>NC_092136.1:68505934-68818077 GCF_043159975.1 Macaca nemestrina
TTGCCAATATTTTTGCCATGGTAGAAGCTATTGCAGGTTTATGAGCAAGAAACAAAAACTGGAAAGCCATGTTCAAAGTTTAAAACGTTATTTTTAATGTATTAGTTATGGATTTATTTTGATATAATTATTGTTAAATATCAAAAAAATCTGGAAGAAAATAAAATTCTTTTATTGTATCAATTCTTACTAAAAACTAAATGTATTTCCTTTCAGATATTTCTTATTGCCTGTATGTTTGAGTAAACATATACTCCCAAATGATAGAATAAATCATCCTTCTTTAATGGTGAATGTAATTTGATAAAGAGTAAAATTATCTAAATGTATCTACAGAAAATTTGAATGACTAAAAGACACACACAATAAAGCTAGTTTTACTTTGAGCTTTTAGAGGAGAATTCTAAACACAATAGTTTTATCCTGGATGTGTGGAAGTATGTAACCCATTTGATGTACAAGGCCTGACATTTTTACTTAATCCTCATTTATTACTTTATATCCTAATATTGCATAATCTTTTATCTTTGATGCTTTCACTATTAAAATTTATTTCTGATTTATGTATGTGTGATACAATTATGAGAAGATGTATGTTTGAGCTCACAGAAAAATAATTGTTTTTAATTTTTTTTACAATTATATTCTAGCGTGACATAGAATATGATTCTGCTGTATAAAATAGTTAATATATGAACCCTGAAGATAATCTGGCGGTGTTGTTTTTTGTTTATAGACAAGGTAACTTCTAGTGCACCATGTGAGCCTTAATATTTTCTAATTCTGACCTCAACCTTTTTTGCAAAGGCCCTCCAATCCTCTATATGCTACTAAAGCAGAGAGAAATGTCAATCTTTTTTGCAGAATGTTGACAAAACAACATAATGTTTAGGATAAGCCATTGAACTCTCTGGAATTTAGCCAAAGCGACCATGAGAAGATTTTATTACTTACCATGCTTATAACAAAGGCTCACAGTCTGGGATCCTAGCAGTGGCAGAAGTTTTCTACTGGGCAAAAACAGAACTTTATGAGAAAGATGCTTTAACACAAGATATGTTGTCAGCTAAGATATGGCACAGAAATTATAAACTTCTGAAATTTATGGAGAGTGTTTAAGCAGCTCAGTGACCTAAGCATAACAGACCTCCTTTGCAGATATGATGAAAGACCTATAGAGAAAGTTGAATTCCTAGGATGTTAAATCCCACTAGAATAGAAAGCAGGTTAACTCAAAAACATGTATCCTATTAATGTAACCTAAGAATTTACATGAATAGAAGAATATCTTCATTTATTAAATCAAAATGAACCTAGAAAGGTGAAAAATTCTAGAGTGTTTGAATGGTTTTTAAGTACACGAACTCTGGGTGTTCTAAATTCTGTGGCTAGGCGATTTATTTAAACACTTTTAAAAGAGAAAGTATTAATTCCAAAATACATATTTAGTTCTGACTGTTTGAAAAACATGTTAGGCATAAAGTGATCAATAGAACAGACATCATTCCTGTTCTTATTGAAATTGTGGTCTAGTTGAGGTGGGGGGATAGAATAATAACTAAAAAATTAAGCAAATATATAATAATAGACTGGGATTTGTGCTTTAAAGCAAAAGTACCAAGTGATGAGTTCACATGAAGAAAAAATAAATTAATCTCTTGTTGTCAGAGAGGATTTCCTGAAGAAATGTTTGTTCTGAGGACAACTGTTTGAATAGAAGATAACTATGGTATCTGTGTTGGGGTGGGGAGAAAAAACACTTTTCATCCAGGAATCTTTAAATGTTAAAATGAGAGGGATCAAGGCAATGTCAAGGTAACAACAGAGTGTTACAACAATGTGTCTGGTAATCTCAACGTAACAACAAGGTAACCTCAAGGTGACAACAATGTGTCTGGAAACTTCAAGGTGTGGTGGAACATGGGAGGTGATGTGAGATGGTGCTATTGAGGTCACAGTGGTCAGATAATTTTAAGCAAATTTATGCTAACATGATATGGAGCCACCGAAAGGTTTTAGGATAATTTAGGCATAGCAGCAATGTGAAGACCAGATTGTATGTGGCAAGAATAAATATAAGTAAGTTGGATGAACACTGACAACAGTACTTCAAGGGTGAGACAGCTTTATTTTAAGCTGTGAACATAAGGAGAAATTGATGGATATAGAAGTTATACAGGATGTAAATTTGATAATATTTATGACTCTAAAATAACTCTAAGTTTCTGGTACGTGCACTGGAATGGAATATGTCATTCATGTACCTAAGGATGATTGGAGAAGAACCAGATTATGGGGGAAGAGAATGAGTTCAAGTGAGGTCATGACCAATATGAGGTGCCTGCCTTTGAAGTGTCCAAGAGATGATTATTTAGCAAAGAGATGAAAAAGTAGTTTCAGAGAGCAAGGGAACAATTTGAGAAAAATTGGAGTGACTATTATTTTATTTGGAAATCACTGGAATATTTGAATTATTGCTATTAGCACAAATAGATGCTTCAGCAAGTGAGGATACTGACAGAAAGAAGGTGGTCTAGCATCTGGTTTTGAGAAACTCATCGTGATGTCTAGGTAAATGCTGAGAAAGAAAGGGACCAAAAATAACCTATATAGGAAAAAACAGATTGATTTTTAAAGAAGAGAAAAGAAATTGATTCATAATTTCACTCTACTGACAGATCTAATGAAACATAGTTTTAAGCAATATTGATGGATTCAGTCTCTTGGAGGTTACAAATGACTTTTTGAAAAGATTGTCTATTTTTGAAATGCATAAGAAAAAGTCATATTGGCATGGGCTAAAGAGTAAGTTAAAGGCTAGGAAATAGTAAAAGTTGTGCACATAAAATTTTACAGGAAGTTGTACAAACAAGAAAATATAGGGCAGAAGTTGGAAGTTTAGAGTTGGAAGTTAGGGTTTAGAGTCATTTGTAGTAGAAAGTAGAATGGTGGTTACCACAGGCTGAAAAGGGTGAAAGGTGGGGAACTGGGGAATGGGGAGATGTTGACCAAAGTGTATAAAGGTTCAGTTAGAGAGGAGTAGTAAATTTTCAAGAACTATTGTACAACATGATGACCGCAGTCAATAATAATATGTGGTATGTTTCAAAATTGCTGAAAGAATAAATTTAAAATGTTCTTACTGCAAAGATATAACTTTATGAGGTGATTGTTATGTTAATTAGACTGATAAATCATTCCACAAAGTGTACATATATCAAAATACCACATTGCATCCCTTATATATAATTATTAGTCAATTAAAAATGAAAATATACATCAAAAATAAAAATTAAATTTTAAAAAAGCATTTCTTTTTTTAAGATGGGGAAAAATAATGCATCTTTGGAGGTTGGTGTGAACCATTTGATAGAGAGAAAAATAGATTGTTGATAAGTCAGAGAGAATTGGATAAATAAGAGCATATGATTGCTGAAAAGAGGAGAGGTGATGAGAGCCACCTTCCACGGCTCACATGCAAAGACCTACCTCAAATTGGAAGAATGGTACCTCTCACATAGCCTTAGAAAAGGTGGTTAAATGTTTGCATATGTAGGTGGGTTTGATACAATATATTTGTTATGTTTAGTTAGAGGAAATTTAGAGCTACCATTTGGTAATGTTTTAGGGAAATGTTTGGACCAAGAACAGGAAGGAAGCTGCAGATTAATCAGAAATTTATTTTTAATGTAGAGAAAAGGCTTACAATTCTGAGACGTACACAACAATTCTGGAGGTGTCAGAAAACCGTTTACTGTATTACATCAAATAATAATTTGATATTATCACAATTCTTGCCTCCCCTGCTGGTTTCTCTGCTTTCTTCCAGTAAACTTCTTGAACATACAAAATGCTTAAAGAATCTCATTTACAATGAATGAGAAATAGATGAGATGTAGGAACTTATCTGACCCTCAGCAACTTAGAGCACTTAGACTGCAGAATATGAAGTAATTGAGCAGTAATTCCTCTATGTCCTTTTCATAACCTGCCAAATAAGTGAATCCATTAGCCCAGTGCCCACTTAGAAAAGGATTCTTCCTGAAAATTTTTAGTTTGCATTGCTCTTCAAATTAGACACTATGACTAAATTCTGTATGAACTGAACATTATACATGGATGGAGGGGATGAGGCTGTACCTTTTGACTATCCTACATGTGTAAACGACGTTTAAGAATTCCTACTGTATTGGAACCTCACCACAGAAGTCATAATGTGATGCATGAGAAATTGTCTCTGACTATTTCCCCCACCCTTATGTATTCCTGGTGTATAAGGACAATATAAAAGTGAAATATTACAAAGACTTAAGGACAGCAACACTCTCTTCTCTAAACTATTGAAAGGTTTTCAGCATATGCTGAACTTTCTCCATGTTTGTGGCATGCCTTTTCATTTTCGTATCTCTCTTTGGGGAACAAGTTTATACTCAATGAGTACAATTTACCATTTTTATGTTCATGCATTCTATCTGTAATATTTGCCTACAACCAAATTATTATTCTGTACTTTCTATTATTCTGTAAATTATTATTCTGTAAATTATTATGTAAATTATTATTCTGTACTTTCCTAAGTAATATTTGCCTACAACCAAATTATTATTCTGTACTTTCTTCCAGGAGCTATATGGCTTTATCTTTTGTTTTTATGCTAATGATTGTTAAAGAAAAATAGGCTCCACAGTTTAGATACACCCCAAGACAAACTGCCTATGAGCACATAACCAAAACTTAACTCATCTTGATTTTCCCAAATGCTGTTACCAATCATAAATACAAAATGTAAACTTTATGTTCCTCTCAGCAAGATCTGTAAAATCAAACTCATCAGCTATAGACAATTCTGTTCAAACAGCTTTGTTTTCTCCAAAAAATAAATTAAAAAGTTAATGTATAACCACCAATTATGAAAAAGATCAAAATATTTCTTCCTTTATGCTCTATAAGCTGTGCTGTAAATACTGTAAGGTGAGCTTTTTACCACTTGGTTTAAACTCTTCTGGATCACAATCTGTCCTTTTTGCATTACAATAAAATTCTTATTTTATTCTCCAATATGATTTCATTTTATTTTTGACAGGTACATTTCAAATTAAGTTTTGTATAATATAAGCTAGTAAAGTTAATTTATTTTTCAAAATGCATATCATATAATTTCAGTGATATTTGTTGAATAGATTTCTTTTCCCCCATTAAATCTTCTTCACACATGTGCAATGGACAACTGACTGTGTATGTGCATCAATTTGGGGTTCTCTATTCAGTTACATTGATCCATTTGTCTTATTTACACTGATACAAAAGTTTTGAGTACTGTGTATTTACAAAGATCTTTAAATATGGTAGTCTAAGTCTTTAATTTCATTCCAATTTTTCAAAATCATTTGGGTCATTCTCAGTACTATATATATTCATGTGAACTATAAAATTAGCTAGTAACATTCTAAAGATGCTTGCTGAAATTTTTACATAGACTGCATAAATCTATAAATAAACCTTTGGAAAACTGATGTCTGTAGAATACTGAAACTTTAAATGCATAAACATCATTTGCCTTCATATTTAAGTTACTTTATCTCAGCAGTGTTTTGAAATATTGTATGGACTTTATTAATTTATCACAAAATAAGAAAAGTCATCAAAACTTTTATGGAAATGTGTATTATTTAAAAATGCATGTGATATAGTTTGTCTGTGTTCCTATCCCAATCTCATCTTGAGTTCCCACATGTTGTGGGCCCAATGGGAGGTAATTAAATCATGGGGGCAGGTTTTTCCCATGCTGTTCTCATGGTAGTGAGTAAGTCTCAGGAGATCTGATGGTTTTAAAAAGGGGAGTTTTCCTGCCAAACTCTCTTCTCTTATCTGCCACCGTGTGAGACATGCCTTTCGCCTTCTGCCATGATTGTCAGGCTTTCCCAGCCACATGGAACTATGAATTCTCCATTAAACTTCTTTCCTTTGTTAATTGCCCAGTCTCAGGTATGTCTTTATCAGCAGCATGAAAACAGACTAATGCAGCATGGATTTCAAAACTGTTTTCCACCAAACAAACTTATACTTACTTGTAATGTCTAAACTTGTTATGCCTATGAAGAATAAGACATCAGTTTGAAAAGAGCCCTTATAAGAACAACATGGATTCTGCCAAAATGGAGGCAATAAGAAACATCAAATTTATGATGAGAGAGAGAATGGCAGGATGGCCAACCAGATGCATCCAGGAAGTGCCACCCCCACAGAGAGAACATGATTTTGACTACACCAACATAATTTGAACAGATCTTTGGAGAGAAAAAACATTGAATGCAGATGAAGGAAAGACTCAAAAAGACTCAAACACTGAGGCTGAAGAGGGAGGAAGCTGAGAACCCTGCATAGGGTACTTGAACACTAGGCCTAGTTCCCTGCCCAAAATGCACCCGGCGAACGGGTGAGAGAAGGAACTGTGGGAATGTCCAGTCCCTACTTCAGACCTCTGGAATCCTAGCTGCAGGGAACCCCACATCCCCATCAACGCTTGAGCTGGAAAGGGGATCTCCCTGGAGATTAGACAAAGATGGAGCTATACCAAGTGCAAAGCTGGGGACCTTTGAGTGTGGGCCAGCTCCAGCAAGCCCTGGCCACACCTCAGGGCCACCTGTCTCCCTCTGAGAGACTCTGTCCCCAACTAACCACCAGGAAGAAAGCAGGGCCTGCTTCTCTGTGGGGCTGGGGTATGTCTGTCCTGCAGGCCCACCTGCCTGCCAGCCTAGGGCCCCTGCTTGGCCATCCTGTAGGTAGCCTCCATGGCCCAACCAGGATGCTCTACTCCACCTGAGTATATCCTGGCATCCTGAAAGCCTTTCAGATACCCCAGCACACCCAGAACCCAACCTAAGCATCTGGAGAAGGAAGCCATGAGCAGGTCCTGGGGCCCCAGGGCTGAGGCCCACAGCTCAGGAGTGCTGAGCTGGGATCTGGGCTTGGCACTTGAATGAGGGTGGAGCTCACACCCTCAAAAAACTGAAAGGGGTGAGTCTTACAGGTTTATGGACTGCTATGGGATCTAAGTATGTCCCCCCAATCCCTCCACTGCCAACACACACACAGGGCTGGTTCTGTAAAGGTATGGCCTATCTCCCTACCATATCTCTCACTAAAGGAGCCTCGTGGCCTGAAAGTCTGAATAACAACAATGGAAACAAAATCGCAGGCACAGTGTGAGTGGTCACAGGTGGCTCCACCAACGCCCAGGAGTGCACCTGGTGAGGATGTCTCTTCTGTCCCAATACCACAGAGCACAGCCACAACCATGAGGCTGCACAAAGGAGCCAAGTGGCTGAGAGTCTATGGCCCATTGCTCTCAAGTGCCTTCTAGGGGAAGGCAGCCCAAACTACAACATCGAAAAACTAATTCTTCTCTCTGTGAAACCAAGAGCAAGAATTCAATAACAAACATTCTATAGACAGTCTTATCCCTCCGAAAACTTCCATAAATGAAGCTTATGTTCAGTGTTCTTAAAGAAAAATATATTCCAACCAAGAACTTCATATCTCACCAAACTATGCTTCATAAGTGAAGAAATAAAATCCTTCTCAAGCAAATGCTGAAAAAACGTGTTTCAATTAGACTAGCCTTATAGGAAATCCTTAAGGGAGTGCTACACGTAAATTTGAAAGAACAATACCTGCTCCCACAAGAGCATACTTAAGCAAATAGCCCACAGGAACTAGGAAGCAACTACACAATCAAGTCTAAATAACAACCAGCTAACAACATGATGACAGGATCAAAAACCACATATATAAATACTAACCCTAAATGTAAATGGGCTAAACATTTCACTTAAAAGACATGGAGTAGCAGACTAGATAAAAAGACAACACCTAACCATCTGTCATCTTCGAGAGAACCATCTTACATATAATGACACACCCAGGCTCAACATAAAATGGTGGAGTAAGATATACCATTCAAACAGAAAACAAAAAAAAGCAGGAGTCCCTATTCTTACAGCACATAAAACAAACTTAAAAGCAATAAAAATTAAGAAGGACAATGAAGGACATTACATAATGATGAAGGGTACAATCCAACAATAAGCCTTAACTGTCCTAAATATATATGCAACCAACATTGCAGGACCCAGATTCATAAAACAAGTTCTTTTTATCCTAAGAAAAGACTTAGACAACCACACAATAATGCTGGGAGACTTCAGCACTCCACTGAAAGTGTTAGACACATCATCAAGGCAGAAAACTAACAAAGAAGCTTTGCATTAAACTTGAAAATTGACCAGTTGAACCTAATGGACACCTATAGAACACTCCACCCAACAACCACAGAATATACATTCTTCTCATCTGCATATGGAACATATTCTAAGGTCAGCCACATGCTTGGTCAGAAAGCAAGCCTCAATAAATTCACAAAAATTGAAATCATACCAAGCCCACTCTCAAACCACAGTGTAATTAAAATAGAAATTAATTCCAAGAAGATCTCTCAAAACTACATAAATACATTAAATTACACAACTTACTTATAAATAGCTCCTGGGTGAATATTGAAATTGAGGCAGAAATCACAAAATTCTTTGAAATTAATAAAAATAGGGGCACAATTTACTAAAATCTCTGAGATGCAGCCAAAGCAGTGTTAAGAGCAAAGTTTATAGCTTCAAATGCCTTCATCAAGAAATTAGAAATATCTTTAATTAACAATCTAACTTTGCACTAAAAAAAAACTAAAAAATACAAAGAAAAAATAACAACAAACCAAACCCAAAACTAGCAGGAGAAAAGAAATAAGTAAAATTAGAGAACTTAATAAAATTGAGATGTAAAAAATCTATATAAAATATCAATAAAAGGAAGAGTTGACATTTAAAAAAATAAATAAAACCGATGGACTTGTAGTTAGATTAACAAAGAAAAAGAAAGAGAAGATCCAAATAAGCACAATTGGAAATGAGAAAGGTGAAATTACAGCTGATTCCACAGAAATACAAAAAAATCCTCAGAAAGCACTATGAACAACTCTATGCACACAAATTAGAAAATCTAGGGGAAGTGGATAAATTCTTGGAAGCATACAATCTCCCAAGATTAAATCAGGAAGAAACTGAAACTCTGAATAGACCAATATCAACTTCTGAAATTTAATCAGTAATCTGAATTGAATCAATTTTTTAGTTTAAAAACCTGTCAATCAAGAAAAGCCCAGGACCAGATGGATTCACAGCCAAATTCTACCAGCTATACAAAGAAGGACTAGTACCAATCCTACTGAAGCTATTCCCAAAAAATTGAAGAAAAGGAACTCCTTTTTAACTCATTCTATGAAGCCAGCATCAGCCTGATACCAAAATCTTGCAGACACACACACACACACACACACACACACACACACACAACTTCAGGACAATATCGCTCATGAACATAGACACAACAATCCTCAACAAAATATTAGCAAACTGTATCCAGCAGCACATAAAAAAGTTAATACATCACAATCAAGTAATCTTATTCCTCGGATGCAAGGCTAGTTCACCATACACAAATAAATGTGATTTGCCACATAAACAAAATTAATAACAAAAACACATGATCATCTCAATATATGCAGAAAGAGCTTTTGATAAAATTCAACATCCTTTCATGATAAAACCCTTCAATAGTATAGACATTAAGGAAACATACCTCAAAATAATAACAGCTATCTATGACCAACCCATAACCAACATCATACTGAATGGGCAAAAGCTGAAAGCATTCTCTTTGAGAACTAGAAAAAGATGAGGAAGCCCACTCACACCACTCCTACTGAACATAGGACTGGAAGTCCTTGTCAGAGCAATAAGGCAAGAGAAAGAAATAAAAGGCACCCAAATAGGAAAATAAGATGTCAAACTATCTCTATTTGCTGTTGACATAATTCTATACCTAGGAAATCCTAAAGACTCTACCGAAAGGCTCCTGGAAGTGATAAATGGCGTTACTAAAGTTTCAGAATACAAAAGTCAATGTACAAAAGTCTGTACCACTTCTATACACCAACGACATTCAGGCTGAGCATAAAATCAAGAAAACAATCTTGCAATTGCCACAAACAAAATGAAGTATCTAGGAATACTTTTAACCAAGGAGGTGAAAGATCTCTACAAAAGGAACTAAAAAAAAAATTCCTAAAAGAAATCAGAGATGATACAAATAAATGGAAAAACATTCCATGATCATTGATAGGAATAATCAACATCATTAAAATGTCCGTACTGTGGAAAGAATTTTTGGCTAAGTCCCCAAAATCAGTTGCAACACAAACAAAAATTGACAAGTGGGACCTCATTAAACTAAAGAGCTTCTGCAGAGTGAAAGAAACTATCAACAGAGCAAACAGACAAGCTACAGAATGGAAGAAAATATTCCCAAACTATGCCTCTGACAAAGATCTCGTCTCCAGAATCTGTTAAAAAAAAAATTAATAAATAAATAAGCAAAACCAAATAACCCCATTAGAAAATAGGCAAAGGACATGAATACACAGTTCTGAAAAAAAGATACATAAGCAGCCAGCGAACATATGAGAAAATGCTCAGCATAACTAATCATTGGAGAAATGCAAATCAAAACCACAATGAGACACCATCTCACACAAGCTAGAATGACTATTATTAAAAAGCCAAAAAACAGCAAATGCCAGTGAGGTTTTGGAGAAAAGAAATGCTTATACACTGTTAATGGGAATGTGAATTAGTTCAGCCACTGTGGAAAGCAGTCTGGAAATTCCTCTAATAATTTGAAACAGAGGTACCCTTTGACCCAGCAATCTCATGACTAGGTACATACCCAAAGGAAAATAGATCCTTCTACCCAAAAAAACACGTGCACTTCTATGTTCATCACTGTGCTATTTACAATAACAAAGACATGTAATCAATCCAGGTACCCATTAAAGGCAGATTGGCTAAAGAAAATGTGGTACATACATACCATGGAATACTATGTAGCCATAAAAAATAATAAAATCATGGTTTTTTGCACTAACATAGATGCAGCTAGAGGCCATAATCTTAAGTGAATTTAACACAGAAACATAAAATCTAATAACACGTGTTCTCACTTCAAGTGGGAGCTAAACATTGAGCACACATCAACATAAATATGGAAACGATGGAAACTGTGGATTACTATAGCAGGAGGAGTAAAAAAGTGACCTAACAAGTACTGTGCTTACAACCTGGGTGATGGGATCCATACCCTAAACTTCAGCATTACACAATATTCTCTTGTGACTAACCTGTGTATGTATTCCCCATATTTAAAATAAAAGTTGAAATTTTAAAAAAGAAAATGATTCAATGCTAAAAAAAAAATTTATGGTCAATCTTCAGTATAAAAATGGTTAAAATCACTAATGCTTTATGAAAAGTTTATGGGGACAATGCTTCAAAATAAATTAACACTTTACAAATGGATAACTCATTTTAAAAGAGATGATATGATGTCAGCGGTGAATCCTGAAGCACAGAGCATCCACATCAATTTTCAAGGCAGAAATTCATCTTGTTTGTGCCCTAATTGAAGAGGACCTACGACTAACAGCAGAGGTGGAAGTGGACTTTTCTGCTAAGCTATAGGCATCGTTAACCTGCCATTGTTTACTAGCTTGCTTTTCCATAGTAGCTGGCAGTCACAAACACTGTTGTGAAGCCTAAGACTGGTCTTTGAGATATTTTTCAGATTTTGCTGCATATGGACCAACTGACCCTAAGTGGACCAGTGGCCCATAACCTCAACTATATTGGTCTGTTCTCATGCTGCTAATAAAGACATACCTGAGACTGGGTAATTTATAAAGGAAAGAGGTTTAATTGACTCACAGTTTAACATGGCTGGGGAGGCCTCACAATCATGATAGAAGGTGAATGAGGAGCAAAGTCACATCTTACATGGTGGCAGGCAAGAGAGCATGTGCTGGAGAACTCCCATTTATAAAACCATCAGATCTTATGAGACTTATTCACGATCACAAGAACAGCATGGGGAAAACCAGACCCCATGATTCAATTACCTCCCATGACACATGGGGATTTTGGGAGCTACAATTGAAGATGACATTTGGGTGGGGACACAGCCAAACCATATCACCAACCAAGGAACTGACTTGACTGATCTTGTGACTCCCCTACTTCCCAGGAACTGACTCAGGGCATGAAGACTAGTTTTAATACTCCTACAATTTCATCCCCAACCAATAAGCAGCACCCATTCTGTAACTCCCTGCCCACCAAATCAACCTCTAAAAATCCTAGTCCCTGAATTCTTGGAGAGGCAGCTTTGAAAAATATCCCCTGTACTACTGGCTAGATTACCTTGTAGTAATTAAACTCTTCCTTTACTGCAATACATTTTATCTCAGTTTTTGGCTCTAACTAGGCAGTAGGTAAGAACTCTCTGGAAAAGCTTCACCTGAGAGTCCTTTTTTACCATGACAATGTTTCTGCTTATTTCTCTCATAAAACAAGGACAATTTTGCTAGAGTTTTGATGAGGAATCATTAGGCATCTACCTTATAGCCCTGATTTGTTGCCTTCTTTTTTATTATTATTATTATTATACTTTAAGTTCTAGGGTACATGTGCATAACGTGCAGGTTTGTTACATATGTATACTTGTGCCATGTTGGTGTGCTGCACCCATCAACTCATCGGCACCCATCAACTCGTCATTTACATCAGGTATAACTCCCAGTGCAATCCCTCCCCCCTCCCCCCTCCCCGTGATAGGCCCCGGTGTGTGATGTTCCCCTTCCCGAGTCCAAGTGATCTCATTGTTCAGTTCCCACCTATGAGTGAGAACATGCGGTGTTTGGTTTTCTGTTCTTGCGATAGTTTGCTGAGAATGATGATTTCCAGCTGCATCCATGTCCCTACAAAGGACACAAACTCATCCTTTCTTATGGCTGCATAGTATTCCATGGTGTATATGTGCCATATTTTCTTAATCCAGTCTGTCACTGGTGGACATTTGGGTTGATTCCAAGTCTTTGCTACTGTGAATAGTGCCGCAATAAACATACGTGTGCATGTGTCTTTATAGCAGCATGATTTATAATCCTTTGGGTATATACCCAGTTCTAACTTATTTTAATTTCCTAATTATAAAAAAATGTGCAAAGGACACCATTTCTCTTCAATTAATAATGGAAAGAAGACTACATTGACACTGCCATGGTTGAGTTCCCAGGATGCTCAGTTCTTTAGGAATAGACTAAATGGCTGGTATCATTTTTTATAAAAGTGTTTTGAACTTGATAAAGCTCATGTTGATAAATAAAGTATATATTTTTTATTTTTATCTTTTAATTCCAATTTTCATAAACTTTTAAAACTTATCTTATATTTTGTATTTCCTGGTGCTATTATAAAGGATATTCTTTTATTTTTCCAATCATTTGCTTTTTGAATAGAAACACAATTGATTTTAAAATGTAGACTTTGTTTACTGTTGCCTTGCTAAGTTCATTTATTGTTTCTAATAGTTTCTAGGCATTTTCTATATCATTATGTGATATGCAAAAAATGTTTGTACTTTATTTTGAAATATTTATACCTTTATTTTTGTGGCCTATTACACTGGCTATAAACTCCAGTATAATATAAAATAGAAAATGGTGAAAGTGAATCTCTTAGCCTGTTTGTGGTTATACAGAGAAAGGGTTCAGTATATTACCAGGAGGTATAATGTTAGGTGTAGGATATATTAGATGCTTTTTATCAGGTTGTGGAAGAACCCTTCTTTTTATAACTACAGTTTGTAACTGTAACTCCAAAAACTACAGTTTTTGGAATGTTTTTCATTTCAATGTTTTTGGAGGTGTGTGTTTGTTGGATTTAATCAACAACAGGTGTTGAATTTTATCAATTTTTCTACCTTTATTGAAATTATCATATTAAATTATTCTCATTCAGTTAATGTGGTGAATTTACACTGATTAATTTTCAAACTTGAAATCAGTCTCACATTCCTAGAATAAAGCCTCCATGGTCATTAGGCATTTTCATCTTTACATATTGTTATATCTAATTTTTAAATATTTTATTGAGGATATTTACTTGTGTATTTATAACACATTATTTCACTTTATTTCAATGTAATTATAAGAATGATGTATTCATAATAGGTTGGTCACATAAAATGAGATGGGAAGTGTCCTCTATTTTTCAGAGAGAGTTTGATAAGATTTATCTTAAGTCTTTGATAGAGCTCACCAACGAAATTATTTTAGAAGTTTTATTATGCCTTCAATTTTATTTTTTTAAAGTATCTTCTCTTTTTAGATTTATTTTCTTCTTGCATTGATTATTGTAGGTTGTCTCTAGCATATCTCAAAATATTGCACTACTAAAAACTTTACTACTGTGGTAGAATTTTGAATCTATATAGGATTTATCATTCAGCCTCTGGAGTGCAGGTGTCTGAGTAAAGCCTACAATATTTTTACCATTTGATTAATATAGTACCTATTAATAAGGGTGATTTGCTATAGGATACCCAATCAGTTCAGATCTCTTTGTATTATTATAACAGAGGAGAGAGCCCATACAGTGCTAATAAATGGCTATAAATGTGTACTGTTTTCCATGCCAGTGAATGCAAACTGTTCCTCAATCTCCTTTTTGATATATATGAAAATTAAATTCACCAGATCAAGTCTGCATCCTAAGTGCCTGAGACCATATTAATATGATATGGTAAAGATAATACATCTGGAATAGCAACTGCAATTTACTCTCATCCTCTAAGATCAATATGATCTTTGTAAGGGCCAGACTGGTGAAGTGAAGTAAATGGAGTTAAGATGGGACAATCACATGTATATACATTTGATATTTAAGGAAGTTATTAACTTCTGCCTTTACCTCCACAACATGATATTGTATTTCACTTAATATATTGGCTAGTAAGGGAGAGGGGGAATTCCAGACGCTTCCATTTGTTCTTCTTTTATAAAAAAAACTTTAACTCCAAAGACCAGGGAATCAAAATGTGGATTCTGCCAATTACTGCATATGCTCATTCTAATTATGCATTTAGAAATAGAAAAATGATCACTAGGTATATCCACAGATTATGGTTCACATAGATCATAGATCCCATTGTGAGTCAGACCTGTTTCAGGATTTTATACCAGGCTCCTTCATACTTTCATCGTAAAAGGGGATCTAATTAATGTTTCAGCTCCCTGTATACTAGTAACAAGTCAGACACAGTGTACAGCAGTTTTTAGAATGCTTGTGTATTCCACTTTCTCTAAATAAATAGCTATAGGACCCTTTGTATTATTATAAGCCATGCCCACAGTCGTTTTTTAAACACATCTTCCTCTGTAGATCCATTCTCTCCCATTTTAGGCACATCCAACTGCAGTAGAGTTGCAGACAACTTTAATATTCCTAGAAGTTCTGTTGTACAGCTTAGAGAGTCTTTTAGAAACCACCTTTATCTACTTACCTTTATCTACTTTATCTTAAAAAAGGTTGCATAGTCATCAAATCCAAAACTTTATTGAATACGTTTTATATCTTCAAACTCACTGCAGATAACAGTTTTTACAAAGAGGGTCACCATTTTTAGAACCTCCTACAGCAATTTTCTTGCCATTTTTTTCAGCCTGCATCTATCACTGAAACCATACATTTTAGGTTTTATTATAGCAGCAACCACCATGAGTTAATTTTTGCATTAGTTACCCATCTTCACAATAATGAAGAATGAAATACCACTCCAAAATTAGTGGGTTGAACAAAAAAATAAGCCAAAAAAAAAAAAAAGCCACACAAAACATGTGTTTATCTCATAAGTTTGTGTCATGGCTTAGACTGGGACTTTATTGTACTATCCTTTGGGTTTACTACCTTATCTGGACCTTATTGTACTATCCTTTGGGTTTACTACCTTATCTGGAGGTGAGGTAGGATGATAAGTGTGATGCTTGCTTAGGTTTTTTGGAGAGTTTTAAAATACTTTTTAATAAGACAATTTCTTTCAGTTCTTAGTAGTTGAGTTTTTGTAATTGAAGACTTTTTTGTTCTCCAATTTCTTTCATTTTATTGACACTAAATAATTGTACATGTTTGTGGGGTACTTGTGATATTTTGATACACGCTCACCATGTAAAATGACCAAATCAAGGTAATTAGGGTATCCATTACCTCAAACATTTATTATTTCTTTGTATTGAAAACATTCCAGATCATCTCTTCTAGCTACTTTGGAATATGCAATAAGTTATTTATTCTCATTACTGATTGTGAAGTCTATCAAATTATATTTCTGCATATACCAAGAAACATGTTATTTTTTATCTGCAAATGTGATGAAAAATGTATCTGTAAACTTTGAACAACACGACACTTTATCGCAGAGATAAACTCAATTTGTCCAGATGTATTTTGTGGAGGTAGATTTATTTCTAGATTCAAATTTCTAATATTGTATTTAAGATATTGTTGACATATGTTCTCAAGGGACATTGTGTTATATTTCTGTCATGCTTTTTGTACTGACTTTATCTGTTTTGGCTATAACATAATTCCAGTTTCATATAATCAGTTGAAAAGTTTTCTCTATTTTTTCCATTTCCTGAAGTTGTGTGAAAACAATAGATAAAGCATTCCTTGAAGATTAGATAGAATATTTTGAGAATAACCTAGGGAAAGCTTTCTCCATTTTTCCCATTTCCTGAAGTTGTGTGAAAACAATAGATTAAACATTCCTTGAAGGTTAGATAGAATATTTTGAGAATGATCTAGGACTGAGTTGGTAGTGGTTGAGCAACAAGGCCCTAGCCTTTAGTAGATCACAATGCTGACAGGGCAAAAAGTGGGTATTTTTAAGTAGTTATTTCATTTATTTAATGTTTATCGATTTATTTGCATCTTCTGTTTTTTCTAATTTTGGATTATTTATATTTTTCTATAAAACTAGTTAGTCTAAATTATTTCCCATAGCACAAATTTATTCATTATGTTTTATGAGCACTATCTGGTATTTTAAAACTGTATATTGTCTATTTGTGGCTTCTTTCATTATTTTAATCAAAATATTTGATTAAGCTCACGAATATATTTATTAGTCTTTTCAAAAATATAACTTTTAGCCTTGATAATTCTCCACTATTTGTTTGCTCTTTTATTAATTTCATTTATTTTTTTGACTGAAAAAAGTATTTATTGAATATTTTTATGTGCCAGGTTCTGTCATAGACACTAAAAACAAAGTAAGACAAAATCTCTGTCCCGAAGTCTGGAGAGTAGCACAATCCAGTAACATAGAAGAGTGGCCAAGGGTGCACCTCTGGTATAACTGGCCATTCTAGTGAGTAACATGAGTAAAAGGGCAAGAATTGTAAAATTTTCAAGCAAGGGAGTAAATTTTTTTTTTTTAAGTGGAGTTTCACTCTTGTCACCTTGGCTGGAGTGCAATGGTGCAATCTCAGCTCACTGCAACGCCCGGGTTCAAGCAATAATTATTTCTTGACTTTGGTTTTGAAAAGATAACTCTGAATGCTGTGTTGTTAAAAAGGTTTAGGTTTGTAGGAAAGCAAGAAAAGAAGCAGACACATCTAGAAGACTATTGCAGTAATTCAGATGAGAAATGTTGATGGTTTGGATGTACATGATAGCAGTGTAAGTGGTGAGAAGAGTCAGAGTCTGAATATATTTTGAAAGTAGAGACAGTAGGATTTGCTGGTGGATGGCATGTGATGTGTGAGAAAAATGAGAAGAATTAAAAATGACACTAAGTTTTTCTTCAGATAGGCAATTAGAGGAATACAAATTTACTGATATGAGCAATAGTATGGAATAGACAGAAGCTCAATTTTTAATGTTTTATTTAATATGCCTATTAGACATGCAAGATTTAGGGAACTGGAAAGAGGTCTTTCGTGAAGACATACATTTGTGAGTCATCAACATAAAGATGGCATTTAAAGGCGTGTGGCTTTTTAAAACCAAATAAGTGAATATATATAAAGGAGCAGTTTAAAATTTGAGTACTGAACCCTCGAATCTGTCTACTACCGAGAAAGGTAGGAGGTAATAGTAATCCGCATAAAACACTGAGAAGGAATATCCAACCGTACTGAAAGGCAGGTACAAAAAGAATTTCATAGAGGAGAGAGTAATCAACTGTGTCAAAAGCACCGATGGGCAAAATTAAATGAAGACTAAAAAATGATCATTGGATTAAGGAGAATATTGATGATCATAGTAAGAGTGGTTTACATAGAGTGAGGAAGTTATAACCTATTTGAAATGGGTTCGAGAGAGAAAAGGAGAGAAATAAGAGAAAAGTAAACACTTTCATATATACAAAAAACCTACATATGAATTTAAACTTATTTTCTTTCTCCTCTTTTCTCTGGAAACAATCACTTTCTTTCCCTGACCTCCTCAAATGGGCACATGCTCATTTTTCATGCTTTCTTTTTTGCTAGAATATACTGTGAATTATACATTTTAGCAGTATCCCATGTGCTTTGATAAGCAGAATATACAAGCTTGTTTAGCTTAACGATTTTTACAATTTCTATTATTCCTTTTCTGATGACTGAATTATTTGAAAATGTGTACATTTTAAATTTCCAATAAATATTGTTTAAAAGGAAAAGGGAATTATTTTTCTTCTTTCTAAAGCAATTACCTTTTTTTTCCTAAAGTGTATCAAACTTTTGATGGTCCATTTGTCTTTATTTCACCTTCGTAATTAAAATGTGTTTCCTAGCTACAGCTTTATAGTTGAAAGTTATATTTTTCACCACTCAGAATTTAAAAAACAATGAAATATCTTTAATCATTTGTGTTGCTAAATCAGCTGTTAGTGTAAAGTTAATTCATTTGAAGATCTTACGCACATTTCCTGACTGCTTTAAACATTCTTCTATTTGCCTTTGACTTCCAGCAGTTCAATAATGCATGTCTAATTCAACTCTAGTGTATCTAATGTGGATTTTATTCATCTTTAATCTACTAACATTTGCTAAACTTCTTGCATCTCTGAATTAATGTATTTTATTAGTTTTACAATTTCCTTTGTCATCATCTCTTAAAATATGTATTTTTGACTAATTTTGCCCTCTACTCCTTCCAAAAAGCCAACTACATGTATGCAAATATTCTTGTCTGCATCCTACATGTATTTCATGCTTCACGTTCTGTTTCTTTCATTACTTTTTTCCTCAGTGCTTCAGTGTGGAGACTTTCTATTAGCCAGTCTTTTTTGCATTCATTTACTCTTGTTTAGGGCCTATTGTTGGATATATAAAATGGAATCTGAAGGTGGTTGTGAGTTCTGCAAGACATCTGGAAATTAATAGACTTGTATCAATACAATTCTTGTCTGCTATCCCTCAAAGAATGGGAGAGAGAGTGTGGGTCTGTTTCTGCTACTACGGCTGAGACCTTGATTGAGTGATGGGCTCAAGAGTTCCTTTTCTCCAGGGATATGTTAAGGTTGGTGCAAAAGTAATTGCGGCTTTTGTCATTACTTTTAAATGCCAAAACTACAATTGCTTTTACACCAATCTAATGTTAAAGTCCAACTCAAAATATTTTAAGCAAGAAGATAAATTTATGTGTTCTATTAAATAAAATATGCAGCAGTAGAAATGTATTTAATCACTGTTGGCTCTAGGCATCCAAATAATATTAGCTATCTATATTTTTACATTATTTGTTTCTACTTTCTTCTGTATTCGGCCACAGACAGATTCTTCTTAAATGATTGCTAAATGGCCACTGACATCTCTAGATTTATATTCTACCAGCTAAGCAACACCAACGACAAATACGCCTGTTTCTCAATATTTCCAATATAAGAGCAGACACACAGGTCACCAACTTAAGCCATGGATTTATTCCTGTATCAAATCACAAGTCAGTAGGGTGAGCTCTGTTACTTGACCCTACCCACTGGGCTATGTACTGCCCTTCAAGTCAAATACCCAATAGTACCAAACCAAGAAAAAGCAGCGGAAAAAATGATACTGAGTAGTGTTATATAAAAGCAATTACCCACTGCTTAATCTTACAAGGAACAGATTCCAAATACTAATATAATTTGAAGTCTGCTTTTAGTCAAGTTGAGTTCAAGATGATATCATCAGAAGCAAGAGATAATGACAGTGGGAAGGAATTAGCTAAGCACACCAGCACACCATGGGTCATAACTTAAAGGAAAAAAAAGGCAAAAGAAGTTTCCTAATGCAATGAAGAGCACAGTGTTTTCTGCATAGATATCTAGTTACTGTCTCCTGCAGGAAGCCCTCTGCCTTGACACTGTTCTGGGTTTTCAGCTCTTCCTTTCATAGTCCCCATTGCTATGGACTTAGATTGGAATGAGTGAGAAGTTAGCCAAAGATGGATCTCTGAGAAGCAGCAACATTTAAAAGTCAGGTTCATTAAAAATAAAATAAGGAGAAGAGGATGAAAAACATTAGAGACATGAAAGAAAAACTGGGATTGTGTGGGATCATAGAAATTACAGTGGATAGATTTTGGAGAAGTAGGTCATAACATAACACAATTTAAGGTAGTTCAGTTAAAAATGGTTACTGCTGACTTTGATGACAGGTATTTCCCTGGTAACATCAACTTCTGGTTGAAGTTAGATTGTAATACAAGGGAAGAATAGGACATAAGAATGCAGCAATAATTAGTTCCAAAAATATTTTTCATCAACTTTCATTTAAAATAATCACTAAGGTTATGAGAAATTTTTCTATAGGGCAAAGGTGCCAGTAAATTCAAATGGGTTATAAACAGCAGAAATGCAAGAAGTGACTGATGGTCTGGGCTCCCAAGGGAATAAGAGGCTTTCTTGAAAAGAAAAAGAAATTGGTAACATATAAATATAGCAAGAAAGGACAAAATCAGGGCTTTACACATCAGAAGTTTATATGAGGATTATAATTGGAGATAGTTCACTCTTTGTCATTTCATTTTTTATGAAATTAAAATTAATGTAATATTACAAACATGAGTAGCAGGTGTATAAGGGGTTGATCATGATATAAACTTATTGCAAATCATAAAAGGTGAACACATAGACATCTAGCATTGAGATTCAAGTTAAAGAGAGAAGTTATGAACAAGCAGTGCTTATAAGTATATTGCTTACAATATACTTTAGAAATGTTCTACAAAGTACAGAAACCCATGATACAGTGTAAGATTATTACACAGTTGGGGTTGTAGGTCTTTGTGCTAGAAAAGCGGCCAATTTGGAGAAGACAAAGGTAATTTTGTTGATAAACTGTAGTATTAGAATGGTATATGATTCTTAAAAATCTATTAAGAATATCTCAATTTGAGGATTAGAATAAAAATTTAAAACCAGTGACAGCCCATATACTGGTAATCTCCTTATAAAAAGTGATTTTTTTTTTCTTTGAATAATGGACAGTGTTCAGCCTACTTCACTGAGTTTCACTATTTGCACATTGTTTATCCCAACATATTTGCAGTATCCCAATAAAACACTTATATACCTGACAGAGACTGAGAGTTTTGAAGAGCTGGACATTAGCTTTCTACCTCAGGACTGATACTTTCCCAGGACAGGAGCATCTGTGAACTTCCATAAGGGAGTTTTGTGTTCCCTCCACCTAGCAGGGTAGGATGGCATATGAGCGGATGACAAGCAAAAGGTATGTACCATTGGCGAACTCAAAATTGAAAGTGCTAATTTGTTAAGAGAATGTGTTTGATAAATTGTCTGAAGCTATTTGGTAGGGAGTGGACAGAGAGCTCAGTATGTACAGTAACTGGTTTTCAATCTTAGTTTCATGGATAAGTTAGGAACTTTCCATCACCACACAGAGTTAACTAGAATCAAGCTTGATCTTCTTTTCATTATAAATACCTAGATGAATTAATAAATAATGAATAATTTAATAGTTAAGAATTCCCATTCTGAGTGGTTTGGATAAGTGACTGTTTCTTATAGATTCAGGAGATAAGTCAGTGACTTCCGTAAGGTCCTCCCATTGCATGTATGTACAAGAATATTTGGAACCTGCCTGTGAGGGATGATATCCAAGGTCATTCAGACTTAGGTTAGTTCCCGAGAGGCTGGAGACAGGAGTGTACCTGTGAGATAAATAGAAAATGTCTAGAAATGAAGAGTTATTCCTAACCTCTCTTGTTATTCCTAACCCCTCATTCATAGAAGTCCTATTGTTTTCTACTAAAGGATTCTAGTTTTCAAGCCCTTGTTCTGCCACTAAGTAAAATTGTGGATATTGGTGGATCTTTTTTCTGGTCTCGGTTTGAAGCTCTAATGGAGAAATATAGGGTTTATGGAAAAGCATAATAAATCTTTTGCGTCATTAACTTCTTTAACTGTGGCTATATTGTCCTATATTCTGATTCTTGCAGCTGACAAGATAGCTGCTATATCCTAAGGTATAAAATTAGAAATCCATGCCTGGAATATTGAAAGGGTGCCAGGAAATGAGAAGAGACTCTTATGGCTATGCAGGGACTCTTCTAAACTGCAGCAGGGTAGAAACCCTCCAGAACACAATGGGTTGTTTTCAATATCTGCACATTACCCAGGTGGCAAGAATCTTCCCATGTTTACACTTCTCTGAAAGGAAAGAAAGAATGCCTTTCTCTGTGATTTATCATTCTTGGAAATGGTCTAGAAGGTTCTGCAGAAGACATTATCCCCCGCTTAAAAGCTCTTTCTGGTCTTACATACTGAGGATTCTTTATCTTGAAAAGTTTCTTTTATTTTGGATTAAGTCCCTTCTACACTCCAGGGTCACTCAGATGCCTTGATGCCAGTTCCCTGCCCACTTTGAAACACTCTGACAACTCTTTTATGGATCTCTTTGGTCTTAACTCCATATACCACAGGGTTAAGAGCAGGTGGGAAAAGCAGATAAACATTGGCCAAAAGAATGTGAATATGGACTGGAACGTGATGGCCAAAGCGGTGTGTAAAAAATGAGAAGAGGGCTGGTGTATAAGAGATGAGGATGACACAGACATGGGAACCACAGGTTCCTAGGGCCTTGGACCGAGCTTCACAGGATGAGAGGCGAAGGACAGCTTGTGCAATGAGGGCATAGGAGAGACCAATGCAAAACAAGTCAACCCCAATGACCAACAGTGCAGCTGTCAGCCCATACACACGGTTAGGCCTGGTGTCTCCACAGGCCAGCTTCACCACAGCCATGTGCTCACAGTATGTGTGTAGGATCACATGGCTTTGGCAGAAGTTCAAACGCCCAATAAGGAAGGGACATGGGAGCATGAGCAGGGAGCCTCGCATTACAACTGCCACCCCTATGCGGGCAATCATGGTGTCAGTGAGGATTGTGGCATAGTGGAGTGGGTGACAGATAGCCACATAGCGATCAAAGGCCATGGCCAGCAGCACAGTGGACTCCATCATGCAGAAGGCATGAATGAAGAACATCTGTGCCAGGCAGGCAGAGGCAGATATATGTCCAGCTCCACACCAGAGGATGGCCAGTAGCTTGGGAACTGTGGAGACAGAGGCAGCCAAGTCGATGGTTGAGAGCATGCACAGAAAAAGGTACACAGGCTTGTGCAAGACTGGTTCAGTGGCAACAACAACCAGGATAGTTATGTTGCCCACAATTGTGGCTGTGCCTAAGCCACATACAGGAAGTGAGAGCCACAGATGAAATTGTTCCAGACCTGGGATGCCCAGGAGGAAGAAGACAGAAGGGTCAACATCAGTGTGATTAGGAGATTCCATGTTGTGGCCAAGAGTGCTGGACGTTCTCTGCGGTCAGAAACCTCCACATGGCATCACATTACCTGGAGGAACAAGATAGAACAGAGATAGAAATGAGAGAAGAGTAACACTTACTAGCTATATCATGTTTAGAAAGATTCATCATCCATAAAATAGCAATAATAATCATATCTATTCCCTATAGAGAAGAGAATTATATGGGTTAATATTTCTAAAGATTTCTAAAGAGCTTTGAATAATACCTGATACATAATGCTGATTAAATAAAATAAGTGAATGTGAGAAATGGGTCAAATAAGCCTTCAGATAAACTAGAATTGTCTCCTAACTAAGGCTATAGGAATATACCTGAATATATACATACACACAAAGAAATACACATACATACACACACATTCTCTTTTATGGAGTATAAGAAGAGATTAGGTGTGACTATCAGTTTAGTGACATAAACTATAAACATAGTTCACTGGGTAATCTTGGACATTTTTTTTCTTGTCCTTTAAGTTGGAATAGATTCTAACCTGGGGCCATGTACTTAGTAATTATTTTTGAACTTAATATTACTCCAGTCGTTTCCACTCTTTTTACTAAGCTATAGATATATTTTCACATATATCTTCTCAATCTTCATCTGAAATCTCATAAGATGCTTCAGCTATCCTTTCCCTGAAGTGTTGAAGGTAACCCTTTTGGACTTCACTCTATTTCTGAAACGGAAAGTTCCAAGCTTTTTCAGCCATCTTGGTCAATCCTTTATTCGCATTCTATCTGCAGTACCTGGTGATTTCTAAGAAAGGGCATAGTCCAATCCTTCTCAATGTTACCATTCCACAATGGCAAGAAGTGATTTTATAAGAGTACTTTGACTTTACCTGGACAGTGATGACTAATGTCTTTTTATGGAAAAAAAAAATGAATACTATTCTCTAATTTATCCAACCTTTCCAGTACCCCAGCCTCTAAGGGGACTCAATCCACAGCAAGTGTTACTTAAGCTAAAAGGAATTATGCAGAGTATGTGGGACCATGGGCTTGGGAATAAACAGAGGAGCATGATAAAAGTTGAGAAATCATTTTAGCTAAAAGTTTTCAAGATGAGTATGAGAACTTCACTGCCTGAAAATTTATATCCGTGTGTCAACCACAAATATTTAATGTTTGTCTCATATATAACTAGCCTTATTTTTAAAGCTGGAGATACTGTGACGATCAGCACAAAAAAGTCAGGAAATCTGGGGAGGTAGAATATAGTTATCAAAGGAGAATCAGCTCTTTGCCATATCTCTTTCTCCCTTTGGGTGTGTACACATTAGGTGGGAGGAGAGTTAAACTCCCCTGTTTCTTAACAGACCAGCTACTCTGTGTATATAGTAACTGAGAACATACATTTAAAGGGGCCTCTCCATTTTTTAACTGCACAGATGTTCCTATTTGGGAATGTACATGGATTTAAAAGGCTAAACCACACCAGAAAGCCCAAAGATGTTGGTGAACAGGATCAACCACTGTTTTTTGTTTTCAGAGATTTAGGAACTAACTGAAGAAGAGGAGTGTGGTGACAGTGTTAATCTGATCACAGCTCAGAGTCAACAAATGATATGACTTCCAGGAAAGAGAGGGATAAACCCCTGTAACAGAGGTGTATATGAAGGGTCTTGCACACAGTGCTCTGTGAGCTTATGCCTAGGAGGGCAGAAGCAGCAAAGATACAAGGCTCCAATCAATTTCAGCGAGGGGCTTATCTTTCCCAAAGAGAAACACATTAAGGGGAAAGTTTGGATATGGTCAAATGTGTGACCATTACTGATACGGTTTGCACTTTCCAGACCTCCTCCACCTAATATTCAGGGAAGAATGTATGCCAGATCTCATGATTGCCTTCATGTATTCTTTGAAGAGGCAAGCTATTTCAGAGGTATAAAATCTTGGGGATTTAGAGCAGCAAAGTTCAGTGGTTAAAACAAATGTAGGCATTGGAACCCACAAAACTGGGAACAAATCTTTGTGTTTACCTCCTATTGGCAGTGTTGTTTTGAATGAGTCAATTTTCCTCCAGCACCTTACAGTTTTCTAAGAAGCACAATGGGAATAACACTTTACAAGCTGGTGAGAATTTAAAGAAAAGTATCCACTACAGTGTGTGGTCAACAGAAGGTGCTTAATAAATGTTGTTTATTATCATCACCTTCATTTTAATAGGAAACAATCTCATATCCAATGCAGAATCCTCACTGCAGTTTTCTTAACCAGCTAGAATCCTGTCTTAGTGTATATGTTTATATGAGTAACTAGTTTACATTCAATCTAATTTGCTCCATTGTAGGGAAAGCTTGTTGATAAACTGTGAACACATTGTTCTTTATAATTTTTTTCTGTATGCCTTCTAGGGCTATACGACGATAATTTGGAAAACAGCTTTCCTGATTGCTCTCAGCCAAATTGGATGCACTCAGCTATCGCTTTTATGACATAAATTTAATTTATTAGCAAATGTGATCTCTGCTCAACTGATGGCTCAACACAGATAATGGACCTGAACTCAGAATACAAAAGTAGAGGAGCCCCGCTCACAGCATCACCCCAACTCTTTAGTTTATGCCACATTTCCTACAGTGTTCGGTCTTCTTACAAATTCACTTACTCAGAGCCAGGAGGCTTAATTTGATGATTTTTTTGAGGTTCCTTTTGCGTTTTAGGTTTTTCCCTTGAAGAAACTGGACTGAGTATAGATGACCCTATATTACTTGATTAGATTCACTCCTCCTTTAACTGATGTAAGTGAACATTAAACTCGCAGTGCCTCTTGTTTCCTCTAGTCTTTTCTTTTTTAGGAACCCCAAGCTTTGCACACACCAATGCTTTATAGAGCCATGTGCTGTTATCCATTTCCTCACTTCCAGCACTATTCCATCCAACTTGCAGATCTGTGATCTCACATCTTTCCTTATACAAAGTATTCTGTGATATTGATAAACTTTTGTGGCCCTTCTCACTCATACCTCAGTTTGAACTTGTCCTCTGACCCAATCACAAATCTGATGCTTATTGTGACATTAAAGCCAATATCTTCAGTAAGATAAAAGTTCTAACATCCAATTAGGGGAAGGCCTGGGAGTGAAGAAGGTTTTCCGTGCCCTGAAACCAAAGGCTGTAAGCCTGTATGCACCAGAGCATAGCTACAATTGGGCTGCCTCTGCCTGATGTCAGAATACTAAGGGGGAAAAAGCTCAAGGATATCGAAGGTTCTGCTGATTCCTTCTGCCTAGTTTCATGCTGTTCACTTTATAGTGTCTGTCCATCTCACTAGACACACAAATTCCCTCTTCCATGCTTCATGAGAAATTATTGCTTGTTAGTAATTTCAGGAATATTATAGTAAATGCCATAAACTTTCTTCACAATGCCTTGCATGTCTTTCATCTGGTTAATGTATCACTTGCTTCTTCTCTTCCAGGCAATTCCCCACTGTGTTCCCCTTTCCAACTACTCAGCCTAACGCCAAACTATAATTTCTTTTCAAGATGCCTGCTAACTAAAATTCCAAATCAGACTCTACAGATATGTTACTTGGGGAAATTTCCTTTCCTGGTCTTTAAATCTTATTCTCCATGCTTTTAAGCAAACTTTCCATAACCAATTTGCACCAAAAAAAACTTCTCTTGAGGGCTAAGGAATGCCTTTTCCAGAGTCTTTTCATAGCCAAACTCACATGATTCCAGGAGAGCAGAAAAGAGAAGGCATCGCAGTATATAAGCATCCTCAGAAGATTGCAAGAACATTGCAAGTCTCTGCTCACCCTCAACTATCTGAAATATATTTCATAGCCCCCCGGGAGTGTGGTGGCTTGCACTGAGTTTAAGGCTAGAGCCGCCTAGGGAGCCTCTATGTTCCCTAGGAAACTTGGCATTCAGGCTTACTCTTCTGATGCAGTCCAGATCAGAATGTGAAGGTGAAGCCAGAGGCTTTTGTTAAAGATTCAGGGAAGACGTATTTGTAGTCTGTTCCCTTGGAACTCTTCTCCTGTTGCTTTTGTTTGGTTCTAACTCCCCACGTATCAGTACTGGCACTATTTTCATAAGGACACCTAACATTTTAGAGCCTTTGAGGATACAAATACTATGGTTACTTGAAGGCAGCTCCACCACCCAAAGGATTCCAGGACATGCTTTCTTTTCCTTCCACTCTTTTCTATGATTATCTCTGGCGCATTCTGCCATGTTTACTTTTTCCTAAGACTCTAATACTGTAGAGAATTTACTGCACATGTTCCCAGACTTGCTGACTGGCTTTGTGAAATGCTCTGCTGACTTTTTTATATTACCTGTAAATGATATAGCAAGGTGGTAATGAAACTCAACAGGAAATTTTACCCATACATGATATCTAGAGGATATGACTTATTAAAGGCAATCTTTCACCATGTAAAGTAATTATCTTATGAACTGAGCACACCAGAGAAGACATGCATTAAGCACTACCAAACCTATATCTCCTGGTAGCCTTTGCTGAAAACCTGTCCACTGTACTTATTTCAGTAAACTGTATTGTCAGAGAGCTCATTTGCATTAAACCTCAAATCTAATTTTTCTATAGACTAACTTACTCTTGGTGCCAATACTCTAATACTCAAATATATATTTGGTGTAGCCCTACCACTACCGTAATTTGCTCCACCATGCAACCCAGACCTTCTTCAGGTTATGAATGAGTGTCTTAAACCTCTGAGAAAAGTAGCTCCTGCTGTGATCTGGATTCCACATTATGCCGGGAGAGTTTGGAGAATTGTCAATGTAGAAGTGTAGTCTTTTTCCACAGTTTACTGCAGTTGGACTTCTTATCACCTTTACTTAAGTTGGTCTCCTTAATCTCTTTCCAAAAGCTCCCCTGGTTATTTTCTCCTCCAGCTACACCCTATCTAGGGAGATCTGTCCTTACCATAAAACAGTGCCCACACCTGCACTGGATCTGAATTCTGATGGTCATACTCTATCTTAGCTCCTGAGAGGCTCTCGAAGCCAGTGGTTTGAAAATATTCTTGTACTTCAAAATTACTTACTGCTCCTGTTAAACACAGATTGCTCGTCCACATCCCCAGAGTTTCTAATTCAGTGAGTTTGGAGCAAGACCTCAAACTTGCCTTTACTACCAAGTTTCCAATTAAAGGGAATGCTGTTGGTCAAGAGATCGTACTTTAAAGAACCACCACTCCAAAAAAAAATTATTTTTTTATTTTTTTATTTTTTTCTCCCCAAACTACTATCTGGTCTCTACTCTCCGTGAATTCTACTGGACAATGTGGCTACCACAAATATCCTTAATAAGTCATGTTAAAAATCTAGAGCAGAACAGGCTTGCAGCAACTTTCCTTTCCTAGAATCTTGTCCTGAACAATTTTATCTTTCTAGAGCTAAAGATGCCTCCAAAGGCCTTCAACTCACCGGGAATATTTTTGTTCATCCCACAAAACAAGTGTGCCTTTCGGCAACTTCTGGGAAAATTTGTGGATAATGCATTCTATGGAGAATATAATAGCCCTGTGGAATGTCAACTTGCATAAGCAAAAGTATATTCCCTCATATTCACTTTCTATTATCTTTTCAGACAAGTGGGCTACCAGAAATAATCTCTTGTGAGACTTAAGATGGAAGGGAAATAACAGCCATTGCATTGCACACCCACCATTCTCAGTTATTCAAACACGAATACAGGTGTTGCTGCAAAGTTATTGCAGAGATGTACCGGAATACCCCAATCAGTTGGCTTTAAGTTAGGTGAATTATCTGGGGTGGGTCTGACTTAATCAGTTAAAAGACCTTAAAAGGGGACTTAGGCCTTCCTTGGAAAAAGAAAGACTCATACCTCTAGAAACCAGCTTCATCCCATGCCTGGGCAGATTCCAGCATGTTTGTGATTTTTACTCTCTGACTGTCCACTCTGTGAACTTCGGACTTGCCTAGCCAGCCTCCATAATTATGTAAGCTGATCCCTTGAATGTGTTTGTATATGTACTTGACTAATAAAGAAACCAATGTGTTTTCTCCATTTATTTTACTATGTCATTATTGTATTCCGCAAGGGATTTGCGGTGTTTGCAATAAGCACTAGAAATGGAAATAAGACACAAATCAGACACTGCAGAAATGAAAGTATAATATGATGTTACTACAAAAGCCCAATGAAAATAGGTGTGTAATCTTAGATTGACTATATTACTTTTTAAGAAAATATGAGACACAAGTAGTATGAGATATTGCTGAACTAAAAAATTAGAAATGTGTAATAAATGGTAAAAAGTTAGAAGCATTTCTAAATGCTTCTAAAGCAAGAATAAAAAGGAGTATGCAATTCCCCTGCTCCTTCCATATTGAATATTTTACTAAAGGTCACAGCCATGCAATAAGAAGAAAAGATATTAAAAAAATAAGAAACATGAATGGTATTACAATTTGCATAGAAAGTATAAAAGAATCTACAGAAAATTTGTTAGTCTATAAAGATTTCAACAAGACAGATAAATACAAGATCAAAATAAAGAGATAAGCAAAACTTATAAAACATTATGGAATTTTTATGAATAAAAATGCATAATAAAAGAGAACACCATACCATAAACCTGGATAAAAGATTCAATACCAAAAAGATATCTAATCATTTCAAACGAATCTATAAATTAGACGGAATTCCAATTAAAATACCAAGAGGAAATCTCTAGAACTCAACAAATAATAAAATTAATATGAAAAAATAAAAGTATAAAAATGACAAAGACTGTGAGAGCAATATGGGGAGACTTGCCCTATCATACCTTACAAATTATTTTAAAATGTAGAAGTTTGTGTCAAACTTTTACTAGAATAACACTGGGGGAAAAAAGAATGAAGAGCCTAGAAACAAATTTCTAACTTTTTTTTAACATATATGACATTACTAATCAGAAAGGATAGAATGCACTAATCAGTATTTGAGATTAGATATTAATGTACTTAAATATGTAATGAAATATGACCTTTTAATGAGCCATAAAAACATGAATTTCAGATGAATTGAAAATAAATTCTTAATGTTATATTTATATTATATAAAAATCCTTATTTTGCAGGAATATAGTATTGAACACAAGAAAAATTAAGACACAATGTACAAACCACAAATGAAGCAATTGATATAGTTCCCTGTTTTATAATTTATGTTAGTATAACATGAAATGACAGCATTTGAGTAAATAGAAAAAATTAGGAGAAAATAGGAGAAATTAGGAGAAAATTAATGAAATATATATGTGATAGGATTTTTATAATATAAGCATGAAATAAAAGTAACCTCAAATCAATTTCCAAGAAGAGTAACAGCCTATTAGGAAATTAGGCAAAAATACATGAAAAGAAAGTTCATTTAATTAGCTAATAAGGCTAGCAGAAAAAAATACAAGTGTACGCAATAGTGAGATGCCATTTCACATGTATCAGATTAGCAAAAATAAGCCATATCAATTGCTATCAAGAATGTGGGAGCCAGGCGCGGTGGCTCACGCCTGTAATCCCAGCACTTTGGGAGGCGGAGGTGGACAGATCACAAGGTCAGGAGATTGAGACCATCCTGGCTAAAATGGTGAAACCCCGTCTCTACTAAAAAATACACAAAATTAGCCGAGTGTGGTGACGGGCGCCTGTAGTCCCAGCTACTCGGGAGGCTGAGGCAGGAGAATGGCAGGTGAAGCAGGGAGGCAGAGGTTGCAGTGAGCCAAGATTGCACCACTGCACTCCAGCCTGGGCAACAGAGCGAGATTCCATCTCAAAAAAAAAAAAAAAAAAAGAATGTGGGAAAATGGGGAATTTCATATTGTGTATGGGTGTTTAAAATGACAGTAATATTTTGAAGAGATATGTAACAATATGCAGTATAGGTGAAAGTATAACCTCAAGTAAAGAAGCCATGTTTATTTGTATATATTGTATTGTAAGATATTTATCATTGTAATATAAAGTTGACAAAGATTTTCTGCTTCAACAAATTTCAGAACAAATAGAAATAAGTCTCATAGCACCATTATTATATCATGACATGCAAACTGGAAAAGGACACAATTATCTCTTTTCCTCTGAAAACTCCTTTTCAGGTCATGTTGCCCTTTGAATAAGAGGCCCAACGGGATACTCTAATAAAGGACTTCTTCCATTCTTCCTCTATCCTTGATCTCTGGAGAGTCATGACTGTGCCCAGACTACTTGGAAAATAAAATCACAGACTTCAAAATCTCCCTTATATAGTGCGAGAGAGACTTGGCTCACTGTAATGAGAAAGCTTACATGTTGGGTTCAGGAAAGAAACGCAGGAGGAGGGCTGGGGTAGACAGGGAACTCCTTCTCAGGGGCTTTTCCTTCCTAGCTCAACAAAGATAGTGTTCCATGAAACATGAGATGGGCAGATTTAAGTTGTGACTTCCAAATGTCAATGCTCTGGTTATCAGAAGAAAAGCACATGGTAGGAAGAATATAGTGCTCTAGGTAAGTTCTAATTTAAATAATTAAATAAACTAACCCTACCTCCCCTTTTAAAAATCAGATGGTTTTCCCTAAGCTCCTTCTATCTGGAGCTTTAACAGATTCTGTCTACCTGGCATTTATTTCCTAGCCACACGGCAACCCTCTATCCCAGATAGCTGAAAGTACTGCCTGCCTTCTGAAAGTTGAGCAAGTTTACAGAAGATGTAGAGGGTGAATGAGTAAAAGACTCAAGAATCCAGGACTTTAAAATAATGCAAACACATTATCAAGCATGACAAGGTGGAGTTGGTTTACAAATTCTGGCTCATGGTGCGTATTTAATAAATACTAGTTAATGAGAAGAATCAAGTAAAGAAAAGAAATTTAATGTTTAAGTGTCACGCAATGGAGTACAGATATGGGCAAAGCCATAATATGGGCAAGAGGAAGGTGAGAATAGGATTGAGTTGAACATGTGTTTGTCAAGAAAAGAGGAATGTGATGTGAAAACTATTCTAAGCAAAAGGAGCTGTCAATCACAAATTCACCTCCGACCTTGTTCCCAGGACTCCACGTATTTGACAGCAAGGTTACACTGAATTCCTCACCATTACTTAAATATACCTAAATTTTCTGATATTGTGTTTCTCCTCTTATCATTTTCTCTATCTAGAATTATTTCTCCCCACCTCTCTATTTGACTAACTCTTGTCATTTTTTCAGGCTATAATAAATCACACTTTCTTAAAATTTTCTTTGTCCCCTCTACAGGGAAGAGTCCCTTCAAACTCCATAAACTCTTTTACATATCAGTTATAACATTTATTGGTTTGTGTTGTGACTGTCTGTTCATATGTAAGTTATCTACTGGACAAAGAATAATAAAGGAAGATGAGAAGCAAAGGGCCAGAAAGAACAAAGAAGAAAAGAATTACTGAGTTTTGAGCACCCTTGCATCTACAGTTTCTGATTCAGCTCTTGGGCTGGTCATTCAAAACATGATTACACAGGGAAAGGCCTCCACAAGCTCTGAAAACAGTTTGTGTCTAGGGTCCAATTCCATACATTCAGATTCAATCAGTGGCACCTACATATCAGTAAGTTTTAAACTCTTCAGTTGTTTCAAAGACGCAGTCAAGACTGAATTACTTTTTGATTCCATCAAGTATAAAGGCATTTATTTCTAAAAAAGATTGTTTTAAAAGCTAACATGTTGGTTAATGTGACTAAAATAGAAGTTTAAGATGCAGTAATATCTTTACAGATTCATATAAAAATAGAGTAAGTCATGTGAAGATTTGTGGGGAGATGTAATAGCAAGGACAGGTACCTTGAGGCAGGGACAAACTTATCATGCATAAAGAAGAGAAAAGACCAAGAATAAAGTGAGCAAGTGGGACAGTGTAGAAGATGAAGTTGGAGAGGTGAGCTGAATGCAGAGATTCCTTGTACCTCACGAGGGTCATGAATATTTATGATCAGAGTACGTCACAGTGCCTTGTACATCGTGGCACAGACTTTTGACATTATTCTTTATATAATGGGCAGCCATTATGATGATATGATGATAAGCTGTTATGATATCATACTACTTATATTTTTTAAGATTTTAATGATAACAAGGCTGCTTCATGAACAATAAGCAGTACATAGGCAAGAGAGAAGCAGAACAATCAGTAGAGAGTTCTATCAGTTGTCCAAGTAAAAATTAAGGACGTTCTGGCTAGAATGATGATTGTGAAAATGAGAGTAATGGGAAGTCTCACTGGAAGTAAAATGCTGATGAGGCGGTAGAGAAGAGTATAATTGCAGGACGAAGTTTTTATATGAGGAAAAGAAAATATTCATTTTAGCAGATGAGTGAGCCTTAAATAAGAGTGTGGTGGCAGGTCATCCATTGTTACAGGAAGACACAATACCAATGCAGTGAGTGCTACTTTTTGGTGGTGGGGAAATGAGGAAATTGTTTTGGTTTCTTCTACTTTCTTATGAAATATACAGAAACAGCATTTTATTTTAGATGAGAGGTGTAAGTGTTGCGAGATTAAGAAGAAAGACAATAAAAGGTCTCACAGAGTAGAAGTGTTAATAGAAACATACTATGATTGCCTGGGTGTGCTGACAATTCCCCCTGAGGATTATAGCTAAACTAGAATCAGTGATGACGAATGTGTTTATTGAAGTCATGTTCAGCTGTTCAGATGTAGTTGCAAAGCAGACAGAGCTGGGATTGCATCTTTACTATATTAGTACAATTAAGGGAGAGGAGAACGAAGAAGTGGAATGTAAACATATGAAAGTGTTTACATAGTGATTGAACATAGTTTCTAACTAACTGGTGAGGAGGTAAGATGGTAATAGGAAAAGGTGGAAGCACTGATGGATTAGAAACCCTTATGATGTCAAGGAATTGCTGAAGTAGAAGGTTACTGACAAAAATGAACTAGAAGAACATGAGCTAAACATAAAAGTTAAATGTAAGATCCTTAAAACAATATTTTAAAGGTAATGCCATTTTCTAGTGTATTATTTATAATATTCTGAGTGGCTGATGTGGGGTGAAGAAAAAGACTATTAAAAATAAGGAAGTCAAGAAACAAAAGGCCAAGCTTCTTTTTCATTGCTGATATAAATCAATTATAGGCAACCGTTACAACAGAAGTAGTAACAGAGGGAAAGGCATCAAAAACCTACCTTGATATGATAAAAAGTACCAAAAGCACAACTTGATGAGAAAAGGTGACTAAGAGCATCAGAAGTAACTGAAAAGGGAATGGGGAATAGGTAGTGTGATATGACAGTCTGTGTTTCATAGGGGCCTGTGATTTTAAAGTGGGAAGAGAAACAAAGATCTGGAAAGTACAATGGGGAGCAAGAGAATCTAATACATACCTGCACTCTTAGAATCTGTGGTCTGTGGCCGGGCGCGGTGGCTCAAGCCTGTAATCCCAGCACTTTGGGAGGCCGAGGCGGGTGGATCACGAGGTCAGGAGATCGAGACTATCCTGGCTAACACGGTGAAACCCCGTCTCTACTAAAAATACAAAAAAATTAGCCGGGCGTGGTAGCGGGCGCCTGTAGTCCCAGCTACTTGGGAGGCTGAGTCGGGAGAATGGCGTGAACCCGGGAGGCGGAGCTTGCAGTGAGCCGAGATCGCGCCACTGCACTCCAGCCTGGGAGACACAGCGAGACTCCGTCTCAAAAAAAAAAAAAAAAAAAAAAAAAAAAAAAAAAAATCTGTGGTCTGTGAGCAGTGAGATTTATAAAAGTATCTTCCGTTTGGTATGGCTGTTTAGAATGCAATATGCTCAGATCATAGCCTGCTTTCTGTTAGAGGAAGAAAGTAAAGTGAATTTTCATGGAAAGATATGTTTTTTTACCGTACTCTCTGATTTCTAAAGGGTAGAATATATTTTGGAACTGACGAATAGCTATGGAATTAAAAATAATTAGGAGATTTCATAAATATATAATGATAAAAATAATGGTGATTGAGTTTGACCAAAAAGGTTGTTTTCTTAAAATGTCAATAGTAAATAAGGATGTGAGGTATGATTAGTTCTGAAAGCCTTCTTTTGTTCAGAACTAAATTCTATTCTTTTGTGGTACTGTTCTGCAGATAGGTTGTATTGACAAAGGGTATAAGGGATGTTGTGTGTTGATAGGGAAGGAATCATAGGTTGGAGGATGAGAGCTGTTTTGCCAAAAGCGTAAGAACTGCAGGTCTCCTGTAACTCTTGTCGCGGACTGCCTTTGGCTCAAGAGAACTGTCAGTTTTATTAAGAGCAGGCTTCCCCTAAATACTACAGAGGCAGGTGTAAAGGCTATGGGATAAGGGGGGTCTTGTAAGGACCATATATTCTACACTTCTTGCAACAATTCAATGTCTGAGAATTTTTTTTTCAATAATTGAAATACTATAACTATACTTGTTTTTTATATGACAAATGAAAAATGTCATTATCTGATAAATTAAATGTGAGATGATAACTGTTGGCCTTCTGGAAAGTAATGACTTTTGAAATAAATGGTACATGAAAAATAATTATTGACAATTGAGAGCACAATTAAGATTGCAAAAATATAAAAGAACGATGGGTTCTATCAGAATTGTTCAACATTTTATAGATGTTACAGTAATCTGTGCATTGAAATGGGGGAAAGTGTCATGAACAACAAGAGGGCAGAGATCTTACAGCCATTAAAAAAAGAGATTGGTTTAGTGGGAGGGAGGGTTAGAAGATTAGAAGAAGATGAGAGTGTGCAGGGACGGCAATGAACATTGTCACTGGGAAAGCATAAATATTTGTTTTACCCAGAAATGAGGCAAGAGTGAGGATAGAATAAGAGACTATGATCTATAATTCTTCTGTCTCATTAATGGTTCTTCCAATCTCTCTATTTGTATTATTATTCACATTCTGTCTTTATGTCTTGTTAGCTTCAGAATCAACAAAGAAATCAGTCAATACTTAATCAATTAGTTTCTTTTTTGAATGCTTAGACTAAACCTAGTACAGTTGCTCTGAGAATGAAGATGAGTTTTAAGTGTGTGGAAGAATCTGGCACTGACATTCTGTATAATCATTTGTAGCAACTTTAACAATGCATTGATTTTATAGATATTGGATTTTATAATTATTTTATTTTTAAATTTTTTATTTTGATGAGTACATAGTAAGTGTATATATTTATGGGTTACATGAGATATTTTGATATAGGTGTGCCATGTGTAATAATCACATCACAGCAAACAGGATACACATCACACCAAGTATTTATCCTTGGAGTTTCAAAACAATCAAATTATACTCTTTTAGTTATTTTAAAACATAAGATTAAATTATTTTTTACTATAGTCACCATGTTGTGCAAGCAAATTCTAGGTCTTATTTATTTGTCCCATTTCTTCCATCCCCCTCCTTCCCAACTGCACATCCCACCCCCAAGAAACCATCCTTCTACTTTCTATCTCCTTAAGTTCAATTGTTTTAATTTTTAGCTCCCACAGATAAGTGGGAAAATGCAATGTTAGTATTTCTCTGTCTGGCTTATTTCACTTAACATAATGACCTCCAATTCCATATATATTGTTGAAAATGACTGGATCTCATTCTTTTATATGGCTGATTCATACTGCACTGTATATGTACTACATTTTCTTTATCCATTCATCTGCTGATAGACACTTGGGTTGCTTCCAAATCTTGACTATTGTGAATAGTACTGCAATAAACATGGGAGTGCAGAAAATCAGTATACTGATTTTCTTTCTTTTGGGTATCTACTGAAGAGTAGGATTGCTGGATCGAATGGTAGCTCCATTTTGAGTATTATGAGGAATCTCCAGACTGTTTTCCACAGTGGTTGTACTAATTTAAATTTCCAACCACAGTGTATGAGGGTTCCCTCTTCTCCACATTCTTACCTGCATTTCTTATTGTCTACTTTTGAATAAAAAACACTTAACTTGGATGAAATGATATCTCATTGTAGTTTTGATTTGCATTTCTCTGATGATCAATGATGCTGAGCATCTTTTTATATACTTGTTTGTCATTTGTATGTCTTCTTTTAAGAAAGGTCTATTCAGATATTTTCCCTATTTTGATTGGATTATACTTTTTCCTATAGAGTGTTTGAGCTCTTTATATATTCTGGTTATTAATCTCTTGTCAGGTGGGTAATTTGGAAATATTTTTTCCATTTTTTCATTCTGTGGGTTGTCTCTTCACTTCATTGATTGTTTCCTTTCCTGTGCAGAAGCTTTTTAACTTAATGCAGTCCAATTTTTGCTTTGATTGCCTGTGCCTGTAGGGGTATTTTCAGGAAATCTTTGCCTATGCCAATGTACTGGAGAGTTTCCTTGATGTTTTCCTCAGTAATTTCATAGTTTAAGGTCTTAGATTTAAGTCTTTAATCCATTTTTCTTTGATTTTTTTAATATGTTGAGATATAAGGGTCTAGTTTTATTCTTCTGCGTATGGATATCCAGTTTTCCCAGCAACATTTATTGAAAAAACTGTCCTTTCCCCAGCGTATGTTCTTGGCACCTTTGCCTAAAATGAGTTCACTGAATATCTATAGATTTATTTCTGGGTTCCCTACTCTGTTCCACTGGTCTTTAGGTCTGTTGCTATGCCATTACCATGCCATTTCAGTTACTATGGCTCTATAGTATAATTTAAAGTCAAATAATGTGATTCTTTCAGTTTTTTTTCTTTTTGCATATAATAGCCTAGCCTATTCTGGGTCTTTTTGTGGTCCTGCATCAATTTTAGGATGGTTTTTCTATTCCTGCCAAAAATGTTAGTATTTCGATAGAGATTGCATTGAATCTGTAGATTGCTTTGAATAGTACGGACATTCTAACACTATTGATTCTTCCAATCGATGAACATGGAATATCTTTCTATTTTTTGTGTCCACTTACATTGGTTGCATCAGTGTTTCATAGTTTTCACTGTAAAGATCTTTCACTTCTGTGTTTAAGTTAATTCCTAGATATTTTGATTTATTTGTAGCTATTGTAAATGGGAATACTTTCTTCATTTCTTTTTCAGATTATTCACTGTTGACATTTAAAAATACTACTGATTTTTGTATGTTGATTTTGTATCCTGCAACTTCACTGAATTTATCAGTTTTAATAGTATTTTTGGTGGCGGCTAGATTTTTCCAAATATAAGATCATATCATCTGCAAACAAGGGTAATTTGACTTCTTCCTTTCCAAGTTGGATGTCTTTCTTTCTTTCTCCCATTTGATTGCTCTAGCTGAGGACTTTTAATACTGTGTTAAAGAACAGTGGAGAAAGTGGGTGACCTTGTAGTGTTCAAGATATTGAGTAAACACTTTCGGTTTTTCCCCATTAAGTTTGATACTAGCTGTGGGTCTGTCTATATGGTTTTTATTATGTTGAGGTGTGCTCCTTCTATTCCCAGTTTTTTTAGGGTTTTTCTTATTAAGGGATGTTGAATCTCATCGAATGCGTTTTTAGCATCGATTGAAATGATTACATGGTTTCTGTCCTTCATTCTCTTTATATAATGTATCACATTGATTGATTTGCATGTGTTGAAGTATCCTTGCATCCCTGGGATAAATCTCACTTTGTCATATGAATGATCTGTTTAATGTGTTGTAATATTCAGTTTGCTAGAATTTTGTTGAGGGGTTTTGCATCAATATTCATCTGTGATATTGGCCAGTAGTTTCCTCTTTATTCTTTGAGGTTTGTTTGTTTGGTTTTGGTATCAGGGTAATACAGGCATTGTAGAATTAGTTTGGAAGTATTCCAAGTTATATCTTTTGAATAGTTTGAGCAGAATTGGTATTAGTTCTTCTTTAAATGTTTGGCAGAATTCAGCAGTGAAGCCATTAGGTCCTAGGCTTTTCTTTCCTTGAAGCCTTTTTATTATGGCTTCAGTCTTGTTACTTGTTACTTGTCTATTCAGGTTTTGGATTTCTTCATGGTTCAGTCTTAGTAGGTTGTATGTATCTAGGAATTTGTCCATTTCTGCTAGGTTTTCCAATTTATTGGCATATAGTTGCTTACAGTAGACACTAATGACCCTTTGAATTTCTACAATGTCAGTGTAATGTCTCCTTTTTATCTCTAATTTTATTATTGGGGCTTCTCTCTTTTCTTCTTGGGCTAAAGTTTTGTCCATTTTGTTTAACTTTTCAAAAAACAACTTTTTGTATCATTGATCATTTGTATTGTTTTTCTCTTTTCAATTTCACTTATTTCTGCTCTGATATTTATAATTTCTTTGAATTTGGGGTTTGTTTTGCTCTTGCTTTTCTAGCTTTTTAAGATGCATCATTAGGTTGTTTCTTTGAAGTCTTTTTTCTGTTTTGATGTAGGTACTTGTAGCTATAAACTTCCCTCTTCGTACTGCTTTTGCTGTATCCCATAGGTTTTGGTATGTTAGGTTTCCATTATGATTTGTTTCAAACAATTTTTCAACTTTCTTCTTAATTTTTTCATTGACCCACTGGTCATTCAGGAGCCTGTTGGTTAATTTAAATTTAGTTATTTATTTATTTATTTTTATTATACTTTAAGTTCTAGGGTACATGTGCATAAAGTACATGTTTGTTACATATGTATACTTGTGCCATGTTGGTGTGCTACACCCATCAACTCGTCAGCACCCATCAACTCGTCATTTACATCAGGTATAACTCCCAATGCAATCCCTCCCCCTCCCCTTCTCCCCTCCCCGTGACAGGCCCCGGTGTGTGATGTTCCTCTTCCTGAGTCCAAGTGATCTAATTCTTCAGTTCCCACCTATGAGTGAGAACGTGCAATGTTTGGTTTTCTGTTCTTGCGATAGTTTGCTAAAAATGATGGTTTCCAGCTGCATCCATGTCCCTACAAAGGACACAAACTCATCCTTTTTGATGGCTGCATAGTATTCCATGGTGTATATGTGCCACATTTTCTTAATCCAGTCTGTCACTGATGGACATTTGGGTTGATTCCAAGTCTTTGCTATTGTGAATAGTGCCACAATAAACATACGTGTGCATGTGTCTTTAGAGCAGCATGATTTATAATCCTTTGGGTATATACCCAGTAATGGGATGGCTGGGTCATATGGTATATCTAGTTCTAGATCCTTGAGGAATCACCATACTGTTTTCCATAATGGTTGAACTAGTTTACAGTCCCACCAAGAGTGTAAAAGTGTTCCTATTTCTCCACATCCTCTGCAACACCTGTTGTTTCCTGACTTTTTAATGATCGCCATTCTAACTGGTGTGAGATGGTATCTCATTGTGGTTTTGATTTGCATTTCTCTGATGGCCAGTGATGATGAGCATTTTTTTATGTGTCTGTTGGCTATATGAATGTCCTCTTTTGAAAAATTTCTGTTCATATCCTTTGCCCACTTTTTGATGGGGTTGTTTGTTTTTTTTCTTGTCAATGTGTTTGAGTTCTTTGTAGGTTCTGGATACTAGCCCTTTGTCTGATGAGTAGATTGCAAAAATTTTCTCCCATTCTGTAGGTTGCCTGTTCACTCTGATAGCAGTTTCTTTTGCTGTGTAGAAGCTCTTTAGTTTAATTAGATCCCATTTGTCAATTTTGGCTTTTGTTGCCATTGCTTTTGGTGTTTTAGACATGAAGTCTTTGCCCATGCCTATGTCCTGAATGGTACTACCTAGGTTTTCTTCTAGGGTTTTTATGGTATTAGGTCTAACATTTAAGTCTCTAAACCATGACACGAAAACCATGACACGAGAAATACGTGACAAATGCACAAGCTTCAGTAACCAACTCGAACAACTGGAAGAAAGAATATCAGCGATTGAGGATCAAATGAACGAAATGAAGCGAGAAGAGAAACCAAAAGAAAAAAGAAGAAAAAGAAATGAACAAAGCCTGCAAGAAGTATGGGATTATGTAAAAAGACCAAATCTACGTCTGATTGGGGTGCCTGAAAGTGAGGGGGAAAATGGAACAAAGTTGGAAAACACTCTTCAGGATATCATCCAGGAGAACTTCCTGAACCTAGTAGGGCAGGCCAACATTCAAATCCAGGAAATACAGAGAACTCCACAAAGATACTCCTCAAGAAGAGCAACTCCAAGACACATAATTGCCAGATTCACCAAATTTGAAATGAAGGAAAAAATCTTAAGGGCAGCCAGAGAGAAAGGTCGGCTTACTCACAAAGGGAAGCCCATCAGACTAACAGCAGATCTCTTGGCAGAAACTCTCCAAGCCAGAAGAGAGTGGGGGCCAATATTCAACACTCTTAAAGAAAAGAATTTTCAACCCAGCATTTCATATCCAGCCAAACTAAGTTTCATAAGTGAAGGAGAAATAAAATCCTTTACAGATAAGCAAATGCTTAGAGATTTTGTCACCACCAGGCCTGCCTTACAAGAGACCCTGAAGGAAGCACTAAACATGGAAAGAAACAACCGGTACCAGCTATTGCAAAAACATGCCAAAATGTAAAGACCATCGAGGCTAGGAAGAAACTGCATCAACTAACGAGCAAACTAACCAGTTAATATCATAATGGCAGGATCAAGTTCACACATAACAATCTTAACCTTAAATGTAAATGGACTAAATGCTCCAATTAAAAGACACAGACTGGCAAACTGGATAAAGAGTCAAGACCCATCAGTCTGCTGTATTCAGGGGACCCATCTCACATGCAGAGAAACACATAGACTCAAAATAAAGGGATGGAGGAAGGTCTACCAAGCAAATGGAGAACAAAAAAAAGCAGGGGGTGCAATCCTAGTCACTGATAAAACAGACTTTAAACCATCAAAGATCAAAAGAGACAAAGAAGGCCATTACATAATGGTAAAGGGATCAATTCAACAGGAAGAGCTAACTATCCTAAATATATATGCACCCAATACAGGAGCACCCAGATTCATAAAGCAAGTCCTTAGAGACTTACAAAGAGACTTAGACTACCATACAATAATAATGGGAGACTTCAACACTCCACTGTCAACATTAGACAGATCAACGAGACAGAAAGTAAACAAGGATATTCAGGAATTGAACTCATCTCTGCACCAAGCAGACCTAATAGACATCTATAGAACTCTCCACCCCAAATCAACAGAATATACATTCTTCTCAGCACCACATCGCACTTATTCCAAAATTGATGACATAATTGGAAGTAAAGCACTCCTCAGCAAATGTACAAGAACCGAAATTATAACAAATTTGTCTCTCAGACCACAGTGCAATCAAACTAAAACTCAGGACTAAGAAACTCAATCAAAACCGCTCAACTACATGGAAACTGAATAACCTGCTCCTGAATGACTACTGGGTACATAACGAAATGAAGGCAGAAATAAAGATGTTCTTTGAAACCAATGAGAACAAAGATACAACATACCAGAATCTCTGGGACACATTTAAAGCAGTGTGTAGAGGGAAATTTATAGCACTACATGCCCACAAGAGAAAGCTGGAAAGATCTAAAGTTGACACTCTAACATCACAATAAAAAGAACTAGAGAAGCAAGAGAAAACACCTTCAAAAGCTAGCAGAAGGCAAGAAATAACTAAGATCAGAGCAGAACTGAAGGAGATAGAGACACAAAAAACTCTCCAAAACATCAATGAATCCAGGTGTTGGTTTTTTGAAAAGATCAACAAAATTGACAGACTGCTAGCAAGACTATTAAAGAAGAAAAGAGAGAAGAATCAAATAGATGCAATAAAAAATGATAAAGGGGATATCACCACTGACCCCACAGAAATGCAAACTACCATCAGAGAATACTATAAACACCTCTACGCAAATAAACTAGAAAATCTAGAAGAAATGGATAATTTCCTGGACACTTACACACTCCCAAGACTAAATCAGGAAGAACATGAATCCCTGAATAGACCAATAGCAGGCTCTGAAATTGAGGCAATAATTAATAGCCTACCAACCAAAAAAAGTCCAGGACCAGATGGATTCACAGCTGAATTCTACCAGAGGTACAAGGAGGAGTTGTTACCATTCCTTCTGAAACTATTCCAATCAATAGAAAAAGAGGGAATCCTCCCTAACTCATTTTATGAGGCCAACATCATCCTGATACCAAAGCCTGGCAGAGACACAACAAAAAAAGAGAATTTTAGACCAATATCCCTGATGAACATCGATGCAAAAATCCTCAATAAAATACTGGCAAACCAGATCCAGCAGCACATCCAAAAGCTTATCCACCATGATCAAGTGGGCTTCATCCCTGGAATGCAAGGCTGGTTCAACATATGCAATACAACAAATGTAATCCAGCATATAAACAGAACCAAAGACAAAAACCACATGATTATCTCAATAGATGCAGAAAAGGCCTTTCATAAAATTCCACAGCCCTTCATGCTAAAAATGCTCAATAAATTCGGTATTGATGGAACGTATCTCAAAATCATAAGAGCTATTTATAACAAACCCACAGCCAATATCATACTGAATGGGCAAAAACTGGAAAAATTCCCTTTGAAAACTGGCACAAGACAGGGATGCCCTCTCTCACCACTCCTATTCAACATAGTCTTGGAAGTTCTGGCTAGGGCAATCAGGCAAGAGAAAGAAATCAAGGGTATTCAGTTAGGAAAAGAAGAATTCAAATTGTCCCTGTTTGCAGATGACATGATTGTATATTTAGAAAACCCCATTGTCTCAGCCCAAAATCTCCTTAAGCTGATAAGCAACTTCAGCAAAGTCTCAGGATACAAAATTAATGTGCAAAAATCACAAGCATTCTTATACACCAGTAACAGACAAACAGAGAGCCAAATCAGGAATGAACTTCCATTCACAATTGCTTCAAAGAGAATAAAATACCTAGGAATCCAACTTACTAGGGATGTAAAGGACCTCTTCAAGGAGAACTACAAACCACTGCTCAGTGAAATAAAAGAGGACACAAACAAATGGAAGAACATACCATGCTCATGGATAGGAAGAGTCAATATCGTGAAAATGGCCATATTGCCCAAGGTAATTTATAGATTCAATGCCATCCCCATCAAGCTACCAATGAATTTCTTCACAGAATTGGAAAAAACTGCTTTAAAGTTCATATGGAACCAAAAAAGAGCCTGCATTGCCAAGACAATCCTAAGTCAAAAGAACAAAGCTGGAGGCATCATGCTACCTGACTTCAAACTACACTACAAGGCTACAGTAACCAAAACAGCATGATGCTGGTACCAAAACAGAGATCTAGACCAATGGAACAGAACAGAGTCCTCAGAAATAATACCACACATCTACAGCCATCTGATCTTTGATAAACCTGAGAAAAACAAGAAATGGGGAAAGGATTCCCTATTTAATAAATGGTGCTAGGAAAATTGGCTAGCCATAAGTAGAAAGCTGAAACTGGATCCTTTCCTTACTCCTTATACGAAAATTCATTCAAGATGGATTAGAGACTTAAATGTTAGACCTAATACCATAAAAACCCTAGAAGAAAACCTAGGTAGTACCATTCAGGACATAGGCATGGGCAAAGACTTCATGTCTAAAACACCAAAAGCAACGGCAACAAAAGCCAAAATTGACAAATGGGATCTAATTAAACTAAAGAGCTTCTGCACAGCAAAAGAAACTACCATCAGAGTGAACAGGCAACCTACAGAATGGGAGAAAATTTTTGCAATCTATTCATCTGACAAAGGGCTAATATCCAGAACCTACAAAGAACTCAAACAAATTGACAAGAAAAAGCAAACAATCCCATCGAAAAGTGGGCAAAGGATATGAACAGACACTTCTCAAAAGAAGACATTCATACAGCCAACAGACACATGAAAAAATGCTCATCATCACTGGCCATCAGAGAAATGCAAATCAAAACCACAATGAGATACCATCTCACACCAGTTAGAATGGCAATCATTAAAAAGTCAGGAAACAACAGGTGCTGGAGAGGATGTGGAGAAATAGGAACACTTTTACACTCTTGGTGGGATTGTAAACTAGTTCAACCATTATGGAAAACAGTATGGCGATTCCTCAAGGATCTAGAACTAGAAGTACCATATGAGCCAGCCATCCCATTACTGGGTATATACCCAAAGGATTATAAATCATGCTGCTATAAAGACACATGCACACGTATGTTTATTGCGGCACTATTCACAATAGCAAAGACTTGGAATCAGCCCAAATGTCCATCAGTGACAGACTGGATTAAGAAAATGTGGCACATATACACCATGGAATACTATGCAGCCATCAAAAAGGATGAGTTTGTGTCCTTTGTAGGGACATGGATGCAGCTGGAAACCATCATTTTTAGCAAACTATCGCAAGAACAGAAAACCAAACACCGCACGTTCTCACTCATAGGTGGGAACTGAGCAATGAGATCACTTGGACTCGGGAAGGGGAACATCACACACCGGGGCCTATCACGGGGAGGGGGGAGGGGGGAGGGATTGCATTGGGAGTTTTACTTGTAAATGATGAGATGATGGATGCTGACGAGTTGATGGGTGCAGCACACCAACATGGCACAAGTATACATATGTACCAAACCTTCACATTATGCACATGTACCCTAGAACTTAAAGTATAATTAAAAATAAATAAATAAATAAAAATAAAAATAAAAATAAAAAAAGAGTATTTTACACACTACAGTTACAGTGTTATGATACTCTGTGTTTTTCTGTGTACTTACTATTACCAGGGAGTGTTGTACCTTCAGGTAATTTCTTATTTCTCAATAACATCTTTTTCTTTCTGATTGAAGTTCTCCCTTTAGCATTTCTTGTAAGACAGACCTGATTCCTCTATCATATTTGCAGGATATTTTCACTGGATATACTATTCTAGGATAAAATATTTTTTCCTTCAGCATCTGCAATACCTTATGCCATGCCACTCACTCCTGGCCTATAAGGTTTTCACTAAAAAGTCTGCTGCCAGACATATTGGATGGAGCTCCTTATATGTTGTTTCTTTTCTCTAGCTGCTTTAGGATCCTTTCTTTATCTTTAACCTTTGGGAGTTTGATTACTAAATGCCTTGAGGTAATGTTCTTTAGGTTAAATCTTCTTGGTGTTCTAGGAGTATTGAATTTTAATTGATATAAGCATGGTTAAGAGAGTAATCCATAAGAAGTGCTGCTCTTCCAGAATTTTAGTTATAATCATCAGTTAGGATTGGATATCTGTGAAAAAACAGAGGTCTTTAGCTGGGGGCTTTATAAAAGTAGGAATAAAGCATTATAATTAATGACAGGTGTACTCAGATGCTAGAATGAGTACTGAAACGAGCTACGACTATGTTTTCTAAAAGTCAAAGAATATGCAGAAACTACTTAGTATAAGCAAATTTAATATTCACATTTTGCTACATGCAGGCAAGTTCCAAGAATCTTGCTATTGGGTGGAGTTTAATTGAAAAATTTATTTTAATAGCATTATTAGTAATCTGAAACAATTATTTGTGAAATCATTAAGCTCCAGAGGTGTAGCTCAAATATTCAAATATTGTCTGTGTTTTTTAAGGGGTGAAATTATATCTTGTAATAGTGTTAATGAGTCTAGTGATTCACAAAGTAATGAAAATGTCATGTATGTTATCTACACTGAACTTCTAATATAACTATAGAACTCCTAGCTATATCACTAGACAAAATGTCTCTGTTTCATCTTAAGCTTTTCTTCCTGTATTATGCACAATCTACAGATTCTGTTCCACAAACTTCATCTGGATATTACTTGTTTGTATCAGAACTGATTGTTCTTAGTGTTTTCTCAAGCATGAGTGCAAAGTTCTATCTAAGTACATTCTACATTTCTATTTTCCATATTTCATGTTAATATTATTTTCAAAATGCTAATTTTATTCAGTTGAAGATTTTTTTTCTGTGTTATTGGTTCTTTCTCCCCATACCATACACTCAATTATAAAAATTAGCTTCCTATTAGAAATCCAGATTTAATACAGATTTCCCTCATTATGCAGATGTATGAACACCTGCTTCCTCTAAGAACTATTAACCAGCTTCACAACTGCACAGCTCAGAGGATTTCTAAATATAATTCCCCAACATATGGAACTATGACCAGAGGTCATAAGCTTAAATTGAATGTCTACAACCAAAAAACAGATAGTTTGGACAATGCATAGGAAATGAAAGACAGTTGGTACCACAGAGGTAGGAATTAGTGGAAAGAGTTCTTGATTTAATTAGTACTTAAAGTGTCCATAGATCCCTGGAAGGAGAGAGAAATTCTGCTGAATTTATGATAAAAACCAAAGAATGAGTACTCTTAGGTAGCCCAGTGTACAAATTTAAAGCAAATACCTACCTCATGATTAAAGGTAATACAATTTACACTTGAAGGTCAGTTATAATAAAGAGAGACAGAGAGATGCACGAGTCAGATCCAAAACCTCAATGGATTGTCCAGCAAGTTACAAATATGCATAACTCCGGAGATGATGGGAAATAGCCACTTGATAGTGTTTTTATTTGGACAATGTATCTTTCATATTTTGTCGGCCAAAACCCAGAAGGCCCCAAGGGGAGTGAAGCAATAACCACTTAAAAGTGGATCTCTAAAAGAGGGACAAAACATAAAAGCAAAGGAACTCAGTTCTTCCAATAGTTCAGAGCCCCTGGAACAAGGTGGGGGAAAATATGTTTCCTCTCTTTTTATATATTTTTGAGGCTTCCCAAGGAGACGGTTATGGCTTTTCTATCAAGTTTTTCCATCTTTTTATCAAAGATAAAGTTTTATCCTATTTAGTCAGACTTCTTAAAATATGGAATTGCTGTACTGGAAAAGGTGAGAATAAATGTTCAAACTGAATATCCTTTATACAGATAAGAAGCCAAAGTCCCATAAATAAATTATTGTGAAAGCAATGTAGGTGCTTAGAAATAGACTTGAAACCAGATTGTGGATTTAATGATCTCAAAGGTCTATTCTGCCATCTCTCTCTAGGCCCTGTCTCAGCAAGTCTTTAGAACCCAAACCCAGTAAAAACTATGCACCAACCATGTCTCATTGACAGGTGTAAAACTTTAACAACTGCCGACTATTTCAACCATGCTAATCCTCAACCATTCCAGCTTCATGACATTCACGCTGATGAGCACACCTGGCTTAGAGTCACAGCACTTGTGGCTATCTGTTCCTTTCTGCTCCATGTTTTTGGCTATCCTCATTGGCAATGGTTCTATCCTTTTTCTCTTGGCCACAGAGCCCACACTTCATTCACAAATGTACCTGCTTCTGGCCCTACTGATGGTGGCTGACCTCATATCCACTCTGGCTGTGGTGCCTAAACTCCTCTGCCTCTTCTGGTTCAATAATCAAGACATAGCTGCCAATGCTTGTTTCACTCAGATGTTTTTCATCCATGGATCATCCGTGGTACGATCAGCCCTCCTTGTTTTCATGGTTTTTGACTACTTTGTGGCCATATGTGAGCCCTTACGCTACAACATAATTCTGAGCCATTCTTTAGTTGGACGCCTGGGACTGCTGGCTCTTGCCAAGGGGGTGATCCTTATCCTACCCATGCCTCTTCTACTTCAAAGATTAACTTTCTGCCACGCGGCCATTCCTCATACCTACTGTGATCACATGGCTATGGTGAAGATGGCCTGTAACCACAACAGGCCCCATCTTATCTATGGGTTCTTCGTGATCCTGCTTGTGGTGGGACTTGATCTGCTGCTCATTGGCTTCTCTTATGCCCTCATCCTCCAGGCTGTGGTACACCTCAGCTCTTGAGATGCCACCTGCAAAGCCCTCAACACCTGCTCAGCACACCTCTTTTTCATCCTTGTCACTTATGTGCCTGCACTCTTTTCTTCTATTACCCACCCCATTGGTCATGATATCTCACCTCATACCCATATTCTCCTTGCCAATCTCTACCTTCTCCTGCCCTCAATGCTCAACCCCATCATCTATGGTATAAAGATGAAGGAAATACGAGTCAAATGCCTGTGCAGAGGAATTGCCTAGACTATGGGTCCCAGCAATAAACCTGTGAGTAAGTGAACAATAAGGACAACTGATAATGCTTTTGCCCAACCATTCAGTACCCAGTTGTATCTCCATATGAGCTGTGGGAAAAATAAACCATGGATAAGTGATTTTCTTTTTCTTTTTTGTGGGGGGTGGTTGGTGGAGTTTACAAGAAGGACCAATATGTTTGTACTTTCATTGAGTTATGGACTACAAAAGGGAGTGCCTAATCTATCTCTTTCTATGCCTATTTACCAGGGACACTCTGATGGCATGGGTCTCCTGATGACATTCACATCTGTGTTTTGTTCATGTTCATCAATTACATACAATATTGCTCTGCAATGATCCAAGGTCATGTTTCCTTTTCTTGGTGGAGACTTTATATTTGCTTCAGTCTTCTTTATATTTTCTATTTCTCAAATTATCTGTGTCTATTTCTAACTAGTATCTTTTTGCTGAAAGGAATGCAGTACTTACTATCTTAGTACAACACCTTGACATGTGATAACTCTTCAGGCAATTGACCTTTCCATCAAGAATACTTTAAATGAAATAGTAATGTGGTATGTTCACAGTACTGACAGGATGATTGTGATGATATGTATGCGATGACAAAAATGAAGGGATTTGAGGATGACATACATAGAGTGAATTCAGGGACTGCTGAGATACATATTTCAAAAAGTTTTATTGCAAAGGAAAACATGTATTTATATATCTAATTCAAAAGACTGCCATGACCAGGAACTTCATCTTTAAAAAACATATGTGAACATGAAGCCACCTGTTCTTGAAGTGATATTCCACAGTGACTCAGATCATGTACAAAGACTAACTTATATTGTTTTGGTGAAGCATTGCTTTGTTGACATGTTTTGAATCATTGTAATGAATGAAATTTCTATCTAATCATTTAAATATACAGTTATCATTGGATCAATTGTACAACATAATAAGGCAAATACAAGATTGGGTATTTAAGCAGATAAAAGTTAAAATTAACAAATGTTAAATTGAAACTGCAGAATATAGGAACTACTGAAAATTAGTATAATCACAGCTTTAGCACAATTTAAACATATGTGATTATTGAGTTTAGAATCAGGAGAAATAATCCAATATCTCTAAACTCCTTTCAAATCTAAATCACTGTTTGAGAACCTTAAAAAGACAATGACATAGAGAATAAGTGTAATGTATGTACTCTTTATCCCTAGCCATGACTTCTAACAAATTCTTATCTCCTCTCTACACTGGTGAGCTAAACAGTCTATAAATTCTAAGAACATCTTTAATTCCTGTGATCTAGAACAGGAATTCCTAGTCTAGGAAACTAGTTTCACCTAGTCTTGCCTAGTCTTTAGGTAGGAAGACGACTCCAAGCAGGAAAAACATCATTTTATCTGTATAAGAGAGTAACAAAATTCTATCCAGCCAGTCCTGTTGTTAATTCTCTTAGATAAGAAATGGTCCAATTTACTCTTAACTATGAAAGTGTTTTTATGGAGACTGTGTTGGGAAAAGTTGGCATAGAAGGAGGAAAAGAGGTAAAGTCAGTGATATGGTTGGGTTGTGTCCCCACCCAAATCTCATGTCTAATTGTAATTCCCAATATTGGGGAAGAGACCTAGTGGGAGGTGACTGGATCATTTCAGCAGATTTCCTCTTTGCTGTTCTTGTGATGGAGTTCTCACAAGATCTGATTGTTTGAGAGTGTGTAGCACTTCCCACTTCACTCTGTCTCTCACTCCTGCTCTGCCATGGTAAGACGCACTTGCTTTCCTTTCGCCTTCTGCCATGATTGCAAGTTTTGTGAGGCCTCCTAGCCATTCTTTCTGTACAGCCTGCAGAACCATGAGCCAATTAAACCTCTTTTCTTCATAAATTACCCAGTCTCAGATAGTTATTTATAGCAGCGTAGGAATGTAATAATATAGTAGATCATTATTTTATGTTAGACTTTTTGTGCCTTTTTGCTCTTCATAAGCCAGATCTCTCACTGAAGATTAGAGCATGAAGAGAGGATTTATGTCTAACACCTTTTGTCACCATCATGATTAGCATGGCAGAGTTCAGAGAAAACTAAAAAAAATAAACCACTGAATATTCTACTGTCATTAAAATATAATCCCATTGATGGAGAAGAATTATAGCATTCAAATCTTGGAAAGCAGGTGAAGATACTGGGTGATAAGAAACCCTAAGAAAAATTCAGGAGTACCGCTCAGGTTGGGGCATTTCTGTCTTAGAAAAGGAGCGAATAAAGGGTTCCACATTATCTTCCTCACATTCTATTAATTCCAGCAAAAATACCAACTCTTTAGGTGGCTCCATACTAGCTATTCTAGGTATTTTTACATAAAATAGCTAATTGAATTATTTCAAATTTAACTCAAGTTATGTAATAATATCCATTTAGCAGATTAAGTTACAAAGGCTCAATTTCCTTATGCAAGTTACACTTACTGGTAGCGAGTAGTTAGCCTGGATTCTAATCCTAATATATCTAATCATAAGATGTCTTCCCATTCTATTATGGCTATATTGTCTTTTTAAAGACAACCAAGAATATAGAATGAAGAAGTTGTGGAGCAAGACTTAAGTGGAATAGTGCAAAAGAACGGCTTCAGTCATAAAAACAAGGCAACTATTGTGTGCCTACCTCATTCCTAATACCAAAAACTAATTCAAGTTTGGTGTACAGACAGTTGCAATCTATTTGGAGAAGTGAAAATATCTTCCTTGTCTAGTTATTAATTTTTTAATGTTCCACCTGAACTTCATTAAATTTCTACTCTTCTGAGATGCTTGTTGTATCACTAGGAGTTGGCTTTGATGGAGTGTGTCACCCAATACCCATTGCCATCTGATTTATGATAAGGTTTGTCAAAGAAAGCTGTGTGAGTCTCAGTCCACGGAAAAAGAGACAGATTACAAATACTAGAATTATGAAACCAAATAAAGAAGTGAAAGTGAAATACCTGTGTGGAAGAAAAAAGGAAACTGGGTAGGCTGGGAAAGACATATTAGAAAATTATCATTGGTCTCTGCTGCTGACGAGTTGGGTATTCAGTGGGAGTCCATGCTGTTGAGTTCACATGCAGCTTTCATCTCTGCCACCATGGTGACTATGTGCCACTTCTACAGCGGCTGATGATGAAGACTGGCTAATGTCAATTGGCTAAGTCATTTTATGTACTTAGTTGTCTTCTGATGTGGATGTGCTTTGGTATTTTGATAGCTATTAACATGTAACACAAAAGTCTTCAAATTTTATACCCATTCTCATATATTCACCACATGCCTTTGACCCAAACCTTCTTGCCTTCAATCTTTACTCCATTCACTTTTATAACCCCAACCAGGCGTCCAGGCTATTGGGCACTGTCCAGGCAATTTTATTCTCACCATAGGGCCACCATAGGGCCACTTCTCTCACTCAAAACCCATGGTTATTGCACTGCTCCACCCATGGGAAAGATTTTTTTCTCCACTGTTATTTGGGGCCAGCCATGCCTGAATGCGGCTGCAAAGCAAACTCCATCCATTTTCTTCTTGCACCTACTTTCCAAGATGGCCAATATATAAACCTTATAACCTTATTCAGGCTTTTTTCTCTTCCTTGGTTGGTCATTCTAGACACCCTTTCTCCCTCCCCAGGTATAAGTGCAAACCCTGGAGAAGCACTAGTGCAACTCTGTTGAGTAATATGGGTGTCTGGACTTCTTCCTCCTGTAGTCTATTTGTGCCCTGTGGTCCCACTCAGGATCAATTCTGATGCATTCTTTACATCTAATGATGATCTGCTGTCTTCATAACTTGGTGCGCCTGACTTTATAACTTGGCAGGTCCGACAGTATCTTGGTCACTAGAGGAAGTTCTAGACAGATAGTCACTGCCTGATACATTGCTGTAAAACGAATTATCCCTAAACAAAGCAAGTTAGAACAAACGATACTTATTATCACAGAGTTGTTGAAAATAAGAAGTGTGGGAGCAGTTTGACAGGTGGTTCTAGTTCAGGTTCTTTCATGAGGTATGATATAAATATGTGGTATAATGATATAAATATACTAGCAGGCTAAAGTCATCTTAAGGCTTGAATGAGACGAAAGGATCCACTTCTAAGAATTTATACCCACATGACTGTTGACTGGAGGCCTTAGTTTCTTACCACATAAATCTCTCCATGAGGCTACTGCAGTATGCCCGTGGAAGCTGGTTTCCCCAAGAGTTATTAATCCAAGAAGAGAGAAAAAAGCTACAAAACCTTTTATGACCTATTCTCAGATACAATCTAGTGTCATGTCTGCCATTTTCTATTGGCCATGCAGAATAACCCTGATACAATGTGTAACCGGACTAAAAAAGGGCTTGTGTACCAGGAAGCATGAATCACTGGGTGACATCATGGAATCTGGTTACCAAAGTGTCTATGTTCAAGTAATTTTTCTCTTCCAAGTCTCGGTAATACACGAAGAGCTGTTTATCAAAAGACAAGCAAGCCTCTGCTGCAGTTAATATGGTCTTACTCCCAAATCCCAGGATTCTTCATTGTGATACTGCTACTGGAATTTGCCATTAGTTCCATCCTGCATCTTGTCCCACAACTGATACCCAGTAACAGGTTTGCCAGATCATGTGGCCCAAGCAGCAGAGATAATTGCACAATGGCCTGGACCTGCTGCTCCTGGCCTCCAGTTAAAGTTACAGCCTCCTATGTCACCCACTATTTGAACTCAAGCAATTTTCCTATGTGTGGGATGTGTCACCCATACTCTAAAGGGTATTGTAAAGCTCTGTGCTTCTTTCTTCAGGGAGGTGCAGAAGAGTATGCAAAATACATCAATTTGACTTTTGGTTTTGGGGGATATCTTTGGTATTTCCCTGATCCCTGCACCCTTAAAAACTTTACTAAAGTGGCTAGTTCTTGCATCTTCATAGGATTTGTCTCCTACCTCTGGAGTGCATGTATCTGAGAAAGTCCTATATTATTTAGGCAATCTCGCTCATCTTGTCCAACCATTCAACATGATATTGTCAATGTTATAGATCCACGTGATATTTTGTGGGATGTCAAGCAGTCTAGATCTCTGTGGACTCTGTCATGTTATAGGGCAGTAGAATTAACATGGTCTTCAAACAAAACTGTAAATGAAAATTGTTTGTCCCATGTGAATGCTGTTTGTGATTCACTTTTCTAATTGGAATAGGAAAAATGACTACATTCTATGTACATCAGGGCTTAAGTATACTGTTCTATCTGTGATACCACATCTGGCACAATAGTTGCAATCAGTTTCTATGTTAAGTGTAAAATAGTCCACAGTTATTCTTCAGGATTCATCTACATTCTGCGTGGACCAGAATTAAACAGATTAAACAGATATGTCATAGGCACCACAACCCTGATACCTTTTAAGCCTTTAATAATGATACTAAGTTTTAACATTCTATTTCTGAGAAAGTAAGTTAATTCTTGCTCATCTAGCCTTTATGTTCTAGCACTTTCAATCAAGCATCCTCAAAATCCAAACCCAAGGGTTGCCTTTGCCTCCTGCCAATACATGCCAGCTAATTCTTGTAATTATTTAGATGCATATCTCTTTTATTCTCTGTTGAGACTGTACCTACCTGTGTTATGCAGTAATGTAGCCTTAGTTATAAGCCTGGCATCTCTGATGAGATCTAGAATGTACCTACCTGTGTTACGCAGTAATGTAGCCTTAGTTACAAGCCTGGCAGCCAGGAGAAGGGGAGGAAACATGTCATGAGGAAGTGCCTGTTGTCTTTTGGGGCATTAGCTTCTGCAGCATCATCTAGCACAGAAATAATACTAGACCTCTGCAGAGATTTCTGCATGTCTAGAAGGTCCAAAAAAACATTATTGAGTAAACATCTTCAGAAGCACCCATCTAGATAATAATGACTCTGTCTCAGTTTTCAAAATTCTAGTTTTTCTTTACCAGCATCTTGACCTACACATTATAGAACCACTTTAGTTGAACGTTTAGGCTTCACTGGATCCCTGTGAGTCTTCCAAGTAAGCCTTCAGCCTGCCATTGACTGTGTCTGCCCTTCCACTACGGGTGATAAAAGCCTCTTCATATACTACCACCACTGAGGCTCTCTGGTTCATACAATTAGCTATTAAATGTTAGTGGTTTGTCTCTCATCTTTCAAAACAACACCAAAATAAGTCTCCAATAATCAGTAAACTCTATTGTTTTTGTATGCAATTCTTCCTCCATGTATTTCAAATGGCTTTATCGTTGCACTTACCACATTTACTTCCACTGGTGAAATAGCAACTGAACCACTACCTCTTATCAGGTACTATCCTGCCCCACCTCAATCAAGAGAACGTCCTCTGCCTGCCAGACAGAAAGTCCCGGTTCCTTATCTGACTACTTGTATCACTGTCAGTATTACTAATATTAGTATGACTCTTCAGCAAAGCAGATGCCAAGATGGGATTTACCATATAAGAATTTTAGTCAAAGAAACATTGTATGAAAGAAAGTAAGGAAGCAAACCATCATAGTTTGGAGAGCAGTCACATCACAACATAAATTCAATCCCAAGTTAAGAAGAAAGAAAGAGAACTTTTGGCCAAAGTATCTTAGATTGTGATGCAAAGCCAAATTCAGAGGACCAAGGAGCCTACCAACATGTCCCACATTCCCCAGTAATGGGTTTCCTTCAGCATCCTTGCCACATTCAGTCATAGTGAAGAGTAGCCAATGGGAGGCATCACTTTGGTGCAAATTCAATGATAGATTTCAAATTGCAGGAGTTAGGCACTTCAGTCAATTACGGTCCCTGTAGTAAGAGGCCTCTGCAGCACATTCATATGGCCATGATAGGACACTGAAAAGAATTCTGATGGTAAGAGAAGAGGGAACTATGAATCATTATTCCCCACACTCTCTTTGTCTCTGACTCCTTTATTCCTTTAAGCCAGGTGTCAGCAAATATTTTTATGTAAAATTTCAGAGAGTAAACATTTTTTGCTTTGCAGGTGATATGGTTTCTGTCACAACTAATTGGCATTTCCACTCTAGTGCAAAAGCAGCTATAAATTATTATGTAAGTAAATGAGCCTGGCTGTATTCCAATAAAATTTTATTTATAAAAATGAGCAGCAGACAAAACTTAAATCACAGACCACAGTTTTTTAATCCCTGTCTATAGAAATGGTATTGTTTATAAAAGTGCATAAATGGAATCAATGCACATGTCTACTAATACAGGATTGGTTAAAAAATACTATGAGACAATTTTTTAAGTGCTGAAAATTTATATATACCATCATGGGTTAATATCAAACAATGTTAGGTTAAACAATAAATATCAAAATACCACGTATAAACACAATTCCATTTTATAGTGACAATACTTGTAGATTTTTGTTTACATAAGGAATATTTATTAACAGATACATGTTGTATTGTTATTGAATAGTGACCCCTCCCCCAAATTTATGTCTACCCAGAACTTCAGAATGTGACCTTAATTATGAACTAGTGTCTTTGCAGAGTAAATCAAGCTAAAATGAGATTTTACTGGATCAGGGTGTAACCTAATCTAATGACTGGTGTCATTATAAGAAGGGTGAAATTTGGACACAGACAGGCACAAAGGGAGGGTAATGTGAATAGACTCACAGGGACGATGCCATGTGTTGTCAGAGGCAGAAATTAGAGTGATATGTTTTCAAGCCAAGGGATTTTAAGAATTGTCAGCAGCCATCAGAAACTAAGAAAGAGGTAAGAAATGATTCTCTCCTAGAACTTCAGAAAGAGCATATCCTTGCTGACACCATTTAGGACTTATAGTGTCCAGAACTGTTAAAAAAAAATTATTCTGCTGTTCTAAGCACCCAGTTTGGGGTAATTTGTTTTAGCAGCCTTAAGAAACTAATACAGATCGGTGGAGCAAGATGGCCGAATAGGAACCGCTCCAGTCTCCAACTCCCAGCGCAAGCCACACAGAAGACCGGTGATTTCTGCATTTTCAACTGAGGTACTGGGTTCATCTCACTAGGGAGTGCCGGACCATCGGTGCTGGTCAGATGCTGCAGCCCGACCAGCGAGAGCTGAAGCAGGGCGAGGCATTGCCTCACCTGGGAAGTGCAAGGGGGAAGGGAATCCCTTTTCCTAGCCAGGGGAACTGAAACACACAACACCTGGAAAATCGGGTAACTCCCACCCCAATACTGCGCTTTAAGCAAACAGGCACACCAGGAGATCATAACCCACACCTGGCCGGGAGGGTCCCACACCCACGGAGCCTCCCTCATTGCTAGCACAGCAGTCTGTGATCTACCGGCAAGGCAGCAGCGAGGCTGGGGGAGGGGCACCCGCCATTGCTGAGGCTTAAGTAGGTAAGCAAAGCTGCTGGGAAGCTCGAACTGGGTGGAGCTCACAGCAGCTCAAGGAGGCCTGCCTGTCTCTGTAGACTCCACCTCTGGGGACAGGGCAATAACAAACGCAGCCGAAACCTCTGCAGATGCAAACGACTCTGTCTGACAGCTTTGAAGAGAGCAGTGGATCTCCCAACACGGAGGTTGAGATCTGAGAAGGGACAGACTGCCTGCTCAAGTGGGTCCCTGACCACTGAGTAGACTAACTGGGAGACATCCCCCACTGGGGCAGTTGGACACCCCACACCTCACAGGGTGGAGTACACCCCTGAGAGGAAGCCTCCAAAGAAAGAATCAGACAGGTACACTCGCTGTTCAGCAATATTCTATCTTCAGCAGCCTCTGCTGCTGACACCCAGGCAAACAGGGTCTAGAGTGGACCTCAAGCAATCTCCAACAGACCCACAGCTGAGGGTCCTGACTGTTAGAAGGAAAACTATCAAACAGGAAGGACACCTACACCAAAACCCCATCAGTACGTCACCATCATCATCAAAGACCAGAGGCAGATAAAATCACAAAGATGGGGAAAAAGCAGGCCAGAAAAGCTGGAAATTCAAAAAATAAGAGCGCATCTCCCCCGGCAAAGGAGCACAGCTCATCGCCAGCAATGGATCAAAGCTTGACGGAGAATGACTTTGAAGAGATGAGAGAAGAAGGCTTCAGTCCATCAAACTTCTCAGAGCTAAAGGAGGAATTACATACCCAGCGCAAAGAAACTAAAAATCTTGAAAAAAAAGTGGAAGAATTGATGGCTAGAGTAATTAATGCAGAGAAGGTCATAAACGAAGTGAAAGAGATGAAAACCATGACATGAGAAATACGTGACAAATGCACAAGCTTCAGTAACCAACTCGATCAACTGGAAGAAAGAATATCAGCAATTGAGGATCAAGTGAACGAAATGAAGTGAGAAGAGAAACCAAAAGAATAAAGAAGAAAAAGAAATGAACAAAGCCTGCAAGAAGTATGGGATTATGTAAAAAGACCAAATCTAAGTCTGATTGGGGTGCCTGAAAGTGAGGGGGAAAATGGAACCAAGTTGGAAAACACTCTTCAGGATATCATCCAGGAGAACTTCCTGAACCTAGTAGGGCAGGCCAACATTCAAATCCAGGAAATACAGAGAATGCCACAAAGATACTCCTCGAGAAGAGCAACTCCAAAACACATAATTGCCAGATTCACCAAAGTTGAAATGAAGGAAAAAATCTTAAGGGCAGCCAGAGAGAAAGGTCGGGTTACCCACAAAGGGAAGCCCATCAGACTAACAGCAGATCTCTCGGCAGAAACTCTTCAAGCCAGAAGAGAGTGGGGGCCAATATTCAACATTCTTAAAGAAAAGAATTTTCAACCCAGCATTTCATATCCAGCCAAACTAAGTTTCATAAGTGAAGGAGAAATAAAATCCTTTACAGATAAGCAGATGCTTAGAGATTTTGTCACCACCAGGCCTGCCTTACAAGAGACCCTGAAGGAAGCACTAAACATGGAAAGGAACAACTGGTACCAGCCATTGCAAAAACATGCCAAAATGTAAAGACCATCGAGGCTAGGAAGAAACTGCATCAACTAATGAGCAAACTAACCAGTTAATATCATAATGGCAGGATCAAGTTCACACATAACAATCTTAACCTTAAATGTAAATGGACTAAATGCTCCAATTAAAAGACACAGACTGGCAAACTGGATAAAGAGTCAAGACCCATCCGTCTGCTGTATTCAGGAGACTCATCTCACATGCAGACACATACATAGGCTCAAAATAAAGGGATAGAGGAAGATTTATCAAGCAAATGGAGAACAAAAAAAAGCAGGGGTTGCAAAACTAGTCTCTGATAAAACAGACTTTAAACCATCAAAGGTCAAAAGAGACAAAGAAGGCCATTACATAATGGTAAAGGGATCAATTCAACAGGAAGAGCTAACTATCCTAAATATATATGCACCCAATACAGGAGCACTCAGATTCATAAAGCAAGTCCTTAGAGATTTACAAAGAGACTTAGACTACCATACAATAATAATGGCAGACTTCATCACTCCACTGTCAACATTAGACAGATCAACGAGACAGAAAGTTAACAAGGATATCCAGGAATTGAACTCATCTCTGCACCAAGCAGACCTAATAGACATCTATAGAACTCTCCACCCCAAATCAACAGAATATACATTCTTCTCAGCACCACATCGCACTTATTCCAAAATTGACCACATAATTGGAAGTAAAGCACTCCTCAGCAAATGTACAAGAACAGAAATTATAACAAACTGTCTCTCAGACCACAGTGCAATCAAACTAGAACTCAGGACTAAGAAACTCAATCAAAACCGCTCAACTACATGGAAACTGAATAACCTGCTCCTGAATGACTACTGGGTACATAATGAAATGAAGGCAGAAATAAAGATGTTCTTTGAAACCAATGAGAACAAAGATACAAAATACCACAATCTCTGGGACACATTTAAAGCAGTGTGTAGAGGGAAATTTATAGCACTAAATGCCCACAAGAGAAAGCAGGAAAGATCTAAAATTGACACTCTAACATCACAATTAAAAGAACTAGAGAAGCAAGAGCAAACACATTCGAAAGCTAGCAGAAGGCAAGAAATAACTAAAATCAGAGCAGAACTGAAGGAGATAGAGACACAAAAAACCCTCCAAAAAATCAATGAATCCAGGAGTTGGTTTTTTGAAAAGATCAATAAAATTGACAGACCACTAGCAAGACTAATAAAGAAGAAAAGAGAGAAGAATCAAATAGATGCAATAAAAAATGATAAAGGGGATAACACCACCGACCCCACAGAAATACAAACTACCATCAGAGAATACTATAAACACCTCTACGCAAATAAACTGGAAAATCTAGAAGAAATGGATAATTTCCTGGACACTTACACTCTTCCAAGACTAAACCAGGAAGAAGTTGAATCTCTGAATAGACCAATAGCAGGCTCTGAAATTGAGGCAATAATTAATAGCCTACCAACCAAAAAAAGTCCAGGACCAGATGGATTCACAGCTGAATTCTACCAGAGGTACAAGGAGGAGCTGGTACCATTCCTTCTGAAACTATTCCAATCAATAGAAAAAGAGGGAATCCTCCCTAACTCATTTTATGAGGCCAACATCATCCTGATACCAAAGTGTGGCAGATACACAACAAAAAAAAGAGAATTTTAGACCAATATCCCTGATGAACATTGATGCAAAAATCCTCAATAAAATACTGGCAAACCGGATTCAGAAACACATCAAAAAGCTTATCCACCATGATCAAGTGGGCTTCATCCCTGGGATGCAAGGCTGGTTCAACATTCGCAAATCAATAAACATAATCCAGCATATAAACAGAACCAAAGACAAGAACCACATGATTATATCAATAGATGCAGAAAAGGCTCTTGACAAAATTCAACAGCCCTTCATGCTAAAAATGCTCAATGAATTTGGTATTGATGGAACATACCTCAAAATAATAAGAGCTATTTATGACAAACCCACAGCCAATAGCATACTGAATGGGCAAAAACTGGAAAAATTCCCTTTGAAAACTGGCACAAGACAGGAATGCCCTCTATCACCACTCCTATTCAACATAGTCTTGGAAGTTCTGGCTAGGGCAATCAGGTGAGAGAAAGAAATCAAGGGTATTCAGTTAGGAAAAGAAGAAGTCAAATTGTCCCTGTTTGCAGATGACATGATTGTATATTTGGAAAACCCCATTGTCTCAGCCCAAAATCTCCTTAAGCTGATAAGCAACTTCAGCAAAGTCTCAGGATACAAAATCAATGTGCAAAAATCACAAGCATTCTTATACACCAGTAACAGACAAACAGAGAGCCAAATCAGGAATGAACTTCCATTCACAATTGCTTCAAAGAGAATAAAATACCTAGGAATCCAACTTACAAGGGATGTAAAGGACCTCTTCAAGGAGAACTACAAACCACTGCTCAGTGAAATAAAAGAGGACACAAACAAATGGAAGAACATACCATGCTCATGGATAGGAAGAATCAATATCGTGAAAATGGCCATACTGCCCAAGGTAATTTATAGATTCAATGCCATCCCCATCAAGCTACCAATGAGTTTCTTCACAGAATTGGAAAAAAACTGCTTTAAAGTCCATATGGAACCAAAAAAGAGCCCGCATCTCCAAGACAATCCTAAGTCAAAAGAACAAAGCTGGAGGCATCACGCTACCTGACTTCAAACTATACTACAAGGCTACAGTAACCAAAACAGCATGGTACTGGTACCAAAACAGAGATCTAGACCAATGGAACAGAACAGAGTCCTCAGAAGTAATACCACACATCTACAGCCATCTGATCTTTGATAAACCTGAGAAAAACAAGAAATGGGGAAAGGATTCCCTATTTAATAAATGGTGCTGGGAAAATTGGCTAGCCATAAGTAGAAAGCTGAAACTGGATCCTTTCCTTACTCCTTATATGAAAATTCATTCAAGATGGATTAGAGACTTAAATGTTAGACCTAATACCATAAAAACCCTAGAAGAAAACCTAGGTAGTACCATTCAGGACATAGGCATGGGCAAAGACTTCATGTCTAAAACACCAAAAGCAATGGCAACCAAAGCCAAAATTGACAAATGGGATCTAATTAAACTAAAGAGCTTCTGCACAGCAAAAGAAACTACCATCAGAGTGAACAGGCAACCTACAGAATGGGAGAAAATTTTTGCAATCTACTCATCTGACAAAGGGCTAATATCCAGAACCTACAAAGAACTCAAACAAATTGACAAGAAAAAGCAAACAATCCCATCAAAAAGTGGGCAAAGGATATGAACAGACACTTCTCAAAAGAGGACATTCATACAGCCAACAGACACATGAAAAAATGCTCATCATCACTGGCCATCAGAGAAATGCAAATCAAAACCACAATGAGATACCATCTCACACCAGTTAGAATGGCGATCATTAAAAAGTCAGGAAACAACAGGTGCTGGAGAGGATGTGGAGAAATAGGAACACTTTTACACTCTTGGTGGGATTGTAAACTAGTTCAACCATTATGGAAAACAGTATGGCGATTCCTCAAGGATCTAGAACTAGAAGTACCATTTGACCCAGCCATCCCATTACTGGGTATATACCCAAAGGATTATAAATCATGCTGCTATAAAGACACATGCACACGTATGTTTATTGCGGCACTATTCACAATAGCAAAGACTTGGAATCAACCCAAATGTCCATCAGTGACAGACTGGATTAAGAAAATGTGGCACATATACACCATGAAATACTATGCAGCCATAAAAAGGGATGAGTTTGTGTCCTTTGTAGGGACATGGATGCAGCTGGAAACCATCATTCTTAGCAAACTATCACAAGAACAGAAAACCAAACACTGCATGTTCTCACTCATAGGTGGGAACTGAACAATGAGATCACTTGGACTCAGACTTGGGAAGGGGGACATCACACACCGGGGCCTATCATGGGGAGGGGGGAAGGGGGAGGGATTGCATTGGGAGTTATACCTGATGTAAATGATGAGTTGATGGGTGCTGACGAGTTGATGGGTGCAGCACAGCAACATGGCACAAGTATACATATGTAACAAACCTGCACGTTATGCACATGTACCCTAGAACTTAAAGTATAATAATAATTTAAAAAATTTAAAAAGGAAAATAAATAAACTAATACATATGTCCAAATATTATCAGTTATCATTGGGGAAGATGTTTACATTCTACATTTTATATTTTAGTGTTTAAATTTTATGGTGTGCATTTTGGTGATCAGGTAAAATATGCTACAATAAGAAAGTAAAATGTGTACATACCCTTTGCTCTAATAATTTCATTTTTTATGCTTATTGTGCAATAATACTTTGTGAAAAAGCAAAAAAAGTCAATGTAAAAAGATAATCTTAGAACTTTTTCAAACAACTAAAGCCTAGAAACAAACATCTGTCTATTGATAGGTGACTGCTTGAATGAATGTTGACCAACATACAAAGAAATGCTATAAACCATGGAAAAATAATAAATAATAAATAAATAGGTCTGTTTGGGTGATAAAGAACAGTCACTAAGAGATATTATTAAATAAATAAATAAACAAAAATTAGAATAATTTATTTCTATTGTGTGAATTAAAACTGTAATTCTATTTTGCCTACAGAAGTTATTTGTTGTTTAACCTTCACTATATATCTTGTTCCATAGAAGACAGGTAATGACGTTTATATTATGTTAAGGATGCATTTTTCCTAAATTTACACTTAGTAATTTGCTAAAAATTAGAATACTCTACTACCAAATTTAAAGTGGTCCCAAGCTGGAACATCCATCCAGATGTCAATAGCCTAGGCCTAGTTTTTAGGATTTCTGGTTAACTAAACCACAAGGTTCGGTTGCATAATAGTAGACAAGAGTGTCAGGACTCTTTGTGTTTTTAAACAATAGAACAACAGAAATAACCTTTTAAAAATCTCTAATAAACAACATTGATTGATTTTATCATTAGTATTGTGTTTAAGCAAATGACAGACAATTCAAATAAAATCAGATGGGAGGATATCTGATACAAATTAAAATATTTTTCATTTATCATTTGCCAACAATTGCTTAAACTTTCTCTGTTTAAATTCTAAGTGTATTTCACCAGTCCAAGATTGAAGTTCCCTGAAACCAAACCGTTTTTTAAGTATAGCTCTCCCATATGACAACTGATATCAACAGTCCACAGTTCATATAAAAATCCCCTAAGCTCCAATGAAGTTTTCTTCCATTACAATCAGTAGTGTTTTGCATGATCTTGACTGCACTCCCCGTTCTTCTGATATTAACCATTTGAATTAATATTTAAGTATTCGAAGTCAGTCCTTTGTCCTGATCATATTTTACAAAGAATCAAATTTGTAGCTTTTTCATAAACCCATAAAATATAACCACATAGAAACAAAGGAAGACTTTTACATTCCATTGTGTCTCCTATCGCATTTGATTGCTTTACCAAGGACACAGAAATACTTTAATAATAATGACAAAAAATAAACAGCAGAATAATAATGATATCATTCTTATTTAGTTCTAGGTGAAAAATAAGACTGAGAATGAAATAAGGATTGAGGAGGACTATGCATACCTATAGAAGCTCTTTTCTTTCTCGGAGTGTCCTTTAAGTATTTTTAAAAGACTATTTTCTAAGGTTACGCGAATTGGCCGTTATTGTTTGTGGAATTAAATTCTCTTAATAAATAAAAAAGACTGATGATTTTGGTATTCATAGCTGAAAAATTAAATAAATAATTCAATGAAGTGGGCTCCAGGTGTGAGGCCCCTATTAATCACAAAGAAAGCCCACGGTGTACTGTAAGAATTCCATCACATAGACTGTTACATTAGACAATTATTACACACCATTTCATAGTCCCTTTGACAATATTTCTTATTCAGCCACTGCTGCTGTGATGATTTCCATGCAGATATAATCTGAGAATCCACCTGAGGTCATGCCTAGTACCTACAGCTGCTTGCCATGGGGCTTTCCTAACTCTGTTGGATGGAGCACTTCCAGCAACGAGCTCTGCACTGATGCATACACAACCTGGAAGTATGAAGGAGTTAACACCTGTCAAGCAGCTCCTGAGTCCCACATAAGCTAGTAGATAAAATTATTTCAGTACCTGGGAAAACATTTCTGAAATATGTTGTTGTTGTTGTTGTTGTTGTTGTTGTTGTTGAGACAGAGTCTCGCTCTACCATCCAGGCTGGAGCGCAGTGGCACGATCTTGGCTCACTGCAACCTCCGCCTCCTGGGTTAAGTGACTCTCGTGCCTCAGCCTCCTGAGTAGCTGGGAATACAGGTGTGCACCATCACACCTGACTAATTTTTGTATTTTTAGTAGAGATAGGGTTTCGTCATGTTGGCCAGGCTGGTCTCGGCCTCCTGACCTCAAGCAATCTGCCTGCCTCGACCTCCCAAAGTCTGAAATTACAGGCATGAGCCACCACACTAAGCCTCTGAAATATGTTTTATATGGCTCTTCAGATGGTCATCCCAACATTGGAAACCTGTCTTCACTAGCACTGATCAGCTAGATAAGAAATCCTTGCACTGGCTTTTCCTCCTTCCCTAATTCACTCTGCTTGTTTTGCACTCACCCTACGTGATCATATTTCCAAATAAGCAGCCAATATACAAACTTTTGCCTTAGGTTCTGCTTTCTGGGGAACCAGGCTTAGATTCTCCCATGCTGAAAAATCTGCCCTTATCCCTTCATTTCTAGTTAAAGGTGATACCTCCCTAATAATTTACTAGAAGTTATTTATTTATATAATTACTAATGTAATGTTTAAGGTTCTTGCCTAACCATGACAAAGAATTGGTGTGGCGACTGACCATGGCGAGTGATAGAGACACGGACCAAGAGAGAGAAAAAGTTGTAGGCTTTATTGAGTAAAGTGAAAGTACAAAGTTTCCACAGCATGGAAGGGGTCCTGAACGGGTAGCCAGAATTAAATTATACAATTGCCTTTTAAACTCTTTAAGGCAGGAAATACGTGTGGCGGGAAGATGTTTCCAGAGTGAGAAACAAAGGCAGTGAATTATTTTGTGACGTGTCTTAGATTTTGAGAAAAACCGGAATTGCAACTTAGGTTTTATCTACTTTATGACCTTGCAGCAGCATAGCAAAGGAGGCAGGATCTCACAGGACTTTACAAAGTATGTTCACAAGGAATTGGAATTGGGAGTATAGGTAAATTCTGCTGGTCACAGAAAAATGGACAGTTAACATGCCTTTTAGTTTTGGGGGAGGGAGAAGGGAGAGAGGGAGAAAGGGAGAGAGGACACACGGAAGCTTACAGCAACATTTTCGCTGTTTATAGCTTTCTTAGGGAAGAAAACATATGCACAAATCCTGGTGTTAGGAATATTGTAAGCATGTATCTTCAATATTATTCATCCAAGACCGAAGTAAGTCCTGGTGCAGGAAATGAATGAGTTTTACAGCTTTCTGAGCCCCTACTCGACCCAGGAAGCCCAGCTGGCCCCTCCTCTCACTGATATGTAATTATATATAATTACTCATATAATTATTTATAATATTTTTATCTGGAGCCTTGTGACTATTTCAAGGCCCAAGTTGTCCAAATATGATGGAGACAGTGATAGAGAAGTGGACTGAGCATTAATTCAACTTCCAAATACCTAACAGACACTTAGAAAGTGATTTAACCTTGACCAAGAGATCAGACACATGAACATTTTTCCAGCTTTTCCATAGCTAGGAACAATTCTATAGACACTGTATTAGTCTACTCAGACATTGTTATAAAGAAATAGCTAAGACTGGGTAATTTATAAAGAAAAGAGATACAATTAGCTCATGATTATCCAGGCTGTGCAGGAAGCATGGCAGCATCTACTCAGATTCTGGGGAGGCCTCGGGAAGCTTAAAATCCTGGCGAAAGGTGAAGGAGAAGCAGGCACTTCACATGGCCAGAGCAGGAGGAAGAGAGGGAGAGGCGAGGTGCCACACACTTTTAAACAACTAGGTCTCCTGAGCACTCAGTCACCACTGCAAGTACAGTACCATGGGGGAAATCCACCCCCATGATGCAATCACCTCCCACCAGTCTCCACCTCCAACACTGGGGATTCCATTTCAAAGTAAGATTTGGGCAGGGACACAGATTCCAACCATGTCAGACACAAAAAGAAAAATAGTAGGTTAATATTAGTGTCATCTGTCACATTTCCAACAAGTCAAAAAGAGAAGAATCAAACTCATCCTGCAGTAAAAAGTCAAGATACATTGACTATTAACAAGATAGATTAACGAAACTTTTGCGGAAAGAAAAGAACTCAAGCAAGAAAGAGCAGACCAAACAGGTTGTTCTTCCTGTGTTTTCTCTGATTTTCTTCAGTTCCTCAGTTTCCCCAGAACTAGCTGTTGCTACCAGCTTTTGTGGCATAATTCTCTCAATATATACTGTGCTCAGGTGTAAATAAATCTTTTGCTCATAATTTCAGGGAAAAAAAAGGCTTCAAATTTTTATTTAAAATATCAAAAAATGAAAGAAAAAGGAAATATATGAGAGATCATAATATCATATAGCACTTGAATGCTCTGCTTTTGTCCCTCAATCCTATTTCAACAAGATGAAACAAACAAATTCACTCGATATTTTAGCAAAAAGGAAGTTGTATACTGCCACATCGTCAGGCTAATGATTCCCTCAGACTGTTTTCAATTGTTAACCACAACATTTTGCTGATGACGTTTTTTTCTTTGTAGGTTTGCGGTGGCTTACATATGTACTTAGTACTTATTTCAGACAAGCAGTACTCTGTTCTTCAGCCATTAATGCTCGTGCAAATTTTCCTTGATCTCTGGTCTTTCATTTATAGAAAAGGCACTTCTTATTAGTTCTCTCTTTTTTTTTTTCCTCCTGAAGGTTGAATTGTTTGCTTCAAGCTCTGAGATATCCCACCTTTCTCAGCCCATGTTATTAATTTTTTTGTTTACTTCAAGCCTTAACTATTAGTATAACTAGAACAACACTTTGGAGAAGTTTCGTTTATTTTCCTGCCATTTTAAGAGTCTCATTTAAATAGTGGTCATGTGGCTTTTAAAGTAGGTGTCATTTTCACTGAATTCTGCCTTTACATGTTAGCTATACGATATGATGAAAAACCCTAAACTATTTCAGGCTACAAACTTCACGTGTCTTAAAATATTTGCCACTATATTTCCAAATCAATGTCTAGAAGTGATAAACAATATCTCCTGAACTTAATGTCTTCACATATCTTGGCACACGATCTGAACTCTGCACACCACCCCAAGTGCTTGTTCATGATTTCTTCCTGGATTTCCAGAGAAATGGCCTGGCAGAATTCTGTAACCAAGATTTCCAACATAAAATTGACTTTTATAACTGTGACCCTTCACAGAACATTCTCAGAATTTTCTCTTTGCTAAAGATTTTTGTCATATGCTGGAATTAGTTGAGACAAGCAGAACAGTTGACTCTAAGAATTGTTATAAATATACAATTTGTTAGAATGCATATCCACCTTTTAAGAGTAAGAGTTTCTCATTTTCTCCTTTTCCTTTGAAATTTCTCTGGGAATTTCAGATTATGTTTTCTGTACATATTCCCTAGGCATAAAAGGAAGCAGTAAGTTCCGTTGCTCAAGTGTAAGGCTTCTGCAGTAAGTATAACGTAGTGACGAAACTCAGTTTTGAACATCCATTGTCCTTTTTGACTCCCCTAAGCAATCTTCTCCATTTTACCTTCCACTTGAACACAAAAATACACACACACACACACACACACACACACAACTTAGCCTTATCTTGGCAAAGTAAGTAGCATTCTACAACTCATTGATTGGATATTGGGCAAGTTATTGGGTGCTCATATGTTCTCTCCACATGGAAACATTCTACCTCATCTTACATGTGTTCAGCATGTGTTCTTCAAAGTGCTTTTACAGACATTATAACGTGTAATTTGTCCAACCCCTCTATCAGGTACAGAAAGCAAATGTCATTATTTTCATTTCACAGTGAGGATAATTTCCTTGCTTCGGAATTACTGAGATCAAGAAGGTCTCCTGTCCCTTAGCTTCTCTGACCAAGGATAAACATCTTGGCAGCTAAATGTGCCAACATGACATATTTCTACCACTAGCTGATTCCCCGAGGAATTGCATCTACTTAACGTTCCTTCCTCATCCTCACAGCTGCTGGATTACCAGACAAGTTTCTGACCACGGGCAGTGGTTGTGGGTTCTCTTTTCCAGCAACCATATTTGGTCACTTTGTCCCGGAACTCCTTAGTTTTCACTCCATAAATTATAGGATTGAGCATTGGAGGTATAAGGAAGTAGAGGCTGCCAAGAATGATGTGGGCATGGGCTGGAATGCCTCGGCCAAAGCGGTGAGTGAGAAAAGAGAAAAGTGAGGGAGTATAAGAAATAAGCATGACACAGATGTGTGTGGTGCAGGTGTTGACTGCTTTGTGGTGGGCTTCCTTAGAAGAGAGACACATTATAGCCTGGATGGTTAGCACATATGATGAAGCAATAGCTGAGAGATCTAGCCCCGCAACCAACAAGGCCACCACCAGGCCATATATCCTGTTGACTGTAGTATCTACACAAACCATCTTCACCACAGCCATGTGCTCACAGTAGGTGGTGGGGATGACATGATTGGCATGATAGGGCATTTGCTGAAGGAGGATGGGCATGGGGAGAAGAAAGAGAATAGCTCTCACCAAACTCACTAAGCTAATGAGTCCAATGCGACTATTGGAAAGGATGGTGGCATAGTGCAAGGGCTTGCAGATGGCCACATATCAGTCAAAGGCCATGGTCATCAGGATAGCTGACTGCATGGCAGAGATGGAGTAGATGAAGAACAGCTGAACCAGGCATCCTTCATAGCTGATCTCACTTTGGCAAAACCAGAAAATGCACAGCACCTTGGGAATGGTGGTAGTGGACATGCCCAGGTCTGTGAGGGCCAATAGGCAAAGGAGCAAGAACATGGGTTTGTGCAGGGAGCGCTCTGTGGAGACAGTGAGGAGGATGGTGCAGTTCCCGAGCACCGTAATGAAATACATGGAGGAGAAGGGGATAGATATCCATCTATGTTTGTCCTCCATGTCAGGAATGCCTTGGAGAATGAAGAAAGAAGGGTGGCCCTGTGAGGCATTGCAAGCAGTCATGGTGGCACCCTGCTGAAGTACCTGTGGAGAACAATAAAGAGGCTATATGAGCTTCAATTTAAAAAAAGAGTCTCAACATGGAAAACAAAGATTGAAATGTTATACACAAAAATGATTCTGAAATCATGATGTTATGTATCATAGGGTATAGTTGTAATAGTACAGTAGCAATAATGAAGTATAACTGTAATAATATCCAACAGGATATATTTTATGCTAAATGTTTTATTAAGGACAAAATGATTCATTATTCATTAATAAAATATTGTATTAAATAAATTTTAATATATTAAGAAATAAACATGTATCAACTTCAAGAACAGAACTTGAAGTATGTACAGCAAAAATGCAAGGAATACAAAGAGAAGCTGACAAAATGCAATATACCCCTCTCAGAAACCAAAAGATGAAATGTATTCAACAAAACAGATTTTTAAAAATTAAGATAATTTAAAAGCTTATAATAGAATTCTGCATCCAAAAATTAAGGAATACACATTAAGGAATACACATTTTCAGCAGATACAGGATATGAGGAAGTGGGAACCTTATTGATGAGAATGGTGCAATGATGAGGAGGAATGAAGTAGGCAACGGGTGCTGGACAGCTAAAGCTCAGCAGAATGTGAACATAAAGCCCACCTTCACCTAGAACACTTACCTGAAAGGAAGGTAGTGAGAGGATAGGCAGCTGGTTCCAGACACCTTCTGAGAATGTGTATGTATGAGTGTGTACATGTGTATGAAGGTATATCTTAAACACCCATATGACTCTCGGAGAGCACACTTGTGGCCCTGCATCTCTCCACACTTCACTTCTGGGCACCCAGAATCCATGGTGTGATCCTTTAAATAACCTAAGTAAAGGCCCTCAGGGTGTCCAGCATTAGCTCTTTGCTTACTTCTGCCAACCCCAATCTTCCACGTCCCAACACACAAGGCACAACTATTATTATGTGTAAAACTGACCCTGGAGGTTGCCTGAGCTCCCAAGAGATGAGGGTAATTAATCTTAGGAATTCAGGAAATGTTCCAGTCTTTGCCAATCTTGGAGGAGTTTGAAGAGAGAGAGGGTGAAGTTAAAACTGAATCAATGGATGGATGGATAAATAAGTAAACTGTGGAGTATATGTACAATGTGAATATTATTCAAGCTTAAAAAAAGAGGATATCCTGCATTTGATGTAACATAAATGTACCCGGAGGAGATGAAAATAAATTAAATAAGCTCGTCACAGAGGGACAAATACCACATGATCTCACTTACATGTGAAATTTGGAAAAAAGGGGGGTCAAACATGCAGCAAATAAAATGATTACCAGGGTTGGGGACACAGAGAGGAACTAACGATATTGGTCAAAAGATACAAAATAGCAACCATGCAGAATGAACAAATCAAAACACCTAATGTACAACATGGGCACTATAGTTAATAACAGTATATTGTATTCAGGATTTTTGTTGAATGAGTAGATTGTAGCTGCTTTTGCTACATGGGGAAAAAATGGGTAGCTATGAGAGATGATAAATATGTTAATTTGTTCCACTATAGTGGAACATATATATACTACTGATACAGATATGTTATAATATTGTGTTGTATACCTTAAATATACACAATAAAAATTATTTTTAAAACAAAATTGAATCTGGCACTAGACTGGGGACTAGCAGTTTGGGCATTCTAACAGCCCTCATTCCCAAGCATGTGTAGGTGTGGGAGCCAAGGAGATGCTTATTCTGTGGCTGGGGTAATTACGCCAATTAAGGCATCAGAGGTAAAACTTCTGTTGATGGATATCCTGGCAAAATAGTGTTAGCAGCCTCAAATTCTATCTATCTCTGGCATTTTTCTGGTTTTTGGTCTCTAACCTTTGTCCCAGGCCTAAGATTTTGCCCTAGGCATTCCTCAGGGCATCTTTGGCAATCCATTGCAATCCATCCTCATGGCCTCTGAGCCTCAGCATCTCTCTCTCCAATTTCTGAATTCAGAGACAGCTAGATTTCTTTGCTTCAGAGGAAGTTATTAATTTCTGTCAAAAAGTACTTTGCCAAGACCACTGCAAAATGCACAAAATAAACAGTCACAAAATCTTGCAAAGCCTACATAAAAGTGGAAGTCAGAGAGCCAGATTCTAAATCCTGATGTAGTGTAAGTTCTGCCTACAGATAAGTTCTGTGAAGAGACTTCGTTCAGAGCCAGATGTCAGTAAGAGGGAAGCAATGGCAGTGAAAAGTGAGTGGCAAATTAAATGGCCTGGGACAATTAATACAACAATAGAAAAATCTACTAAACACAAACACAGGTACCCTTGCTTAGAGGTACATATCCACAGTCTGCAGCTGTCTCCTGCAGAAAGCTTTGGCTCTAATCACATTGAGAAATTCTGTCCTCTGTTATTTCTTTCCTTGCTGCCCTGTAGTGGTCCTAATGAAAGACAGTAATAGGTGGCAACCAAAGAGTCAAATGCATTGTTCTCTCACTTCCGTATCAATGGTCCTATCAAATCCCTGAATACGACTTGTTAAAGAAACTTTTCTTGCAAAATATCCCCCCAGTGCTCTATCAGAGGCCCTTTGCTATTGTCCAGTGGGCTCTTACTTCTCCATCAGAAATTTTTAACCTCACCATTTGTATAATTACACCAACCTGGGATAATAGACCATATCCCCAAATCCTGTATTCTTATCACTAATATGTTGGGTGCATAGTACACATAGAGTGTTAAATGAGTGACTATGTAATAAATAAGCAGATATATAAATTCATGTAAAAATAATCAAAAAGTATATCCTACTTCATGAGCTCTTACTCATTTTTCTTTTCTTTTATATATAAAAATCAAAAACATAACTAAGTGGCAAAAGCTATATCTGCTCCTTAAATGAGTGTATAAATTCAGAGAAAGTCCAAATGAATGTCAATAATTCATTTTGTTTGGAGCCTTCTTACATCACTTATGATATTTTCCTGTCTACCAATGCCAAATGTAGTTTACCTCTATTCTAACATATTTTGAACACACAAAAGTTATAACTAATAATATACCATACATCCAGGTATACATAATATATATTAAGATACATGATATTACCAAAAAAAAAGCAGGAAAACCTTCTGTACAGCTCATCCAGGTGGCATATGTGGTTTCTTAATCCTTTAGAAATGAATTGCATCATCATTCCCATAACATTTTGTACTTATTTTTACTTTTACTACATATATAAATCCTAAAATAATGCATAGTGATTTAGAGAATAATTTCTGTATTTAAATGATGTTATGTCATGTCATTTTTCTGCATGTTAAGTTTTGTTCAACATTATGTGAGATACATTCATGTTGATGCATGTTGATGTAGTTCTGGGTAAGTACTTATTGCTTCTATACAGTGTATTTATTACTACTATATGCGAGATACCATATTTTATTGAGTTAAGGCACTATGTTTAATTCATTCATTTATTTAAATGAAGATATTATATTTAGTTTATTCATTCCTTTTGAAGAATTTTTAGGTTATTTACAATTATTGTAATGTTATTAAATTCTTCCTTACTTCTGAGGCATGTCTCTAGAGCATACATTTAGGGGTGAAATTCCTGGGTTGAAGATCATGCATATGTCTAACTTTCCTAAATATTAATAATTCAATCTCAAAAGTAGTTGATTCGAATTTGCAATACATATTAAATACATATTTAATATATATTTTCATTTATTTAATAGATCTTTAGCAAATATATTTCCATTGCTTTCCTGTTTTGGCATAGGTTCCATGTACATTTTGTTTCTGTTCATTGTAAGTACCTTATATATTTTGTCACTATAATCAGTTATAACGTTTAAAATATATATTTCCAATGGCTACTTTATATAACAGTATAATTAATTGTGTTTATTAATGATTTACCTCAAACTCAGCAAATTTCTTAAAAGATAATTAGTTACAAAAATCTATCTTTAGAGTGTCATGGGTTTTCCCTGTAGAAAATTCATGTCATTCATTAGCAATGAAACTTTCTTTTTCCTTTGTGACTCTTAAAATCCCAGTCCTTTTTAATGTGTTATTATGTCACTTTAAACTTTCAAAACCTTATTGAATAGCAGTGGTAGGAGAAGGTATACAATGTCTGTCCATGTCTTAAAGAAAATTATTTCTGCTGGGCGCGGTGGCTCACGCCTGTAATCCCAGCACTTTGGGAGGCCGAGGCGGGCGGATCACAAGGTCAGGAGATCGAGACCACGGTGAAACCCCGTCTCTACTAAAAATACAAAAAATTAGCCGGGCGCGGTTGTGGGCGCCTGTAGTCCCAGCTACTCGGGAGGCTGAGGCAGGAGAATGGCGTGAACCCGGGAGGCGGAGCTTGCAGTGAGCCGAGATCGCGCCATTGCACTCCAGCCTGGGCGACAGAGCGAGACTCCGTCTCAAAAAAAAAAAAAAAAAAAAAAAAAGAAAATTATTTCTTTCCCTCTTTACTACAAAAAAAGTTGAAACAATGTAAATGACCAAACAAATCATTTTAGAATTGTTATTATGTACTGAAAAATTAAGTTTCCCCAAAGAAACATTTGACCCTTGCCTTCTGCCACTGGGAGGTGATCTCCAAGCCCCCTGGCCTGTCGTTCTGCCTGACAAAAACGACTTCGCTTTTGCCTGGGGCTTTGACCACCAGACAGTCTAGCAATGTGATGTGGTCTTTTGGGCCCTGTCATATTAGTTCCAACCTGAAAAGGAACTGTAGACTATAAATGTTAGCCCAACCTTCTGGAGGGACCAGAGATTAAAAGTCAGTCATGTTAGCTGTATGGGATCGAGCCTCTGTAAAGTCTCTGGACACCAAAGGCTCAAGTGAGAATTTCTGGTTACCAATATTGTGTGCGTATAGCAACACATCATGACCAAGAGGAACAGATGGCACTTGATATGGTTTGGCCATGTCCTCACCCAAATCTTATCTTGAATTGTAGCTCCCACAATTCCCATGTGTTGTGAGAGGAACCTGGTAGGGGGTAATCAGATCATGGAGGTGGGCTTTTCCCATGCTATTCTTGTGATGGTGACTAAGTCTCATGAGATCTGATGGTTTTATGAAGGGGAGTTTCCCTGCACAACTTCTCTTGTCTGCTGCCATGTGAGACATGCCTTTTACCTTCCACCATGATTGTGAGGCCTCCCCAACCACGTGGAACTGTGAGTGCATTAAACCTCTTTTTCTTTATAAATTACCCAGTCTTGGGTATGTCTTTATCAACAGTGTGAAAACAAACTAATACAGCGCTCATCTATGACTCCACAGGGAAAGGATGACTTGAAGCTCCACATTTGAACTCCTTCTGGATTCTACTCTATGCTTCTCTTTTCTTTGACAAATTTAATTTGAAACTTTTTACTGTAATACTGCAATTACATCACTTTCCTGAGATTTGTGAAATTGTTCTAGCAAGTTATTGAATCTGAAGATGGCCATGATGGCCCCAAAATTTGTAGTCAGTTGATCTGAAGTAATGGTGGTGTAGGAAGCCCCCAAATTTGCAGGTGGTATGTGAAGTAAAGGTACTCTTGTGAGGGATGTTGTTTCCTCAGAACTTGCCATTTGGTTAACTCCAGGTAACTATAATCACTGAATTGAAAAATATTTTCTTCGTTTCACTACATAATTATTGGTCATAAGGAAAACTGTGCTAAACATTGGTTTAATTATTTATTGTTGCATAATAAACCATTCCAAAGCTTAGCAGCATAAAACAATGTTTATTTTGTTCATAAATTGAAATTTAGTCCGAACCCAGCAGTCTAAAATTGCTGAGATTTTTTTTTCCTAAGTTGCTGACTAGGACAGCTTCAAGGTTGGATCTATTTGGTGTCAGCCAGGGCAGTTCAAAGGCTGAGGGCTTGAGTTATCTGAAGGTTGACTCATTACAGAGTCTAGTGCCTGGGCTGGAAAGATTCAAATAGCTAAAGCCTGGTGTACCTGGGAATCCTCATTCATCTCTCTCCCTCTGAGTATAACATTATGGCAGCTTTAGGGAAGCTAGATGTTTTACATGTGAATTAAAGGCTACTGAGAAAGAAGAATAAGGAAAAGGAGAAGAAGGAGGAAAAAGGAGGAAGAGGAGGAGGAGGAGGAGAAGAAGAAGAAAGCAGGAGGAGGAAGGAAGGAAGGAAGAGGAGGGAGGAGGGACGAGGGAGAAGAGGAGGGAGGAGGAGGAGGAGGGGGGAAGAGGAGGAGAAAAGAAGCAGCAGCAGCGGAGGAGGAGGGAGGGAGAGCAGGAGGAGGGAGAAGGAAGAGAAGAAGGAAGAAGAGGCAAAGAAGGAAGAGGGAGGTGAAAGAGGCAGAGGAGGAGGAGTGAGGGGACAGAAAGGAAGGGGAAAAAAAGGGAGAGGGAAGGAGAGGAGAAAAACCAGACAGTATTTTCTTCTGTTACCTGGCTTCAGAATCACTTAGTGTCACTTCCACCACATTTTATTTACTAGAATTTAATCACTAAGGCCAGCCCATATTTAAGGCAGGAGGACATAGCCTGAACCTCTCAGTAGAGTGAAAAGATAAAGTTGTAAGAGGATCATGAGGGACAAGATATATTTATGTAATCATCTTTTTATTATCTCCCACAGATATCATTTAGTTTTTAAAATCTTCTAAAGCAAATTGGATACATAGTACTGAATATCTAGATAAAGATATATAGATAGTCATTCCAATACTCCTAAACTAGAATCACCTGTTTCCCTGACCTTTCCAAAAGTAATTCAACATAAGCACAATTAAAATTCAAATAAGAATTCTGTAAAAATTCTTTCTCAGCTTTTGTTTTGTTGTTACTGTTTTTTCATTTTACATAATTTTTGCACATATTTATGGGGTACATGTGATACTTTTTTAAATGTATACAATGTGTAATGATCAATTCTCAGTGGTTAAGATATCAAACACCTTGTATATTTATCATTTCTGCATGTTGAGAACATTTTAAGTTACCTCTTCTAGCTGTTTTGAAATATACAATACATTGTTCTTAAATATAATCAGTTTATTCTGCTATCAAATGTGAGATTTTATTCTTTCTATCTAAATGTATGTTTGTAACATTAACCAACCTCTGTCATTCCCCTGACCCCACACACACCGTTCCCAGCCTCTGGTAACTATTCTTCTACTCCCGACCTCTATTAACTCCCACATATACTTTTAGCTCCCACATGTAAGTGAGAAGATGCAATATTTGTTTTTCTGACTGGCTTTATTTCACTTAACACAGTGTTCCATTCTTGTCACTGCAAATGACATGATTTCACTCATTTTTATGGCTGAATAGTATTCCATTTTGTGCACATACCACCATACCACACTTGCTTTGTTCATTCATCTGTTGATACACTTAGATTGATGCCATGTCTTTGCTATTATAAATAATGTTGCAATAAACATGTGGTGCAGGTATCCCTTTGATACACTAATTATTTTTTCCTTCGGATTAATACCCAGTAGTGGGATTTCTGGATTGTACAGTATTTCTATTATAAGTTTTTAAAGAAATGTTCATACTGTTTTTCATAATGGCTAAATTTACATTCTCATCAACAGTATATAAGAGCTCCCTTTTCTCCACATCTTTAGCAGCAACTGTCTTTCTGATAACAGCCTTCTAACTGAGGTAAGATGATATCTCATTGTGGTTTTCAGTTACATTTTCTGAATGACTGGTGATATTGAACTTTTTTATGTACCTATTGGCCATTTGTATTTCTGCTTTTGACAGATGTCTATTCAGGTTATTTGCCCACTTCTCATTTATATTTTATTTTTTAAAATAATTTCAACTCTTAGTTTAGATACAGGGAGTTTATGAGCAGGTTTATTACATGGGTATATTTCATGTTGTTGAAGTTTGGAATATGGATACCATCATCCAGGTAGTAAGCATAGTACACAGTAGGTAATTTTATTATTATACTTTAAGTTCTATGGTACATGTGCACAACGTGCAAGTTTATAACGTATGTATACATGTGCCATGTTGGTTTGTTGCACCCATCAACTCATTCGCATTAGTTATTTCTCCTAATGCTATCCCTCCCTCAGCCACCCACCCCCTGACAGGCCCCAGTGTGTGATATTCCCTGCCCTGTGTCCATGTGTTATCATTGTTCAACTCCCACTTATGAGTGAGAACATGTGGTGTTTGGTTTTCTGACCTTGTGATAGTTTTCTGAGAATGACGGTTTCCAGCTTCATCCATGTCCCTGCAAAGGACATGAACTCATCCTTTTTTATGGCTGCATAGTATTCCCTGGGGTATGTGTGCCATATTTTCTTAATTCAGTCTACTATTGATGGACATTTGGGTTGGTTTCAAATCTTTGCTATTGTGAATAGTGCCGCAATAAACATACGTGTGCATGTGTCTTTATAGCAGCATGATTTATAATCCTTTGAGTGTATACCCAGTAATAGGATGGCTGGGTCAAATGGTATTTCTAGTTCTAGATCCTTCAGGAATCACCACACTGTCTTCCACAACTGTTGAACTAATTTACGCTCCTGCCAACAGTGCAAAAGCGTTCCTATTTCTCCAAATCCTCTCCAGCATCTATTGTTTCCTGACTTTTTAATGATCACCATTCTAACTGCTGTGAGATGGTATCTCATTGTGGTTTTGATTTGCATTTCTCTAATGACCAGTGATGATGAGCATTTTTTCATATGTCTGTGGACTGCATGAATGTCTTCTTTTGAGAAGTGTCTGTTCACATCTTTTGCCCACATTTTGATGGGGTTGTCTCTTTCTTGTAAATTCGTTTAAGTTCTTTGTAGATTCTGGATATTAGCCCTTTGTCAGATGGATAGATTGCAAAAATTTTCTCCCATTCTGTAGGTTGCCTGTTCACTCTGATGATAGTTTCTTTTAATGTGCAGAAGCTTTTCAGTTTAATTAGATCCCATTTGTCTATTTTGGCTTTTGTTGCCATTGCTTTTGGTGTTTTAGTCATGAAGTCTTTGCCCATGCCTATGTCCTGAATGGTATTGCCTAGGTTTTCTTCTAGGGTTTTTATGGTTGTAGGTCTTACATTTAAGTCTTTAATCCATCTTGAGTTAATTTTTGTATAAGGTGTAAGGAAGGGATCCAGTTTCAGTTTTCTACATATGGCTAACTAGTGTTCAGCACCATTTATGAAATAGGGAATCCTTTCCCCATTGCCTGTTTCTGTCAGGATTGTCAAAGATCAGATGCTTGTAGACGTTATTCTGAGGTGGTGTGGTGTTATTTCTGAGGCCTCTGTTCTGTTCCATTGGTTTATATCTCTGTTTTGGTACCAGTACCATGCTGTTTTGGTTACTGTAGCTTTATAGTATAGTTTGAAGTCAGGTAGTGTGATGCCTCCAGCTTTGCTCTTTTTAGTTAAAATTGTCTTGGCTATACAGACTCTTTTATGTTTCCATATGAACTTTAAAATAGTTTTTTCCAATTCTGTGAAGAAAGTCATTGGTAGCTTGATGGGGAAAGCATTGAATCTATAAATTACCTTGGGCAGTATGGCAATTTTCATGATATTGATTCTTCCTATCCATGAGCGTGGAATGTTCTTCCCTTTGTTTGTATCCTCTTTTATTTCATTGAGCAGTCGTTTGTAGTTCTCCTTGACGAGGTCCTTCACATCCCTTGTATGTTGTATTCCTAGGTATATTATTCTCTTAGTAGCAATTGTGAATGGAAGTTCACTCATGATTTGGCTCTCTGTTTGTCTGTTATTGGTATATAGAAATGCTTGTGATTTTTGCACATTGATTTTGTATCATGAGAATTTGCTGAAATTGTTTATCAACTTAAGGAGATTTTGGGCTGAGACAATGGGGTTTTCTAAATGTACAATCATGTCATCTGCAAACACAGACAATTTGACTTCCCCTTTTCCTGACTGAATACCTTTTCTTTCTTTCTCCTGCCCAATTGCCCTGACCAGAACTTCCAACACTATGTGAATAGGAGTGGTGAGAGAGGGCATCCCTGTCTTGTGCCAGTTTTCAAAAGGAATGCTTCCAGTTTTTGCCCATTCAGTATAATATTGACTGTAGGTTTGTCATAAATAGCTCTTATTATTTTGAGATATGTTCCATCAATACCGAATTTATTGAGAGTTTTTAGCATGAAGGGCTGTTGAATTTTGTCAAAGGCCTTTTCTGCAGCAAGATGCAGATTTTCTACATGAGTTAAAGAGGTCTTAACATTGTTTCATAAACATAGTGGTTTATGAATTTTGTTTTTAAAAAAGTTGGTCAATATTTCTGTTGACTAGATAAATTGGGGATACATTAAATTATTAATTGTTTAAAAACCTCAACTCTACATTTTCTCTTTGATTTTACCAAGCCATGATAATAACACAATATACTAGTTTATACAAAACTGAGTTAAGTTCTCATAATTTAAACTTTCTAAATGTCCTACATTTTTTAATATATCAATATTTTATTTTAAATATTATAAAAATATAAAGTGATGTTTAATTCCATAAAATTCTAATAACTGATATCTTTTTAAAGGATCTTACTTGCCAAAGTCTTACACTATTTCAAATGATAGTGTCTTCATGTAACAAATTAAATAATAATTTACATATTTTAGTTATCATTAAAACCTTACATAAATACCAAATTGAGTTAAAAATGATATTTAAATACCTCCATATTTTTAATTTTTATTTTATATTTAATTGATGTACAATGACTGTACATATTTATGCAGTAGAAAGTAACATTTCAATGCATGTATACAATGTATATTAATCAAATTAAGGTAATTATTATATCCATCACCTCAATCATTTATTATGTCTTTGCATTGAGAACATTCAAAAATCTCTTCTAGCTATTTGAAAATATACAATAAATTAGAGTTAACTATAGTCACCCTACAGTGCTATAGAACAATAGAATGTATTTCTTCTATCAAATTGTAAGTTTGTATCTGTTAACCAACATATTCCTATCTCATGCTCCACTGATTATTCGTAGCCCCTTATAGTCATCTTTCTACTCTGCTTGAGAGCAACCTTTCTAGCTGCAAAATACGAATGAAAACGTGATTTTTATCTTTCTGTGCCTGGTTTATCTCACTTAAGATAATGTCCTCCAACCTCATCTATGTTGCCATGAATGACAGAATTTCATTTACTTTTACGGCTAAACAGTATTTCATTTTGTCTATATACCATCTTTTCTTTATCCATTCATCTGTTGATAGACACTTAGGTTGATTCCATATTTTAGCTATTGTGAATAATTCTGCAAAAAACATGGGAGTTCAGATGTATTAATGTTTTTGACATACTGATTTTTTTCTTTTCGATACTCAGCACTATAATTGCTAGGTCATATCTGGTACTTCTAGTTTTTAGTTTTTTGAGAAAATGCCTTACTGTTTTCCATAATGCCTCTACGTATTTACATTCCCACCAATGGCATGTAAGAGTTCTCTTTCCTCCGGAATAGGAATGCTTTTATACTGTTGGTGGGAGTGTAAATTAGTTTTACCATTGTGGAAGACAGTGTGGCAATTCTTCAAGGATCTAGAACCAGAAATAACCATTTGACCCAGCAATCCCATTACTGGGTATATACCCAAAGGATTATAAATCATTCTACTGTAAAGACACATGCATATGTATGTTTATTGTAGCACTATTTACAATAGCAAAGACTTGGAACCAACCCAAACGCCCATGAATGATAGACTGGATAAAGAAAATGTGGCACATATACACCATGGAATACTATGCAGCCATTAAAAAGGATGAGTTCATGTCCTTTGCAGGGACATGGATGAAACTGGAAACCATCATTCTCAGCAAACTAACACAGGAACAGAAAACCAAACACCACATGTTCTCACTCATAAGTGGGAGCTGAACAATGAGATGGACACGGACACAGGGAGGGGAACATCACACACCAGGGCCTGCCGGGGGATGGGAGTCAAGGGGAGGGAGAGCATTAGGACAAATAACATAATCCATGTGGGCCTTAAAACCTAGACGATGGGTTGATAGGTGCAGCAAACTACCATGGCACATTTATACCTACGTAACAAACCTGCACATTCTGCACATGTATTCCAGAACTTAAAGTAAAATTTAAAAAAAAAAAATTAAAGAGTTCTCTTTCCTCCAAATCCTTGCCTGCACTTGTTGCTTTTTGCCTTTTTAATAGTAGTCATTCTAACTGGAATGAGATTATCTCTCTTTGTGGTTTTGACTTGCATTTCCCTGATGATTAGCGATGTTGAACATTTTTTTTCCCATACTTGGCTATTTGTATGTCTTCTTTAAAAAAAAAAAAGTCTGCTCAGATCCTTTGCTTATTTTTAATCAAATTATTTGTTTTTTGCTGTTGAGTTCCCTGTACTTTCTTAATATTAATCTCTCGTGGGATCGATAGTTTGCAAATACCTCCTCCCATTCTACAAGTTGTCTCTTCATTCTGTTAGTTCCTTTGTTGTGCAGAAGCTCTTTCACTTGATATAATCTCATTTGCCTATTTTTGTTTTCATTACCTGCGCTTTAAAGTCTTTCCCATAAAATCTTCACCCATTCCAATGTCATGAAGCTTTTTCCTTACATATTGTTCTAGTATTTTTATAGATTTTAGTGTTACATTTGAGTCTTTAATTCACTTTGAGTTGATTTTAATATACGATGACAGATAGGGTCTAGTTTCTTTCTTCAGCATATGAATATCCAGTTTATTCAGCACCATTAATTGAAGAGAATTTCCTTTTCCCAATGTGTATTCTTGGTGCCTTAGTTGAAAATCACTTGGCTGTAACTTTGGGAATTTATTATTGAGTTCTCTATGCAGTTCCATTGGTCCATGTGTCTGTTTTAATACCACTGCCATGATATTTTGGTTAATCTAGACTTGTATTTTGAAGTCAGGTAGTATGATACTTCTAACTTCTTTCACCCTCTTAGGATTGCTTTGATTATTCACGGCCTTTTGTTCCATACAAATTTTAGGATTGTTTTTTCTATTTATGGGAAGAATGCCTTTGGTATTTGACAGTGATTGCACTGAGTCTGTCAATTACATTGGATGGTATAACTATGCTATACTACTTACTATAGTAATTTTTTCAATCCATGAACATGAGATACCTTTCCCGTTTTTCCCATTTTAATTTATTTTATCCATGTGTTGCAGTTTTCATTGTAGAAGTTTTCACCTGCTTGGTTAAATTTAATCCTAGTTATTTTATTATTTTTTCAGTTTTTATCTCTTCTCTTTATTATTGTATGTTTCATCTTTGATAACATATGAAATTATAACTGCACAATACAAGCTAAACAGTAAAATTAATATAATAATCTGAAATTTTGAGCAGAATCATTTAGCTAATGGTTTCAATTCTCCACTTTTTTTAATGAAACTAAAACTCAAGAGAACTTTCCACATATTCTGTAATACAATGTCTATCTTGCTTCCTTTCCCAATCTCTTTCATCTCTCAAATCAAACCTCTTCAGTTTGCCCTTTTAGAACTCACAAGTGTAGTTAGCCAAATTCCAAATATTTCAAAGCATTTTCTCTGCTCTTTCTCTCTTCCTTTTTCTTTAAGAAAAAAAAAAACTTTTTAACTTTTACTTTACGTGCAGGGATACACATGCTGGTTTCTTATATAGGTAAATGGCATGTCACAGGGATTTGGTGTGCTGACTATTTTGCCACCCAGGTAATAAGCATAGTACCTGATGGGTAGCTTTTGTATCCTCTCCCTCCTCCCATCCTCCACCCTCAAGTAGGCCCCAGTATCTGTTGTTCCCTTATTTGTGTCCACACGTACTCAATGTTCAGCACCCACTTATAAATGAGAATATGCAGTATTTATTTCTCTGTTTCTGTGTTAGTTTGCTTAGGATTATGGCCTCCAGCTGCATCCATGTTGCTGCAAAGGATATGATTTCATTTTTTTATGAGTGTATACTATTCCATGGTGTATGTTTAGCACATTTATCCAGTCTACCATTGATGGCCATGTAGGTTGACTCCAGGACTTTGCTATTGTAAGAAGTGCTGTGAAGAACGTACGTGTGTGTGTGTCTTTAAGGTAGAACAATTTATATTCCTTTGGGTATGTACCTAGTAATGTGATTGCTAGGTCGAATGGTACTTCTTTTTCAAGTTTTTTGAGAAATTGCCACAGTGCTTTCCACAATGGCTGAACTAATTTACATTCCCACCGGCAGCATATGAGCATTTCTTTTTCTCTACAACCTCTCCAGCATCTGCATCTGACAAAGGTCTAATATCTAGAATCTCTAAGAAACTTAAATTAACAAGTAAAAACCAAACAACCCCATTAAAAAGTAGGGCAAGAACCATGAACAGTCATTTTTCAAAAGAAGACATACATGTGGCCAGCAAGCATATAAAAATGTTCAATATTATTAATCATTAGAGAAATGCAAATCAAAATCACAATGAGATATTCTCTAACAGCAGCCAGAATGGGTATTATTAAAAGATCAAAAAAGTTGTTTTTTTGTAGCTACTCTATATGAGATTGCTGTCTTGATTTTTTTTTTAGTTTGTGCACTATTGATTTATAAAAACATTACTGATTGTTTTATGTTGATTTTATACCCTGCAACTTTACTGAATTTGTCAGTTCTAGGAGTTTTTCAGTGGAGTTTTTAAGTTTTTCTATATGAGATCATGCCATCTGCAAAGAGGGAAATTTGATTTTCTCTTTTCCATTATGGATGCCCTTTGTTTTTTTTTCTTGCCTGATTTCTCCGGCTAGAACTTTCAGCACTATGTTGAATAGGAGAGGTGGAAGTGAGCATATTTGTCTTGTTACATTTCATAGAGGAAGAACTTTCAGCTTTTCCACATCAAGTATGGTGTTATCTGTAGGACTGTCATATATGGCCCTTATTGCATAGAGGTACATTTCTGGTATACATATGTTGAGAGTTCTTATCATGGGAAGATATTAAATTTTATGAAATGCTTTTCTTTCTCTATTGAGATAATTCTATGTTTTTTATTCTATTGATGTGATAGATTATGTTTATTGATTTCTTGTATTTATTGATATGTTGAACTATCTTTGCATCTCTGAAGTAAATACCACTTTATCATGTTGTTCAATCTATTTGATGTACTGCTGTACTCAATTTTCTAGTACTTTCTTGGGAGTTTTTCTATCTATGTTCATCAGGATTCTGGCCTGTTGGTTTTTGCTTGTTTATTTAGTTGTGTGCACACAACTATCATGGTAATGCTGGCTTGGTAGAATGAGTTAGGAAGAAGTCTCTCCTTTTCAAATTTTTGAAATTGTATGAGAAGAATTGGTGTCAGTTCTTCTTTGAACGTTTTGTAGAATTTAATAATGATGTCATCTTGTCTTGGGCTTTCCTTCATTGGGAGACTTGTATTACTGAGTAAATCTTATTCCCTGTTATTGGGGCCTGTCATGAGGTCGGGGGAGGGGAGAAGGATAGCATTAGGAGATATATCTAATGTAAATGACGAGTTGATGGGTGCAGCACACCAACATGGCACATGTATACATATGTAACAAACCTGCACATTGTGCACGTGTACCCTAAAACTTAAAGTATGATAACAAAAAAAAAATTTTTTTAATCTCATTTCCTGTTACTGATCTATTCAGGTTTTCTATTTCTTCCCAGTTCACTTTTGGTAAGTTATATATGCCAAAGAATTTATCAGTTTTCCCTAGGTTTTCCAATTTGTTGGTTTAGAGTTGTTTATAGTAGTCTCTAATAATCTTTTGTATGTCTGTGATATCCGTTGCAATGTCTACTTTTTTGTTTCTAATTTTATTAATTGCATCTTCTCTCTTTTTCTGTGTCTAGCTAATGGTTTGTCAATTTTATTTTTTCAAAACACCAACATTTCATTTGGTTGATCTTTAGTACTGTATTTTTATTCTCTATTTTGTTTATTTTTGCTCTGCTCTTCATTACTTCTTATTTCTACTAATTTTGGATTTTGTTTGTTCTTGCTTTCCTCCTTTCTTGAGGTGCATTATTAGTTGTTTATTTAAAATCTTTCTACTTTTCTAATGGTAAGTATTTATTGCTATAAACTTTCTTCTCAGTACAGCTGTTGTTATATCCCATAGGTTTTAGTATATTTTTCTTCTAGTTTTGTTTCATTTTCAATAAAGAAATTAACTGGTCATTCAAGAGTACATTGTTTATTTCTATGTGTATGTACAGTTTCTGATTTTCCTCTTGTTATTTACGTCTACCTTTATTCCATTGTAGTATGAAAAGATGCTTGATATGATTTTGAATTTTTAAAGATTTTAACATGTTTTGTGCCCTACAATATGGTATATCCTAAAACATGTGTTCCATGTCCTGATAAAAAGAATGAACAGTTGAAGTTATTGGACAAAATATTCTTCAAATGTTTGTTAGTTACACTTGGTTGATATTGCAGTTTAAGTTCTATGTTTTGTTATTGATATTGTGCCTAATCTGTCCAATGCTGAAAGTGGGGTGTTGAAGCTCCCTACTATTGGATTAGGGTCTACTTCTCAGCCACATAATAATATAGTGGGGGACTTCAATACCTCATTGGCAGTGTTAGATCATCAGGACAGAAAACTAACAAAAGAATTCTGGACTTAAATTTGACACTTAACCAATTGGATCTAATACACATCTACAGATTGGTCCACCTAATAACCACAGAATATGCGTTCTTCTGATCTGCACAAGGAATATACCACAAGATTAGCCACATGCTGGGCCATAAATCAAGTCTGAATAAATTCAAAAAAATCAAAATTATATTAACCATACACTTGGATCACAGTGGATAAAAATGGAAATAAATACCAGGAAGATTTTTCAAAACCACATAATTAAGTTGAAATTAAACAACTTGTTCCTGAATGGCTTCTGAGTAAAGAGTAAAATTTAGGTAGAAATTTTAAAAATCTGTGAAGTAAGTGAAAACAGAGACAAAACATACAAAAATCTGTGATACAGCAAAAGCAGTGTTAAAAGTTTATGGTGCTAAATGCCTACCTCACATATTTAGATTTCAAATTAACAAGCCAAAACCAAGAGGAGCTATAAAAATAAAAACAAATTAATCCCCCTAAAGTTACCAAAAGTAAAGAAATACATTTGCAAAGCAAAACTGAGTGAAAGCGAGACAGAAAAATTCATAAAAGGAATAAACAAAACCAAAAGTTGATTCTCTGAAAGGCTGAATAAGATTGATGGACCACTAGCTAGATTAGCAAAGAAAAAATAAAGATCTGTATTAGTTCGTTCTCATGCTGCTAATAGAGACATACCCCAGATTGGGTAATTTATAAAGGAAAAAGGTTTAATTGGCTCACAGTTCAGCATGGCTGGGGAGGCCTCAGGAAACTTACAATCATGGTGGAAGGGGAAGCAAACATGTCCTTCTTCTCATGGCAGCAGCAAAGAGAAGAATGAGAGCAACGAGGGGGAAAAAGCCCCTTATAAAAACCAACAGATCTTGTGAGAACTCACTCATTATCAAGTGAACAGCATGGAGGTAACCACCCCTATGATTCAATTACCTCCCACTGGGTCCCTCTCACGACATGTGGGGATTATGAGAGCTACAATTCAAGATGAGATTTGGGTGGTGATACAGCCAAACCATATGTAGTTACAAACAAATGCAATCAGAAATGACAAAAGCAACATTACAATTGATATCATAGAAATGCAAAAGATCCTCGGAGAGTATTATGAACACCTCTATGTACAAAAACTGGAAAACATAGAAAAAATGAATAAATTCCTGGAAACAGATAACATACCAAGATTGAATCAGGAAGAAATTGAAACACACCAAAATTGAGTTCCAAATGGAACCACTAATAAAAAAACAAAACAAACAAACAAACAAAAAACCTACAAACCAAAAATACCTCCAGACCAGAGAGATTTACAGCTGAATTTTACCAGACATACAAAGAAGAGCTGGTATCAATTCTACTGAAAATATTCTAAAAAAATCAAGGAGGGACTCCTTCCTAACTGATTCTATGAAGCCTCGATCACCGTGACAACAAAACCTGGCAAAGACACAATGAAAAAGGAAAACTATAGGCTAATACTCCTGATGAACACTGATGCCAAAATCCTCTAGAAAATACTAGCAAACCAAATCCAGCAGCACATCAAAAAATTAGTTCATCATGATCAAGTAGACTTCATTCCTAGGATGCTAGGTTGGTTCAACATATACATATAAATAAATGTGATTTGCCACATAAACAGAATTTAAAAAGAAAATGACATAATTATCTCAATAGGTGCAGAAAAAGATTTTAATAAAATCCCACATTCCTCCATGCTAAAACCCCTCAATCAAATAGGCATGGGAGAACACACCTCAAAATATTAAGAGTCATCAATGACAAATCCACAGCCAGCATCATACTAAGCAGGCTAAAGCTGAAACCACTCCCCTTGAAACTGAAACAAGACAAGGATGCCCACACTCATCATTCCTATTCACTCTCATCATTCCCTTAGTACTGAAAGTTCTAGCCAGAGGAATTAGGCAAGAGAAAGAAATAAAAGGCATCCAAATAGGGAAAGAAGTCGTCAAATTCTCTCTTTGTTGACAATGTGATTCTATACCTAGAAAATCCTGAAGACTTCCTGAAATTTCAATTAATTCTATTGTGAAAGTGTTTTTCTCTTTCCAAATTAGGATTTACATATTTTGATGACTGTTTACTTTTCACATTAAATAAAACATATTTATGTTTATGTTCAAATATAGACACAGAAACTGTATTTATGATATACATCATGGAATAAATAAGATGCCTAAATATTAGTGGCTTCATTTTCAATAATATATTCTTATTGCCAGAATGATTACAGATTAAAAATTCTTAAAAGTTAATTACGTGTTTTGTATCAATTGGGAATTTACTTCTTGATTTTGATAATGTGGGTTAACATGATACACTGACTGGAGTTGTTTAAGCTTATCATTGACATATAAGAACCACTTTTCCTCACCTGCCACTTATTTATTTTCTACAAATAATGGTAAAAGACGAAACTAGATATTTTAGAAACACCAGAAAAATAGTAACATTGATTCACACTGGAGAAAATTTCTCAAGTACTGTTAACAACCAGCAAAGCAGTAAAGCCTCAAAGGATTGATTATTACATACATGTTTCCAGCTCACAATGTAATTGGCCCTTTTCAATGAAAACTGTTAGTAAGTACATACTTATTGGAACCTTAAACTGAAGATTTTTCAGGATCTTCCAGAAGCAGATGACCCTTACACGGCAAGGTTAACCCGAAATTTTCTAATTAGCAGATGATGGTGTGAAGTGTACTTTCTCATGCCAAGACAACAGAACAAGATTAACTTTTTGTATCTCTGTTCTTTTTTTTGTCTTATTGCTAAAATTTTTTATCATCTTAATTTGATATATCTTAGTGGTTGCCTAAGGGTTTCTAAATGCATTTAAACATGTTTTAACTGTAATCACAGCCTAATCTCATAATGTGTTTCTCTGCTATTTAAAGCAAAATAATACCTGGATAGGGCTGGGGTTGGGGGGCATGTGTGACCACAGCTGTGTGACCACAGCTAGTCCTCTGAATGCTGGATTTGTCATCCCCCAAACAATTATTAACTCTTCCTTCAAATATTCAAGAAGACAGCTTTTTTTCCTCAAGTTCCTTTTGGTATCATACTTTCCTCACGTCACTGACCTCAATCGTTAATATTTTAAATATTAGGCCGGACCTAGAGTCAACACAATACATAAGCTAAATTTATTTCATCATTTGCAGTATATTCAAGGTCAGTAGGGGTAGTGACAAATATTGGGACAATTTTTATTACAGTAGTGAGTATTTTCATGTACTCTCTAGTCTGTTTTATAGGTTCGATGTCATTCCAAAGATAATTTCCTCCTTTTGAAAAAAATAAAAAATTGTTCCAATCTTGTGGTAATAAATGATACAATGACAATGATGTTTGTGTTCTAAAGGTGGACTTATGTATACCTGACACACATAAATCTCTCTTGTAACAAAGGAGTAATGCCTACAGATTTTCAAATATTTAAAACCTATAACCTTCCAGTGAACTGTATTTTCCCGAGAAGAACATCTAGATGGACTTCCAAAATGAGTAGGTATGGGTTAGTCAGGAAGTTCCTGGAAAGGGAGCTAACTCCCTCTTCCTGTCCACTGTCTCAGACTGCTCCTCCCATAGTCAGAAAAACACTAACCATTTTCTTCTTAGCTAGCCAAGGAGACATTTGGCACATTTAAGACCTTCTGTAGTACCCATGCGAATACCACCTTTTAGGTGAAACAGTGTGGTTAAGCTAAAGGAAAGCCTCCTGGATCTCAAAAATAAACTGAAATGGAATTTGATTATGTTTTTATGTGGCCTGAGTTTGGTGATCTAGGTCTCTGGTTCCATAGCCTACTACATAAACTATGAATCATTGATTTGCTGGTCATAGTCTCTATGGCATTTGTTCAGTACAATACAAGACCAGTCTGAAGTCTTAAATACTGCTGCATAGTCATTGTCATATTACGTTATTCAATGATTATCATTTAACAAAAGAAACATGCAGGACTACAGGCTGTTTTCTGAGCAACCTTCTATCAGTACAATTCTGACAATGGTTAACTGGAATGCACAAATTAATGTGTTGAAGGCTGTTTTCATCTGTTTTTGGCCAAAAGGGGACAATGAAAGATTAAAAAAATAAATCCACCAGAATTTAGTACGTGTTGTTCCCTGTTGAACATAAACAAAGCCTGAAGAATGTGAACAATACAGACAGGCCATTCTGTGACAAAGTCTGGAAGAAGACTGAGAGAAAGCCAATCAGAATTACTCTTCTTGCTAACATGGGTAACTGCTTTTGCTTTACCAATGTTAATTCTAGCCCACTTTTGTTCTCACATTTCCTAGATTTAGAAAATATTGATATACGATTCCAAATTACCCATATTGCTTGACCACATCCAAACTGGAATCCTCCCAAACTTCCAAGATCTCTCCTTAAAGTTATCAAGCACAACAAGTTCATATCATATAAGAATCCCCTCCCAACTCTTTTGAGTTACCCAGGGGCTCTTTTGGAATGCTTTCTTGCTTGCTGTAGCAGGATTAATAAACCTAAGTTTTGAGTATAGATATATTTCCTGTTGTCTTAAGTAAGTGAGTTTTAATAACTTCCAACAGAGGAGATAGTCTTCATAGTTGTTTAATTTTTCTTTCCTTAATATGTAAGCAGCAGCTTTTTATAATTAATTTTTGATACAAAATTTTCCATAGAAATGGCTTACTTAGTCAACATGAGAACCATGAGAAGATGAAAAAATATTCTCTCACCGGGAGCGGTGGCTCACATCTATAATCCCAGCACTTTGGGAGGCCAAGGCAGGTGGATCACTTGAGGTCAGGAGTTCAAGACGAGCCTGGCCAACATGGTGAAACCTGTCTCTACTAAAAATACAAAAATTAGCTAGGCGTGGTGGCAGGCACCTGTAATCCCAGCTACGCAGGAGGCTGAGGCACAAGGATGGTTTGAACCCAGGAGGTGGAGTTTGCAGTGAGCAGAGATAGTGCCACTGCACTCCAGCAATAGAGGGCACTCTTGGGCAATAGAGGGAGACTCAGTCTCAAAAAAAAAAAAAAAAAAAAAAAATCTCACGTTATGGACACATGGCACCTTTTTGCTTCAGCCCAGTGGAAAAAAGGGTCTAGAATTAAGATGAATCCATAAAATGATAATTACTTCAGTGTCCAAAATATCATTATTTAACATATGCATACTTTCCTCTTCACTCCCATGGTATCTTTTATACTATATCACTGAAAATGCCATATTTTGTTGTTATTACATTATTTCCTCTCTTTCTAGATTGTGGGTTTTCTAAAGTCTGACACTGGGCCTTAGTCACCTGTGAAATTATATTATTGTCTAGAATATAGTTGATCCTCAAGAAATATTTCTGAACAGATGTTCAACTATAAGAAAAAATAAATGAAGAGTATTTCTAAAGTTTCTGCATAAGGTTTTTCTCTTCAAGAAGAAGATTAAAAATTTCCAGGCATGAGTAGAAGGAGAAATGGGGAGTTATTGCTTAGTGGTTACAGAGTTTCTGTTTGAGGTGATAAAAAGTCTTGGACATAATGGTAATAGTCACACAATATTGTAAATGTAATTAATGTCACAAACCATACACTTAAAAATGGTTAAAATAACAAAGTTTATGTTATATATATTTTACTATAACATAATAAAAGAAACTGTGGTCTCTGTTTATAGGATCCTATTTATCAAACACCACATTACAAACTAAGTTAACTGTGGGTGGGATCAATCTCAGACTCTTAAAAAAAAAAGAAACTTAGATACTGAAGTTGAAAAGTAGAATGAATGCCTTAAAAGATCAAGAGTTTCTGGTAATAAGCACTATATGATGAAAAATTGATGCTGGAGAATATTATTGCATTATATAGGAGAATAGACTGGTTACTCGCATTTATTTTTTCCAAGTGGGGGAACATCAATTCTTGTGGAAGTTAAGCCTGTGCTAAAAACATGCCAGCCAGCTATTTGGGGAAGGTTTACTGTCATCCAATTAGTCTGGATAGCATTAACAGGAAACTCAATGTCCTAGGCACCCTTGTATACCCAAAGTGCTGTAGACTAATGGAGGAAACAAAAGGTTAGATCAAGTTCACAGTGCCTCTCAGAATAATTTACATGATAAGTCCATCACACTTAAAATGCCAGGAAAAATGCAAAGGTCATCAGTCAGGAGGTGACTATATTAGCTACAAAGTGACATTTTTATTATTATTTTATTTTAAGATAGGGTCTCACTCTGTTCCCTGTGCTGGAATGTAGTAGCACAAACATGGCTCACTGCAGCCTCAACCTCCTAGGCTCAAGTGATCCACCACCTCAGCCTCCCAAGTAGCTAGGACTACAGACACATGATACCACGCCTGGCTAAATTTTTAATTTTTTGCGGAGACAGGGTCTAGCCATGATGCCCAGGCTAGTCTTGAATTCCTAAGCTCAAGCAATCCTCCCACCTTGGCCTCTCAAAATGCTAGGATTACAGATAGAAGCCACCACATCTGGCCAAAAGTGACATATTTTGGACTACTTCCTTGAGAAACTAATATGATGGGGTTCCTATGGAATTATGTGCTTTCAGACTTCTCCCCCTGTAGTCCTCCTCATGTATTGTCAACCTAATCCTTGGTGTTGAGTTCTCACAGCAATCTCTGGTCTAGGCTGAAACTCTCACTGAAGACTCTCCTGGTCTAAGAAAATGCTGGCAATAATTAATTAATTTTGTGTGTGTGTGTGTGTGTGTGTGTGTGTGTGTGTGTGTGTGTGTGTTCTCAATTCCTCAACTCTAGCATATGAGATTTCACTACATGGAGAGAATAACTCTCCTTGCCTTTTACTTTCAAGTGAACTACATTGCCTTTCCCTGGAAATATTCAATACCTATAGGCCCATTAACAGGTCACAGGATAATTTTATAGAAAAATGATATTCTGCATATTTAGCAGGTATAGATGGTTTCTCACAAATATTTCAAAAACTCTCCAATAATACATGATACTGGTGTGCTAGAATTAGCAGAAGTAGAAACCTCTAGTCCAAGGATAAGAGGTGCTAAAGAAAGTAAAAGATTAATTATAACTTTTTCCATTAATCCTCTGTGCATGTAGAGAGTATAGTTACCTCCTCCTCATAAAAAAAAGCCAAATAGTCTCAGGCGAATCTGTCTAGTGTTGATGCCTTAGACCAGGGGGTTGAGAACAGGAGGCCCAAGGAGATAGAGATTTGCAAGTACAATGTGGACGTGAGGGGGTACTTGGTGGCCAAAACGGTGAGTGAAAAAGGGAAAAAAAAGGGCAGGAATATAGAAAATAAGAATCACACAAATGTGGGCTCTGCAAGTACTAAATGCTCAGAGCTGAGCATCCTTAGAGTGCAAGCGCAGCACAGTCAGCAGGATCAGGAGGCAAGAGGAGGCAATGAGGACCACATCCATGCCAGTGATTGAAAGTGCCACAGTGAGACCATAAATGGTGTTGGGCTTGATGCTGTCACAGACAAGCTTGGCTATGCCCGTGTGCTCACAGTAGGTGTGGGGAATGATGTGACGTCCACAGAAGGGTAAGCGTTCAGTGAATATGACAAAGGGGAAAACAAAGAGAAGACCATGAATCACACATGCTACACCAACCTTCCCAATCATGGTGGCATTGAGGATGGATGCATAATGAAGTGGACAGCAGATGGCCACATAGAGATCAAAAGCCATGGCCAACAGAACAGCTGACTCTGTGGCAAAGACTCCATGAACAAAAAACATCTAGGTGAGGCAGCCATAGTAGGAAATCATGTGAGACCTAAGTCAGAAGATTGTTAGCATTTTGGGCAATGTAGACAAACAAAGTACCAGGTCAGTGATGGAAAGCAGGCACAGGAAAAGGTACACTGGCTCGTGCAAAGTTCTGTCTGTCATAATGATGTACAGGATGGTACCATTTCCCATCAGAGCAAGGACTTACAAACATGTTGGTCTTGCATCCCTGGGATTTCAAACAGAATAAATGTTGAAGGGTTGAGGGCAGTGTCATTGGGGATAGATGCAGAGAACATAATAATGCAGAGAACAGAGGACTTATTTTCCTAAAAGTGGTTAAAAATAAAATAACGTCATCCTAGAAGCCATTTCTTCCTCTTAATTATTCATTCAATTTCTTGCCTTTCTTCATTCCCACCAATTTTACTCAAATTCATGCCCTCCTCACTTATTGTCTCTGTTATTAAAATAGCTTTGTCACTAATATGTTCACTTCCAGGATTTCCATCTTCGAGTGGAGCCTCTGCATTGCTGCCTAAATATTCTATCATGTGAATATAACCAACTGTAATATAAATATGATCTCTCTACATTTATGTTGTGCAGACTACCTTACATTAACCTCCTCTGTTCTACCCTCCACCACTTTCTATCATGTTCTGAGCTCTGAAACATTGACCTCTATGGACTACATGAACAGGTTCCCTTGCCTTCTCACTTCTGGCTGAATTTGGCAATAGAAAACACCAACAAGAGATAGGAGGGAGGAAGAAAACAGTCAGATGTTTATTCCTTCAGTATTCTCCCAAGAAAGCTGTTGCAAGCTAATGTCATCCCTATCTAAGTCTTCTCTGGCTCTGGTTCTCTCTGGCAATCATATCTTCCTCTTGTGTCTTTAATCCAATGGTTGTAATAGTGCCTACTGCTACTTAACCAATATCACAAGCACTTGTGGTTTTCTTACACATAACCACACCTTTGTAAATGGTTTCTGTATTACATTCGCCTCAAATTATTTCAGTGTGTAATCTGTCTCTTTCTGGGGGTCTGATACAATTGCTCTTGCTAACTAGCATTTTTTAGCACCACATTTCACCATATATTTCATGTTCCAATTATATATGCGTCATGAAGTGTCTAAAAACATGCTTTCTTACACCAGTATTCATTTTTATTTGGTGTTTTTCCTGCATAGAAGGACTGTTTTCATTTGGTCACCTGGATAGTTCTTAACAGTCTTTCAAAAACCAGCTGAATACATTTTTCTCTTTGAAGTCCTTCTATAATCCCTTCTCCTATGAAGAGTGAACTGTGCGTCTTCAGAGTGTCTCACTTTGGAAATATAAAATTGTTTAATAAGTATGTATATATCTCTCTTCCCATTACACTGTGAAATTTCTGAGTCTCGTTTTTTGTTCTCTGTATTCAACATCTATGCCTTATATACATTAGGCCAACAAATAACATTTAATAAACAATTAATAAAAGATTAAATGCAGTAATTAAATTTCTTTTCTTTTTTTTCTGGAGACAGAGTCTTGCTCTGTCGTCTAGAGTTCAGTGGTGTGATCTTGGCTTACTGCAACCTCTGCCTCCCGGGTTGAAGCAAGTCTCGTGCCTCAGTCTCTGGAATAGCTGGAACTACTATTTTTGTATTTTTAGTAGAGGAGGGGTTTCACCATATTGGCCAGGCTGGTAATAATTGAATTTCTTAACAAACTTGGGTAAGTGATCATGTTTGCAAAATAGCGTTCCCTCTTGGGGGCCTTCCTTATGAATCAGACCAGATCTTCCCTTGCTGGATCTGTGATTCCTCCCATGTTCTGTTCATCCTGTATGTTCTAATAGGTGCTCCTTATCACCTCTGATTCAGTACTTAACCTAATCTGTATAATACATTTATACAGATTTATAACCTAATCTGTATAATACATTTCTATCTGTTTTTTAATTAATCCTAGTCTGTTTTCCCAGCTTTAGAATATAATACTTTAGGGTAATGATACTTTGGGACCAGTAAGTCCAATAGCCACACAGTGTGTGCTGCAGGAAATACTTAAGCAGATAAAGCATGCCATGGGAAGGAAAGAAGAAAAGGAGAGACTGGGGATTTACAAGTGACTTAAATCAGGGAGTTTCTCAGAGTGCCTGCTCTGTGGTTTGAGGTTATGCCAATAGAAAGAAAAATAAGAAAATAGGAAAGAAAAATAAGAAAAAAAATCTGGACTCCTGTAGGTGAAGTCAGAACCATCACTCTTACCTTGTTGAAGGCCAGTCTTAGAGGTTCAAAGATTCTTGATTCTAGAAGGGCTATTAATGTTAACTTCATCCAGTCATTCTCACCTAAAAAGAATTTTAGAATGTGGAAGAACCTAAAATAGGATTAAAGAGTTCTATAATAATTATAAAGAATATCCTTGTTTTAGGAAACAACAGACACTGGGACTTGCTTGAGGGTGAAGAGTGGGAGGAGGGAGAGAAGTAGAAAAAATAAGTATTGGGCACCAGGCTTAGTACCTGAGTAAGGAAATAATCTGTACAGCAAACCCCTGAGACACAAACTTACCTATATAACAAAACTGTGCATGTACTCCTGAAGCTAAAATTTAAAAATTTTAAGAAAAGAATATTTTTCTTTTAATCTCCTGCTCAATTGAATATAGTGAAAATAAACTCATATAGCATTTGAACTCATATAGTATTTATTCATATGAATAAATTCATATAGCATTATAAATTTTGTTTTAGTAACTGTAGTAAGCATTTCTCGTATACTACTGCAAGTTTATACTAACTTTATATTAATGGTCACTGTAAATTGTACACATAATAACATTATTACAAGTTTTAATTACTTATAAAGTTATTTTGTTTACTTTAACTTGATACATCCTCAAAAATTTTTTAAAAATACGAATGCTTTTGGTTTCTGGCAATATCTAAGTTTTTTATATTTTCTTTTTATTTATTTTACTTTATTGATAAACCAATGGAACATAATATTGTCACCTAGTTGGGAAGTAAATTACAAAGCATATGTAGTTCACTAATTATATGGTGTTGACTCCCAAATGTAGTATCTTGTGAAAAGTGATTACATGGAAGTTGCTTATACATCTCCAATGACAGGGAATCATTTAGTGATGTATAAGTCTGCCTTTTTTGAGGCAGCCATTCTCAACTTTAGACTTTCTGAGCTTAAGAATGCTTTTCTTTTTATTGAGTCAATGTCTATAACCACAACCCACATTAAACACTATGATTTCTCTTCATTGTCTTAAGCTTCCAATTTTATGTTCTTTCAAAGGCTGCTTTTTCCTTTCATTTACTTGTCAAAATATTTTTGACAAAGAAATATTATTATGTACCAGTTATTCTTCTAGATGTTTGAAATACACATTGAAGAGTAAGAACATACATATTCAATGATCTACTAAGTTTACAGTCTAATAAGAAGACAAAATTAATCAAATAATTCCCAATACATGCATAAAATGCCAAATTGATATATGCTATGATGAGGAGTTGCATGAGACAGTTTCTACTTAGGGCAGGCTTCCCTGAGAAAATGAAATTCATCTCTAAATCTGAGTCTTCCCCAAATGCTTCAAGCAACTCTTGTATGACTTGACTCCTGAAGCTCTCCTTCTGTAGTCTAGTCTGAAAAATACGAGATCAGGGCCTATGTTCAGACCTCCTAGGTTCAAAATATTGCTCTATTACATTAACTTGCTAACTGTATTACTTTGAGCAATTTCCTTATTCCCCATAGTCCTCAATTTCCTATTATAAAATTCAGACAATACTTGATAGAGTTTAATGGAGATTTAATTGAGAAAAAGCATGTGAAGTGTATAATACAGTCTCTGTAACTTCATAAGCACTAACTAAAATATTCGCTGTGATTTCTCATGATTTTGAAATCTCTGAGTCCCTTTCTCTAACTATGTACTCACCTCTCAAAAGAGGAAACTGCATTTAGTTCCTCAAGTTGAAAAACACATAGGCTTGAGTCCATAATACAAGGGTGAAGACAGTATGGTTTCAGTCTCTTCTAAGTCAAATACTCTCTTCAAAGATCCAAGACTGGTCCTCAGCTGAATGAGGTGCATTCTCGCAGGATATGAAATGAGATGGCTCCCCAGTAATCCCAATCACACCAATATAGTACTACATTGATGTCCACTCATTAATTTCCTGTGAGGTCAAGGAACTATTGTGACATTGTGAGGTTCTTCAACACAAAAGGAGCCAGTGTGTTCTATGCTGCCATTAAGAGCAGAGTAAGGATGAAGGAATGCTTATCTAATTAAAGGAAGAAGTTCTGTTAGTGTGTTTAATGAGGCAGTCACCTGACTTTGCCCTGGATAGAAACAAACCTAGGAATGCTGCAGCAAGGATTTCTAGCTTAGCAGTCATCAAAAGTTTCTGCACACAAAATTCCAGGATTACTTACGTGGAGGAAATGAGATTTGGGGGATACCAGGTATGCTCAGAAACTGAGAAGACAAGAAATCAGACAGATACATTTTTGGAAAACACTACTAGGGTCCTATCTGTTCAGGTATAAAGTTACTAACAAATACATATAACTTCACTTCTGCCTGGCTAGCCTGACAGATACAAGTGAGATTAAGATGCAACTATTGTGCTTCACTACAGTAACCATTTTATTATTTATATGTATTGTATAACATCATGTTTTATACCTTAAACATATGCATAAAAATTATTTTAAAAAAAAATTCAGACTCCATCATTGTTTTAAGAAAGTCTGCTCCAGAGATCTGACTGGCTTGCCTTGAGCCCATAATGAAACAGCAAGAGACTAAAATCTCTAACTGCAAGAAGAGGGATTCAAGCGCAAAGCAAAGGATTTATTAATGATAATTTGGTACACATTAAGTCTACTCAAACACCTGAGTGGCCAGGAATGGTGGCTCATGCCTGTAATCCCACCACTTTGGGAGGCTGAGGCAGGCGGATCACCTGAGGTCAGGAGATTGAGACCAGCCTGACCAACATGGTGAAACCCCATCTCTACTAAAAATACAAAAAAATTAACCAGGCGTTGCGGCCCACTCTTGTAATTCCCAGCAACTCAGGAGGCTGAGGCAGAAGAATCGCACGAACCCGGGAGGTAGAGGTTGCAGTGAGCCAAGATCGTGCCATTGCACTCTAGCCTGGGTGACAGAGCAAGACTCCATCTCAAAAAAATAAATAAATAAATAAATAACCTGAGAAATTCAAGGAACTAGTTTCTATAATGGAGCCAGGGAAAAGTCTGGATGATCTCCAGAGTAGCCAAATACATCAGAACATCTAGATTGTCAATTCTCTCTTTACCTACCTCTGCTCCTGGCTTCACAGAACAGTCTTCAGCCTTATTTTCCGCCTACCTCATCCATATAATGCTCACCCCAGACTCATTAGTCAGCAGTCATGGAGAAGACTGGACAGAACACAAGAGCATAGTTCCTGAATCTGAGGTCTTCTTGTTGCATTTACTCCCACCCTGGGAAGGTTTTTTTGGTCAAGAGAGGCTGTGGCATGGCTCAGAGCACCGATGGTCCAAACTGCTAAAAACAGTGGTTAATTTGCAAATAAGATCTCTGGGGAGACATATCAGTCACGTCAGGGTCTTCTTTTAAAGGCTAGACTTTTTTTAAGGCAGGAAATGCGGTCACCATGGTCTTGCACCAAGGGGTTAATAGCTGCCTAACTTTTAGACAAAATTTGTAACCAAATTGTGCCAGATTCTTGGGGAGAGCAATTCAGGGAGAAGGAAGGAAACACGGAAGAAGAATATTGTCGGAAGACATATATCTTGGATTAGAATTTCTACAGCTGTTGTTGTTGTTGTTGTTGTTGTTGTTGTTGTTGTTGTTGCCTAATCCAGTATCACATGTTGCCTATTATCGAAAAAAAGCATCACTGTGTCTAATCTGAATTCCTCCAGGTTGATCTTGAGCCTGATTCTTTATTTCACTTTAACATTCTTATGTGTTTATTAGGGTAAGTCATTGTCTTTTTTTCTTCATCTAATTATACCAGATGATAAGCTACTTAATCAAAGGTACTGCTAGTTACTGTTTAGTGTGAGGATACATGCTTTTCCCATAATCCACTGAGGAAATGATATATTGGCAGTTGTTGATATACAAGTCAGGAGATTAAAGAAAAGATCCACAGTGGAGAGACACATTTGCTAATCATCATTATAATGACAATATCTAAATGAGATTAAAAGAAAATGAATGCCTACAAGAGCACTGGGACTAAACGCTAACATTAGAGGTCAAATGATTAAGAAGAACAAGTTAAGGACACAAATAAGTAGCACTTTTAGGGTAGAAGAAAAACCACTGTATGCTAGTGAATAAAGTAATTTTTTAAAGAGAGATATATATAATATTTTAAAGGTATATGAAATACTGCAGATATGTCAAGGAATAAGGACTGAGACCACTGCTTTTAGAAATTGTAGCTATGATAGATTTTGACAAGAAGAGAATTATGCAATATTAATATGAAATTTGGGTAGGACTGAGTTAAAGAGAAAATGGGAGAGAAGAACTAGAAACAGTAAATATAGACAACTGTTTCAAGGAGTTATACTGCAAAATAAAGTAGAGAATTGGGAGTAATAGCTGGAAGGGAACTGGAGTCAAGAAACAATTTTAAGATGAGATAAATATTATCAAGTGCTTGTAATAATAGAGAAAGATGCAAAAGAGAGTGAAAATTGATAATTCAAGATGAGAGAAAAAAATTGCTGAGCCAATGGCTGCAGGTACAAATCGGTGGAGAGTTACATTTAGGTAGAGTTACTGTGTGGCTGAACAAGCACAACAAAGTGTATGTGTGTGTTAGGGAGGAAAGGAAAGAGAAAAGAGGGAAAGAGAGAGAATATTTGTATTAAAAAAGTAATTAAAGGAATGGACCATAAAATTAATAATGGGAAGGGGGAAATTAAGAAATAAAGAAAATGATGAAATGTGAAAAAATATAAAGATTAATTTGTTATCAAAGTCCTTAAGTTGAAAGATTGTTGAATCGGGATTCAAGAGAAAATGAGCTGAAAAATAGCAGGTGATTGGTGAGGAGCAAATTGCCTGAGTTTTAGATTATTAATAATTTCCATATTTTTTTAAAATACAAATTCAAAAGTATTTCCAAGGAATTAAGTAGATGAAGTAGGGTAGTCAAGATCTCTGGAAGAAAGATCAGAGTACCTAAGACTCTAATTATTCCAGTTAACTATTGCTGCATAACAAACCACTCCCAAACAATAGCTTTAAAACAATTTATTATTATCTCTTACAATGCTATAGGTTTACTGAGATCATTTGGGCATTTCTCACTTGGGATATCTCTCTCATGTGGCTATAATCAGACATTTTATGCATGTGTAGTCATCACTCGGCTTGACTAGTATTGATCTGTTAACCAGGAGCTCAGCCAAAGCTGTCAACCACATGACCTCTCCATATGGCTTTAGATTATCACAGCATGATGTCTGTTTTCTAGAGTACCCAAAAAGTACATATTCAAAGACACCAATGACAAAGCTGTAAGATTTCTTATAACCTTGCCTCAAATATCCCCAAATGTCACATCTATTTTTCAAAAACATTGCTAAGGACAGACCAGAAAAATAGGGAAAGAAAATTGATTTTACTTATTAGAAGAATGGTGAGGTAATATTGCAGAAAAGTGTATGTGATGCAAGATGTTGTCTTGCCATCTTTGAAAAATAAAACCTACAACATTCTGTCCTCTGGCCATAATACACATAGCCTCATACATACAAAATGCATTCACCTCTTCTTGAAGACCCCAAAGTCTCATTCTCATTATGGGATTAGTTCGAAGCCCAGAATCTCAGCCTGAAAATCAGGACAAAGTATGAATAAGACCCCTTGGGTTCAGTTCCTTTTGTACAGCTCCATGAGTGCAGCTTCTCTCAATCTGAAGATTTGTGAAGTAAATCAAATGAGTTATCTGTCTCCTATACAGCCAACATACAATTGTGATACAGAGATAGAATAACTGCAATAGATACTCACACGTGAAATAGTGGCAAAGGCATATAATAGCCACTTGTCTATTTTAATTCTAAAGTACAGCCAGAAAAACACCACCACTTTCCTAATAAGGACCCAATCCCGCTCCTGCTCCCTGGGAGTAATTCTCCATGGCTTCACTACAACCATGGGAAATTAACTCTATATTCTATGTCATCTTTTTTTTTTTTTTTGTAAAAAATGACTTGTATATAGATGTGAGTAGCTTTCTCAGCCTGCTTCCTGCTTAATAAAGTTAAAAATCTAAGGACTTCTTTTTATTTTGCAATGACTATGTCATTTTCCACCAAAGCTCATGGTACTTATAACTGCACATTTTTCTTAAAATCTGAGTTCTCTATAAAAATTTGAGTTTACTCTATTAGACAAAAGTCATATCCACATATACCTTTTAGATTTTTACCTTTCTGATTTTGTCTGAGAGTTACAGTACTCTGAAAAAAAATTCTAAAGATTCTTAGAAGCTTCTTTAATTGAAAACCTCTATAAGATGCAAATTTAAATATTTCTCTATTGTTAGCAAAGGATCTTACAGCCTTTTTCTGGAGATGATACTACACCCTGGGACCATTTTTCACTGTGAGAATTTTTTGTCATTTGGAGAAGCCAGGGGTGGAGAGAGTTAATTTTTTATTTGAACCTAGCCAGATATGTCACCTTTGTATTTACTCTAAATGTTGTTTGAACCTTAAACAATTTCATTTATTATTTCATATTGCTTTATACGTACATTACCATATGTAGCATAAAAATAGTGTTGGTACTTCCAGTACTTTGCTTTAAAATCTCCTTAGCCAAACACATATGTTTATTAAGTATACTGTACAATTTTTCATATTATTGCTACAGATGTCTGAAGTCTCAATTGGACTTAATATCCAAGACGGCTTACTGACATAGCTAGCTGTTGTTAGCTGTTGGCTGGGATCTCCACTGGGGCTACCCACTAGAATATTTAAATATGATTTCCAAATTGTTTATGAACGTTTAAGAATTCCAACACTTAGAAGATAGTATGTTGATCATATATAACTAGACAGATTAGTCTTATAAACAGGTTAAAAGACATAAGTAAAATCCTCACAATTTGGGATACCTTTGTAGGACACTTTCCAGATGAGATTCAGTAAAGATAGAGCAAATAATTACCCTCTTTTAAGAATCCTTCAGGAAAATAAATCTTCTAAGAGACAGTGGTTCTCAAACTTTAGTGGTCATCATAGTCCCCTGGGGAATTTGGTAAAAATGCAAATGCAAAAATGCAAGTAAGCTCTATCCTACTTTAATGGGCTTACTATACATTCTTCAACAGTTCTGGTGACTCTGGTAGCTAAGAAATCTTATCTGAAAATGAGATATAAATTTCCCTCTGATCCTTTTATACATGAAATTTTTCTTCAACTTTTATTTGGCTTCTCTACCTATTCATGTTGTCTCACTGTTTCCTATAACACATAGTGGATTTACAGGATTTCATATACATTTAAGTCAATGTTGTAAGGATTCCAGCTTTTAAAAAATAAGAAATACTAGAAAATCAATATAATTACCTGATTTCTTTCCCAAGCTGTCAGCTTCATGTCACTGGTTCCCTTTAGAGAAAAAGAGGAGGATGATTTTGTCTCAAATCTGCTTGGTCTTCACTCCATAGATGATTGGATTGAGTGCAGGGGGGATAGCTACGTAGAGGTTGGCAAATAGTATGTGGAAGGAATGAGGAATATTGTGACCAAAACGGTGGGCGAGGACGGAGAATATGGCTGGTGTGTAGAATGTAAGAATGACACAAATGTGGGAACCAGATGTGCTAAGGGCTTTCTGGCGGGTATCTAAGGATGGAAGGTTAAAGATAGCATGAAGAATAAGAGTGTAGGAGATGCCAGTGAGAATCAGGTCTGATATGACAGTCATTATAGGCACAGCAAAGCCATACCAGATGTTGATGGAGATGTCCGCACAGGCAAGCTGGGCAATGCCTATGTGCTCACAGTATGTGTTGGGAATGATGAGTGTTTTACAGAAAGGTAGTCGCTTTAACAGGAACACACATGGGAAGAAAAAGCTCCTGCTGATAATACCCACCACAATCTTAGTAATAATTTCATGAGTGACAATAGTGGTGTATCTTAGAGGGAAGCAAGTAGCAACATAATGATCAAACGCCATGGCCAGAAGGATGGCAGAATCCATGGCAAAGGTGTAGTGGAGAAAAAACATCTAAGTAAGACATCCAGGAAAGGTGATTTCCTGAGGACCCAGCCAGAAAATGCTGAATGTTTTTGGTAAACATGTATTAGACAGCATGAGATCTGTAGCAGCCAGCATGGAAAGGAAAAAGAACATGGGTTCATGGAGGCTCTGCTCCATAGAAATGAGGTAGAGAAGGACGCTATTGACTGCAAGTGCCACAAGGTAGGTAATAAAGAAGGGAATCCCTATCCAGATGTGAAACTGCTCCAGCCCTGGAATCCCCAGTAGGATGAATGGGCCTGGATTGAAGCTGCTCAAGTTGAATGTTGTCATTATGGTCATCAATTAGATGTGTCTCGTGAACTGAAAATAAAAGTTGTATGGCTGATTGTTACTGTGATCTACAAAAATCTGCCTCTGATCGGAAGGATCCTTCTCCAATATTATCCCCTCACTTTCAGTTCTAGGAAATGACAACTTATCCCTCTCCTCTTCTCTTTACAATAAAGATCTGTCAAATTTTCAGTTATAACTTTAAGCCATAATAAAAATGTTATTGCAATATTTCGCAGAAATATGTCATATAATTTAAACCAGTCTTGCCTACCTCTCAGCAACCCAGCAAGTTTTCTAAGAAAACATATGCATAAAATAACATTAGGCAGAGACACATTGTTACTAGTCAGAGATTTGAAGCAAAATTCATTGTGAAATCTCCTGTTCCTGGGAAACTGAAATAACAACTCTAGAGGATCACAAGGGGTTTAACAAAAGCAGGTTCAGTTTCTAAAACCTAAGTAGACAACGCTGTCCCTTACTTCCTTGCTTCTCCCCCAACCACTAAAACATCTGCCTGGGTTGCCATTACTCTTACAGAAAAGCTCACCAACATAAAGAGGAAATGGAGAACATTCCTCCATAAAAAGGTTTAGGTGGTTTAATCCGCCCCTTCAGACATCCCTAGGTTGGAGAAATTTTCAAGAAAAGACAGACCCCAATAATTTACTATGTCAGATTTGTCTCATGAAAAGAAGGTAGAAACCTCCTCTTATCCAACAAAGAAGGCATATATCAGCAGGGGAAGCCCACTCCCCTGGCAGTATTGTGCAATAGCATTCTTATCCCTGCTTAATCCGTTTAATGATTCATTTTTTGAGACTTCATAGAAACAGTTGAATCTTTCTTCCAAAACTCTTCTATTTCATGACATGATAGATGACTCTTTTCCTCCAACCTCAGTATTCACTCTTTTTTTTTTCTATCTGTCCTTCGAGGGTTGGAATTCCACAGTGCTCTATCCACGCATCCATGCCTGCTGCTTTCTTGGCGGAAAAACTGTACCTGGAAGATTTCCACAAATGTCATGGTTTGAACTGTGGCCCCTATGTTGAAGATTATGAAGTGTATAATTCTAAAAAAAATTCCTCTTGGCCGGGCGCGGTGGCTCACGCCTGTAATCCCAGCACTTTGGGAGGCCGAGGCAGGCGGATCACGAGGTCAGGAGATCGAGACCATCCTGGCGAACACGGTGAAACCCCGTCCCTACTAAAAATACAAAAAATTAGCCGGGCGTGGTGGCGGGTGCCTGTAGTCCCAGCTACTCGGAAGGCCGAGGCAAGAGAATGGCGTGAACCCCGGAGATGGAGCTTGCAGTGAGCCGAGGTCGCGCCACTGCACTCCAGTCTGGGTGACAGAGCGAGACTCCATCTCAAAACAAACAAACAAAAAATTCCTCTCTTCTCAGTTTAAAAATTAGTTACCTTATGCTTGTAATCTTTACTTAGAAATGCTACAGGTGCATCCAAGTCAGTATGTTCCAAACTATCCCATTTGTCTTTCTATTGCCCCAGACCATTTCTCCTACAATGGTTTTCAACTCAACAAATGGCAGTACAGCACAATCAATTTCTCAATCTAGAAACCTTGAAGCTACCTAAATTAAATCTTTCTCACACATAATCATCATCCTCATCTTCTAAATAATTATTGTATTATAAGTAAGTATTCAATTAGTAAATATTCATGTTACATCCACTTATTGCTACTCCTACAATGACTGCTCTATCCTACATGCCACCAATTCTCATCAAGACCTCTGCATATTTTTTCTAACTTAAATGCATTCATTTTGCTTGAGCAATTAAAAGTTGATAAAGGAAACAAAATTATATACATATAATGAAAAGAATATTTTAAAAATATTTTCTGCTGTACTTTTTGTGATTTTCCTGCTATTAAAGCTGACCTCAGAAGTACAAGATTATTTCTCCTGGAGAAGGAAAGATGTGATATAGGGTGTATCCCAAATTAAGAGAAACAGAAAGTGGAAAGCCTGTCAGTTCCAGATAGAACAAAATGGCAAAGCTGGTAGTCAGCAGCAGTGGATTTTGTCTGTGCTAAAGTCTAGATAAGGTTCATTTCATTACCAATGGATTCAATTACAGAAGAGGTCAATGAATAGAGAAGCCTCAATTAAGGTTTAGCATACCAGATCTAAGATATTCTATTCAGTATCACAAAATTGTACATAAGCTATCCCACATCCCATGACCCCTATCACATATACATATAGACATATCTGGGGAAAAAAAAAAGTCAAAATGGAAATTGGAAGGATAACTGTTACACAGAGATAATAATTAAATAGGAGACAATAAATCTCATTTTTAAAGTATCATAATTAAAAACTAATTCAAATAAAAAATGTATGATTCCATTAATATTTAAAGTATTCTTACAAATCACTTAGGTGAAGCCCTTGAGTCAAGTAGAAAAATTGGCAATGAATACAAACAACCATATAAAAATTTATATAAAATAAATTTATATAAAAATAAATTTTGCAATTTATATAAAAATAAATTCTAATATTTAGTACATATATAGAATATTCTAAATATCTTAAATAAATTCTATATAAAACATGAATAAAGGATATTATTTACCAGATTAGCAAATATTTTTAAAGATCAATGATCTCATTGATGATATCCAATTCTATCCTACGTACTATCAACTCTCTAATTCTGTGAAAGGTCTGAGGAATTAAGAACTGTTATAGCTATTTTAGAAGGGTTTACTATACAATATTCTTAGAGTTTAATTTGACAATATATATCAAAATATAAAATGAATATATCCATTGTCACAGAAGTTCCAAATGTAGAAATGCTTCCAAAGGTAGTTATGCAAATAGAAAAGGTATGTAAATAGCCATTGCTGCAATCTTTGAAATAGAAAATTTGAGTAAAATTATAATGTGGATAATAAAAATTGAAAAGTTGGCATCCATTTAAATTTTAATAGGGGAATGATTTTAAAATTTACAGTATATTTCTATAATAAAATACTTACCCTTTTAAAAGAATGAGGTAAACCTATGTGTATAGAAATCAAAAGATGCCAAAATATATTTGTTAAATAAAAAGAGACAAATTAGCACAGTGCTAGTATTTGTTATTAGTGTTGATTTGTTGTTTATGTTTTTATTTGCATTTAAAGGCCTAGAACAATATGCATCAACTATTCTAAGGATATTTATAGAGAGAGTTTAAATTTTTTGTAACTTTAATATATACAGTATATAATTTAACATTTAACTTCATATATATGTAATTTATTTGTTTAAAAAATAAGCTTTTGTTTAAAAAACTTTGAGATTCTTCACATATTTACATTGACATTCTTCACAGAATTAGAAAAACATTACTTTAAAATTTACAGAAAACCAAAAAAGAGCCCATATAGTTAAGACAATCCTAAGCAAAAAGAACAAAGCTAGAGGCACCAGGCTATCCAACTTCAAACTATACTACAAGACTACAGTAACAAAAACAGCATGATACTTGTACAAAAACAGACACATAGACCAATGGAACAGAATAGAGATCTCAGAAATATGACCACACATCTACAACCATCTGATCTTCAACAAACCTGACAAGAACAAGCAATGGGGAAAGAATTCTGTATTTAATAACGGTGCTGGGAAAGCTGGCTAGCCATATGCAGAAAATTGAAACTGGACCACTTCCTTACACCTAATACAGAAATTAACCCAAGATGGATTAAAGATTTAAACATAAAACCCAAAACTATAAAAACCCTAGAAGAAAATATAGCCAATACCATGCAGGACATAGGCACAGGCAAAGATTTCATGACAAAAACATCAAAAGCAATTGTAACAAAAGCAAAAATTGACAAATGAGATCTAATTAAACCAAAGAGCTTCTGCACAACAAAAGAAGCTATCATCAGAGTGAACAGATAACCTACAGAATGGGAGAAAAATTTTGCAATTGGCCAAAGGTCTAATAGTCAGAATCTACAAGGAACTTAAACAAATTTCCAAAAATAAATAAAACAACTCCATGAAAAAGTGTACAAAGGACATGAACAGACACTTCTCAAAAGAAGACATTTATACAACCAACAAACAAATGAAAAAAAGTTCAACATCACTGATCACTGGAGAAATGCGAATCAAAACCTCAATGAGATACCATCTCACGCCAGTCAGAATAGTGATTATTAAAACGTCAAGGAGCAACAGATGCTGGCAAGGCTGTGGAGAAATAGGAATGCTTTTACATTGTTGTTGGGAATGTACATTAGTTCAACCATTGTAAGAGACTGTGTGGAATTCCTCAAAGACCTAGAACCAGAAATATCATTTGAGCCAGCAATCCTGTTACTGGGATTAATCCTTCTATTATAAAGATATACGCACTCATATGTTCATTGCGGCACTATTCACAATAGCAAAGACAAGGAATTAGCCCAAATGCCCATTGATGATAGACTGCATAAAGAAAATGTGGTACATATACACCATGGAATGTTATGTAGCCATAAAAAGGAGTGAGATCATGTCCTTTGCAGGGACATGGATGGAGTTGGAAACCATTATCCTCAACAAACTAACACAGGAACAGAAAAGTAAACACCCCATGTTCTCACTTATAAGTGGAAGCTGAACAATGAGAACATATGGACACAGGGAGAGGAACAACACACACTGGAGCCTGTTGGGGAGTTGGGTAAGAGGAGTGGTAGCATTAGGAAAATAGCTAAGCCATGTGGTACTTAACACTTATGTGATAGGTTGATAAGCGCAGCAAACCACCATGGCACACATTTACATATGTAACAAACCTGCACATTCTCCACATGTATCTCTGAATTTGAAATTAAATTTAATTTAATTTAATTTAAAAACAAAGCAAAACAAAAAAGTTGAAATGGAAAAATTAAATTAGTAAAAACATTACAAATTCCCAGAAATAAAAAATGAGCATTTGTTAAAATATTAATAATTACTGATATGTCATTTTATTACATTATATATGTAATGCAACATTAATCAAAATCCACCTAGAATTTAAATTTAACTGGTAACACAATTTTAGAATATATTTTCATATACATATATATTTAAATAAAAGTTAAAATATGTAAGAAAGTATTTTTAATGATATTGAAGATCATCCCTTTTATGTGTTGAAGATAAATGGCATAATTAATTTAAATATATTTATTAAATGCATAAATACATAAAATTAATTAAAAATATATATAACATAGCTTATTGCTGACTCAAGAATAAATACGTATCAAGATGACTGACTATGCCCAGCACTGGCTCCATCCACAAAGAAAGACCAAAAAATAGAAAATAGATAACCACACATTGAAGAGAGCATCAAAGGGAAAATCTGTACCATAATCAGCAAGAAAGGGACAAAGACCCCTGAGACACAGAACTCAAGATGGCACCTTAAAAGGGAAAGCAAAGCAGCCAACCAGGATAGGCTTAGAGACAAGAGGGACTAACCATTGCAGGGAAAAGGTAAGTGAAAGATTCCCAGCAGATCACAATACAGATGTCTGCAATCCTAGCTACAGGAGAGCCTAGAATAGACGGCTGTCTAGACTCCATGTGACTGCATCGTCCCAGAGAGGGAAGTTACACTGGATCTCCCCAGATGTGACTGGGTGAATGAACAATAACAACAACAAAAAGACTCAACTCTGTGCTGCCTACAAGAATCTTAACTCACATGTAAAGACACACATAAACTGAACAAAACAGAAAACTCAGAGGTAAATGCATATTTACAGCCAACTGACTTGTGACAAAGGTACCGAGAACATACACTGGAGAAAGAACACCTCTTCAATAAATGATACTGGGAAAACTGGATATCTACATGCAGAAGAATAAAACTTGACCCCTATTTTTCACCATGTATATAAATCTACTCAAAATGGATTAAAGACTTAAATGTATTAAGACCCAAAGCTATAAAACTACTAGGTGAAAATATAAGGGAAGTGCTCTGGGATACTGGTTTAGGCAAAGAATTTAAGGGTAAAACTTTGTAGTCTGTACCTTTGTAGGCACAGGTATCAGAAAGAAACATAGACAGCTGGGACTTGATTAAACTAAAAAGCTTCTGCACAGCAAAAATAGAGGGAAGAAACAACCTGTAAAACGGGAAAATTTATTTGCAAATTATTCATCTGACAAGGGACAATATACACAAACAACTTAATGGTAAAATAATAAAACAACTTAATGGTAAAATAATAAAACTGCGGCTGGGCGCGGTGGCTCAAGCCTGTAATCCCAGCACTTTGGGAGGCCGAGGCGGGCGGATCACGAGGTCAGGAAATCGAGACCATCCTGGCTAACACGGTGAAACCCCGTCTCTACTAAAAAATACAAAAAGAAATTAGCCAGGCGTGGTGGCGGGCGCCTGTAGTCCCAGCTACTCCGGAGGCTGAGGCAGGAGAATGGCGTGAACCCGGGAGGCGGAGCTTGCAGTGAGCCGAGATCGCGCCACTGCACTCCAGTCTGGGCGACAGAGCGAGACTCCGTCTCAAAAAAAAAAATAATAATAATAATAATAATAATAAAACTGCTTAATGGTAACAACTTAATGGTAAAATAATAGCTTAATGGTAAAATAATAAATAACATGTATAAACGGGCAAAAGATCTGAATAAACATTTCTCAAAAGAAGATATACAAATAATCAACAAGTCCCCAGTAAGTGATTTTCTAAACAGGTGGGGGAACAATCTCTCTTCAAACAAAAGAGGGCAAGACCCCTCCCCAAACAAATGCCAAATAAAACATAACTTAAACCAAATTTGGAAGTTCTGTCCAAGACTCTCTGTGGGTAGAACAGGCAGACTGTGGAGCCCAACATGTGTATCTCATGCCACAGTTGCAGGGACTGGTGTTTCTCCCGAAGTTGAATTAGCTTTGAATTTCCACTTTTTTGTTTTTTGTTTTTGTTTTTGTTTTGAGACAGGGTCTCACTCTGTAATTTAGGCTAGAGTATAGTGGAACACTCATCGCTCACTGTACCCTCAAACTCCTAGCCTCAAGTGATCCTTCCACCTCAGTGAGTAGCTAGAACAGCAAGTGTGTCCCATTACACCCAGCTAACTTTTTAAAAAAATTTACAGAGAAAGTGTCTCTCTATGTTGCCCAGGTTAGTCTTGAACTCCTATCCTCAAGCAATCCTTCCTCCTCAGCCTCCCAAATGGCTGGGATTACAGGTGTGAGCCACCACACCCAGCTGCATCCTACTTCTGACACCACATACACCAAAGTCAAAATTGAAATGTAGAAATGAATCTCTAAATGTAACATTTTATTTGAGAAGAAAGAATTGCAATCTGAGGCATACACACAAACTGCATGGTCTTTATTACGTCTGAAGAACAAAGAACAGGTTAAGATTTTTTTTAAAAAAACCCACCTCTAATAATATAAAGGCCTAGAATGCAATTCCTTTTTTCCCCTAGGAATGCCAAGTTACCAAAGTCAAAGAAGGAAGTCTCAGGGATGATATCCGGTGTTTCTAACACTAGCCAGGTTATAGCACCCTAACACTATCAGAGAAAGAAACGAAAGCCACAAGTTCATGTTGGAATTTTCAGTGTTCAAGTTGACACTTTTGTTGAGGTAATTCTTAAGTATTTTGCTCTTGATGCTGTTGTAACTAGAATTTTTAAGGCTATTTTTATTATTTATTTTTTGTGTTCAGCAATACAATTGATTTTTACATTGACTTTGTATCCTGTTACTGTATGGAACTTATTTATTATTCCTAATAACTTTTAGTAAATTTCTTATAATCTTCTGAACCTAAGATCATATCAAGTGCAAATAAAATAATTGTACTTTTTTTCTTTCAAAAAAAACAATATGGCCTGATACGGTGGCTCATGCCTGTAATGCCAGCACTTTGAGAGGCCAAGGTGGGCAGATCACTTGAGGTCAAGACAAGTGAACTTGAGAGTTTGAGACAAGCCTGGCCAACATGTAGAAACCTGTCTCTACTAAATATGCAAAAAAATTAGCTGAGTGTGGTGGCAGTCACCTGTAGTTCCAGCTACTCTGGAGACTGAAGCAGAAGAATCACTTGAACCCAGGAGGTGGCAGTTGCAGTGAACCAAGAACGCCTCATTGCACTCCAGCCTGAGTGACAAAGTGAGACTCCACCTAAAGAAAAAAAAAAAAGATTAAAAAGAAAAAAAAGCCAACAAGTTGGTAAGACTGTAAATTAATATAGCCATTATAGAAAACTGTGGAGGGTCCTCAAAAAACTAAAAATAGAACTATCATATGATTGAGTAATCTCACTACTGGGTATTTATCCAAAGGAAAGGAAATCAGTATATCGAAGAGACATTTGCACCCTCATGTTTATTGCAGCACTGTTCATAATAGCCAAGATAGGTAATCAACCTAAGTGCCTAACAACAAAGATTTTTAAAATTGTGTATGTATGTACAATGAAATACTATTCAATCATAAAAAAAATGAAATCTTGTCATTTATGGCAACATGGGTGAACCTGAACATTACTATGTTAAGTAAAATAAGTCAGGCATAAAAAGGTAAATCCTGCATGTTCTCATCCACATGTGGCAGCTAAGCACAAAGAGCTCACAGAAGCAGAGAGTAGAATTATGGTTATCAGAAACTGGGAAGGGTAGATAAAGGAAGGGGAAGATAAGGAGAGACTGGTTAACAGTTACAAAATTACAGCTAGATAAAAGGAATAAATTCTAGAGTCCTACATCACTGTAGGGTGAATATATTAACAATAATTTATTGTACAGTTCAAAAAGCTAGAAGAGAGGATTTTGAATGTTTCCTACACAAGTGAATTTTAAATATTTAAGGTTCTAGATACTCTAATCACCCGGATTACATCATTATACATTGTATCAGAATATTAATATTCTGTACTCATAAATAGTATTATACAATTATTGTGCCAACTAAAAATATGAGAAAACAATATGTTGTACATCTTAAATACATAATAAAAGTGTCATTACTCTAAAAATGTGAATAAGAAGCATTAGATTATAATAGCAGATTCAATATAGAGAATCAAAAAAAAAAATGAGTCCATGTAAACATTTAGTAAGAAATGCTGGAAGATGATTAAAGGTTATAGCACCCTAACATTATCAGAGAAAGAAATGAAAGCCACAAGTTCATTAAAGAAGGTGAAGTGTGAAAAAAAGAATAAATATACTCAAAGAGCAAAATATATAGCTCCAAAATTGGCTGTAATTTTTATCATATTGTAGTAATTGAAAGAATCAAAATTAAATTGTAAAAATTTAAAAGTACTGGATTATTCTACAAATAGCATAGAAATAATTCAGTATTGTTTATAGAAAAAATGTAGCTAGATCCATAGTTTATGCTAAATACCATAAAATTCCTCATGAATCAAAAAAACATGTAAATCAAATCACAAGAAAACTTTCACATTGTATTAAAAAAGAGTATCTATCTGAGAGCTATATGAGGATAAGGTTTTTAAGAAATATGTTGAGGTAAATAAATAAGTAACAAATGCTAAGTTAGGTAGAAAGGCAGAACTGTAAATATAGACTGAAAAAAAGCCTGAATTATCACACTAAATGGCATTACTTCAAAAATTAATAGAAGCTGCATAAGATGCAAAATTGTAATCTTAATCACATTACTTATTTAATAATAAATAATATAAATATACTAAATATCCAAAAATGGAAATCAATTGTTTTAAAAAGAAAAAAGTGTCAATTGTAATTAGTGGAATTGAATCTCTAATGTCACAAGTAAATTACATAAATACAATGATTAAAATTCAGATAAAAAGACAAAAATATAATTTCTAATAATGAAAAATATATTTTCTAACAATGATGGTATTTTACAAAGCAATTTTAATGTTTTAACAATTGAATTAAAATTAGTTATATTAAGGAAACTTAAAAATAACAAATATAATTTATGAATAATAAGAAAACCTAAATAGACCTATATATGAAACAAAAAGAAAAACTTGTCAGAGACTACCTCCCTCTAAATGGTGCTTATATGGGACAATTATATCTATTATTAAACAATTATAGCTTTTTGTTTGTTTGTTTGTTTTTGTTTTTTTTTGAGACGGAGTTTCACTCTGTCGCCCAGGCTAGAGTGCAGTGGCATGATCTTGGCTCACTGCAATGTCTGCCTCCTGGGTTCAAGCAATTCTCTGCCTCAGCCTCCCTAGTAGCTGGGATTACAGGTGCCCGCCACCATGCCTGGCTAATTTTTTTGTATTTTTAGTAGAGACGGGGGTTTCACCATCTTAGCCAGGCTGGTCTTGAACTCCTGACCTCATGATCCACCCACCTCAGCCTTCCAAAGTGCTGGGATTACAGGCATGAGCAACCTCACCCTGCCAACTTGAAAACATTTTGAAGAGAGCAGAGGGGGAGGCTCAGAAGGAAGCTCCAAGTAGATACTTCTCTTTTTCTGTAGTCTCTTACAATAACTGTTGGATCTAAAAACTACATTCAAAGTTTTAATCTTGGCCTTTCCTTTTTTTGGAGCCCACCCTTTTCCCAACTCCTTCTGTCCTCTTCACCAGATCTATTTCTCATCTGCTCTACTCCCCACCAGCTTCACTACCAAATAGTTCCTCACTATTCTCCACCAACTGATACCTTGGAGGCCTTGGTGCTGGAACTGTATTTTGCAAAAAGCAGGATAAAAAGTAGGGTGTGTGGAAGCACAGCTGGCAATATACAAACCAAAGGACAGGAGAAGTAGTCCCAGGCTCAGGAAGGACAGACACAGAACAAAAGGGATAGACATAGGATCATGCTTGTAGTAGGGAAGAACTAACACAGAGCCTACAGGAGTGACATACAAAAGTACACCCCTCATGTTCTCCAGGGATTAGAGACAGGTTAGGTCAGAGGGCCTCTGAGCCAGGGGATCTATAGGTCCCAAGGCCCCAAGTTAGTCTAGGATATGAGCAAGGATTCAACCAAATTAACACTTTCTCATCTTAAAAATCTATACTTCTGCTCTTATTAGTGGTGAGTTGGGAATTTTTGAATCTAAGAAAGTAGTGTAAGGGTAAAAAGTTGTTATACCCTTTCCTCGTCTATTCAAGGTCCATGGCCAACACCCCTATGACAAAAGACTGATTAACAAAAGTATAATAAATTTATTTAATCAAAGTTTTACATGACACAGGAGACATCAAATATAAAAACCCCAAAACCCAGGGTTTTTTTTAATGCTCAGGTTCAAAGAAAGATGGAGGGCTGTGTAGAAATGTGATTGGACTAAAAGGGTATGATCTAATGGTAACAAACTAAGGAGAACTTAGCAAGATCTATTTGTTCAGATTCTTCTTGGCTTCTCTGTGTAGAGAAGCCCTTTCCCTCCTTCACTCCAGTTATGGGGCAAGACCCTCTGGAATATGGGTCTATAGACTACTTTCAGTGGAGGTAGATCAGAGAGTGACTTCTCTAGGTTTTATGGCTTGCTTTGAGGGAGATGAGTTCTAGTTTCTATGACATGCCTTGGGGAATAAGTAAGTAAGTCTAGTTTCCATGACCTGCTTTGAGGGAGAAAGAGAGAAGGAGAAAAGAGGGTGGAAGAAAGTGAGACAAGACGTCTTGCTTGGGAGGCCCTTCCAATCTCGATCTCCTTCAGTTCAAAGCACTCAGGGTGCCAAGATACCATATTTTGGGTTATCATGTTCTGAGCCACAACAGTAGCATACTGAATCTCAGCAAGGTTTTTATCTAGCTCGATCAGCAACTTGATAAAGAAACTTTGCAAGAATTGGGTTTGTCATGTCCCTGGACTTAGGCTAACGCTCCTAAAACTTCTTGTGCAGGGAATGTTTTATTTTCTCAATCCTTGGAAGAGATTACTTCATAGTGGGTAATGAACAAATGCCTGTTGAATTAAAAGGAATCCCCCTTTAACCGTAGACGACAAAATCCTGAAAATATTTCTCATTGAGGCTGCCATCCCCCCAGGTATTCAGAGGCCTCCCTTTTCTGATACTTTCCTCAATGGCCAGACTTGCTTGGTAATTCTCTTTCTTCAGTGCTGAATCAACATCAACTTTGTTTTTAATCCATTATTTAGAGTACAGATTAGTAGTCTATTGGTGTGGGGTAAATTACATACAGGACTAAAAATTATAGATCCAACATGAGTACTTAGGAAAACTCTAAACACAGCCTCCCATAAGTCCAACGAGGAATCTAATTTCCAAGTCAAGTGGCAAAAAATCTAGAATTTTTTCCTTGTTTTCCTTATCCCTTCACTTGTGCTATAGCAAAATACTTAACTGTTTTGAAAACTAGTTTCCACAACTGTGAAAAAGAAAATTACTTGGAAATGATTATAGACAAGGATCAAGGAATAAGTGAAATAACAATCATCAACTTTCTATGAAGAAAATAAACCTTTCTTGTTGACTCTTCAGAATTATCTTTCTGATTAGGCTGAGTTACAAATTCAGGCAGATTCTTACCATGGAAAATAGAGATTTCATGAATTAATTAAAACTCATTTGTTTCAACCCATCTATTCAGCAAGTACTTATTGAGCACTTATATGTGCTAAAAACTTTACAGGTGATGAGAAAACAGTGATAAACAAGGTGGACACTAAACTGGTCTTCATTGACCTAATGAAAGGGATAAACACTAAAAACTAAGAATATAAGTTATCACCTTATTCAAGTTGTGAATAGTCCTAAAATAAAAACTACATTGTGTCATGAAAACATATGCAAGTGATACTAATCTAGTGTGCAGGATTAAAGAAGGAATATCTGAGGAAGGAATTTTAACTGAAGCCTAAACATGAGTTGTCAAGCAAAGAATAGTAAAGAGAATAAGCAAGGAAACATTTGGTTTATTTGAGAAGCTGAAACCAGGCAAGTATGACAGCTTTACTATTGTAATTCACTTGCAGTAGTAACAGTTTGTGGTCACTTTTGCCATCTTCTCCAAAACACAGAACTAACTTTATCAAGATTCTAGGAATACTTTTTCAACTGAGTGTGTAGAAGAGACAGGGAAGTTTAGGACATAAGACAATGACTCAATGCATTCTGGAATCTAAGCTGGCTAGAAAAGGAAGAAAGAAAAAGTTAGGATGACAGCTTGAAGGAATACATTTCTGATGTAGTTTGAATATGTATGAAACATACTGAAATCACATGGTTTGGCAGGTATTTTCATTGGACAGGGTGTAAGAAGGTGCCTAAGACTAAGTTTCTGCCTTCGAGGAGCTCATAATGATGGCAGCAGGAGGCAGACAAATCCTAGAGAGACAGGGGCAGGTCCCTGGTGAAACCCTACCTTCAAACCAAAGACAGCTTAAAGCCTGAAAGCCAAGCTAAAAATCCTGGGTAAGTCCACAACTGGATTGAGAACCTCTCTTTCCATATGGCACACTTTCCTCTGATTGATCCTCACCCTTCACCTATTTTACATATACCTTCCCTTCCCTAATTAGTTTTTTACACTGTTGTGCCCACCTTTGAGTGGTGCTTTTGTTTTAGCCTTTTCTGCATACTCACAAACCAATCAGCATGCACTGCCCATTCTGATCCCATAAAAGCCTCAGATCCAGCCACACAGAGAGAGAAACCATGTGACTTCTGGTGGGAGACCACCCTTATGTCCCTGCTCTGCTGAGAGCTATTTTGTTGCTCAGTAAAATTCTTCCCTGACCTCTTCACCCATTTATTGTCAGTGTGATCTCATTCTTCTTGGACATGGTACAAAAACTTGGGCCCCACTGAATGTAGGTATATTGGAGGCTGTAAGAACTGTGGCCCTCTGCCCTCTGCTGGCAGAGGGCAGCCACCCCATGCAACAGGTAGCAGTAGCAGGGCCAAATTAGACCCAGAGTCGTGGGCTGGAGCAAGGTAAGAGGCTGACAGAGCTGTTAAAGTGCTGCCATTCATCAGGCTGCAGATAACAGTACTAAAAGAGCTAATTAGCACACTATAACATCCCCTCTGAGGCTTCAGGGTCATGGACACCCTTGCCTAGTTGCCACCACATTCCCTTTGTCTGGATGCTAAAGTCCACCGCAAGAGTGGCTTGTGACACTCCTGGTCCCTGGTCTGGCTACAAGCCCTGCACAGACCCTGCTACTGTGCTGGCACTCAGAACAGCTGGCCAGACCCCACACTTTCTCGCTCACCCACCCTCTCCTGCCAGGGACTGAGTGCACAGTCACAACCACTGTGGGATTTGCACCAGAGTGTAGGCCGGGAATGGCCCAGCAGACTGAATATATGGGGCATCTTCTGCGGCAAACCTTGGCCTGAGCAAGGCCTGGGCAGGGGCATCACCATCCAGAGGTCTCCAGCTGGCAAAAGTGGCTGAGAAAAATTCTGCATCAATAACATAGCTGTGGGCAGATAAAGATATAAGCAAATAAATATGCCAATTTTTAATAGTGGCATAAATGAAGCAGCCTCTACATGTGTCTTTTCTGGCTACAGGGCATTACAGAAGCAAAGAAAATATCAACATATACCACACACACACACACCATACACTCACATACACACAGGATCTTATCTCAGAATGCCCATTTTACTCTTTACTTCTTCCTCTCAAGTAATTTAATATGTTCATCTTGATTCAATGTATGTCTTCTTTTGCAGTGGAGATCTTAAGAAATAGGTGTTGTTATCTTGGGATAGTTTCCTAACAGGAGCTTGAATAAATCCTACCCAACTCCACCCAACACATTCTCCACCCACACCAAGTTTTATTTTATGTAAAACAAAACAAAAACAAAAACAGGACACTGAATATGATAACATAAAAGAAAAATATCACTTCTGGAATTATTCTCTCTAAGAGTCAGGGGAGTGCAAATAAAGTGTAAATAAACATAAATAAAATATAAACAAATGTAAATAAAGTGCAAAGCTGTTAGTTTTACAGAAGGTCGCTCTTTTCATTCAAGTCTTGCATTCCCTACAATGACCCTAAGGAAGGACAGTACTTATGCATGACCCTGAGGACAATGGAACCATTGAAGAGTTTCAAGGTACAAAGTGTCATAATCATATGTGAATTGTAAAATGATCACTCTGGCTTTTACAGAGAAAGTGGATTGGATGGAGCAAGAGTGGAACCCCTTCAAAAAGATTTTGGAATACTTTCGGAGAGACAGATAATAGATTAGAGCCCAGTCAAGCTCAACAGCCATAATAAAGGTAAGAATGTTATGAACGTATCCACTGGAATAACTTATAACCACCTCAGACTCAAATAATAAACCTAACGTTGACTTAATTTTCTTTGAGAGTAATTTAGGAGAAATAAAGAATAAATGATAGATTTCTTGCTTGGAAATTTCTGTTTTTGATAGTGTCATTTAGGAAGACAGAAAAGAAAGAGTTTTTTTATTTTTATTTTTATTTTTTTTTAGAGAGAGGAAGATAGTACGTTTCTATGCAAATTTTGGAGAAATTAAGTTTAAGAAGCTTGAAAACCATTTTTGTGAGTAGATACCCAGGAAGTTATTGGCTAAGGAGTTGAGTCTGGAATCATTCAGACCTGGATTTAGATCCTGTAGATCTATTAATTACCTTTCTGCAATCTTTATGTTTCGGCTTCCTCATCTGTAAACCAAATTAACTAATATTACCCTCTCATAATTATTTTCTTAATTAAATATATAAATACTTATAAAATACAGGTCTAGGGTTATGAAAAACCAAGGTTGGAATTTTCTTGGAACATACAATTAAATACACAAAATATAAGCAACTCTATGTAATAAGAGATGGATAAGGGAAGAAAGTAAAGGGCACAGAAGGAAGCATTAATAATGTATAGAATCTGGACTAAAGAAGTGTGAAGCCATATGTTTGAGAATTATAGTAGAGAGGATTGATAACTACTTAACAAGGGAAGGCAAGAGGCTTTACCTTTAATTCATAAGCTGAGAAACACGGGGGTGCATTTCCATGTTAGAAAATATGCATCCTTCAAATATACTAAGATTAGTATTAGGAAAGATATAAGCTTTAGTTTTAGTGCTCTACTGTATTCGTCGTCAGCTTCTTCACACAAGTGGTGAAAAAAACTAAACCAAAGAAGTCCTTTATTTTCTAGAAGTTTATAAGATTTTTCTCTCTCCCCTCTCCCTCTTGCCTATACTTTGCACATAGGTAGAATGTTGAAATTTCAAATTAATAAGAGTTACAGCTTTATCTTTATGCTGCCCTATGTTACACAAAATTTCACCAAATCAATTTTACATACATTTCTCCTTCAGTGTCCACTCATTGTGACTTCTTCAAAGAGAAGAGGAGAATAAATTTGTCCTGTGTCTGCTTTGTCTTCACTCCATAAACAATAGGATTTAGAGCAGGAGGGATGGCCACATAGAGGTTGGCAAACAGGATAAGCACATTTTGAGGAACACTGTGCCCAAAGCGATGAGCAAGGATGGAGAAGAAGGCAGGGGTGTAAAACATGAGGATGACACAGACATGGGAACCACAGGTGCTGAGGGCTTTTTGGCGGGCACCCTGGGATGAGAGTTGGAATACAGCACAAAGGATGAAGGCATAGGAAACAGCAATGAAGATCACATCTGAGATGACAGTCATGAGAGGTACAGCAAACCCATACCAGATGTTGATGGAGATGTCTGCAGATGAAAGCTGAGCAACACCTATGTGCTCACAGTAGGTGTGAGGGATGATATGTGTCCTGCAAAAGGGTAACCGTTTTAGCAGAAAAACATCTGGTAGGATGATGGAGAAGCTTCTCACAACAATGCTCACCATAAGCTTGATAATCACTTGCGGAGTCAGGATGGTGGTATATCTCAAGGGGAAGCAGATGGCCACATAGCGATCAAATGCCATGGCCAGCAGGATGGCTGAGTCCACCACAAAGCTGAAGTGGAGGAAGAACATCTGAGTTAGACAACCAGAAAAGGTTATTTCTTGGGAGCCAATCCAGAAGTTACTGAGCAGTTTGGGCACTGTGGCAGTGGACAAGATGAGGTCTGTGGTGGCCAGCATAGAGAGGAAGAAAAACATGGGCTCATGAAGGCTGTGTTCAACTGCAATGAGGTAGAGAAGGATGCAATTGCCCACAACAGCCACAACATAGATGACACAAAAGGGAATCCCAATCCATATGTGGAACTTCTCCAGGCCAGGTATTCCAACAAAGATAAAGGAACTGGGGTTATAACAACTCAAGTTATACATGGTCTCTTCAGTCTGGGATCCACTGGTTCTTGAGCCCTGAGGACAAACCAACTGTCAGAATGGGCTACGAAACCTACAGTTCCCCGCCAGTGTTGAACATTGTTGGGGGCTGCAACTGTCACATCCAGTGTAACCACACTGAAGCACCTCCTGTCCCAGGAAGAGCTGGCACCTCTAAAACTAACCCTTCTCTTGGCCTCAGACCCTTCATTTGCCCTTCTCTTTGGCATATGACCCACCTCATTTCTTTAGATATTTACTAATAAATCTATGAAATAGTTTTATTTTTGTAGGTCAGCAATTTCATATGATTAAACATAATTAACCGGTTTTCTTTTTCAATGCAGATTATTAAGGATAGATTCAGGTTTTAAAGACAGGAAAAAAACAAGTATAAGGAAAAGGAGTAGGGAGACACGGAAGGGAGAGAGAGAATAATAAAAATATTTAAAATATCAAGCTGGATGACGATGAGTTTTGAGAAAAGGGGAGCAATTGACTTTTATAGAGCAAATATGTTTCAGACAATGGGTCTGATAAACTGAAGAATGTGCATAAAACAAAAGAAAAATCAATAAAAAGGGAAGAAAAAAGAAAAGGCAGATTCCAATGCTGTGTGTTTTAGTAGAGTTTCATTTCAGAGGGATTGAAATATGGTTCAGAGCACATGTTTACTGGAACGTTAATATGAGAAAATGTATGTATCAGAAAACACAAGGGACAAGTGAACAACATTACTCTGACTCAAGCAGAGAGCGGTGAGTTCAAAGCATAATTTATGACTTCAAAGTCAATGTCCTAAACTCTGGAGGATCTCTGATGTTAGTAAAGGAGACCACTTTACCTCTCCATGAGTCTGACAATGCCTTCATAACAGAAAACACCAAGGGAATTAGTCCTAGGCAAAGTCTAGCAGAGCAGATTCATACCTTCTAAAGATGAAATAAAGAATAATAAAAGAAGTTTCACCCCAGTGTTTTCAGTTCTGGCTTGCCAGTGCTTGGACCTCATCTGTGAGAATCTCCAGCTTTGTACTAAACAGAGCCCACTCTTGAAGGCAGCTTTTGCATTGAAAACACCCTTTGAGTTTTAACTTTGCTAGTGTGACCTATTTTATAGAGTACTTTTGAAAAGGAAAGAGAATCAGGGTCATGATACCGGGAACCGCAACATTAGAGAAGCACCCCAGAACATAAGCCATGGTTTGGGTCTTACCTTCCCCAACAAATTTACAAAGTCCTTCAAAAAGCTTTTAAGGAAAGAGTGGATTTTGTGCAATATCACGCCAGCTCTGTATTATTGTTTGGTGACGATCTGTAGCCTTCTTCATAAGGAAGAGTAGATCAACCCAAGTAGGATTTAGTGACATCTGCCAAGTCCCTAGTCAAAGCTTTACATAGGTGAGCTTCCCTCCCTTAATTTTGTCCCTGACAGTCATTAATTAGCTGAAGTGGGCGTATTATATTTTCCTAGGAGACATGTGACTAGCTCTCACTGCCAAAAGTCAATCCTCTGAATGAAAGTCTGTTCCAAGTTACATCTCCTGGTCTGATTCAGACTGAACTCCTGCTGGCATGCAGCTTATGGGGATAACACATAGCAGTGGAGTCTTCATGAAGTCCTCCCTAAATTGGTGGTCACATGATCTCTTGTGGTCTAAAAAGTAGTAGACTAAAACAAACTGTGAAAAAAACCAAAATGTCTCTATAATTTATGCTAATTTGCAGCTCAGATTCTTGGAGCACTGATTCACTGCCTCCAGACAGGAAGCACCTTTCACTGGGGTTACAGGGAATACATTTAAAGGTGACAAAAATTAATAACTAGTTATTAAAACTATGAAGGAAAGCCAAAAGAAAACATCCAAACTAAGGTTTGTTGGTTCAGTCAAATCCTACTCTGATCTCATTTCTTCTACCCAAAGAGCTCTTTTAGCTCACTGCAGCCTCTGTCTCCCAGGCTCAAGCGATCCTCCCATCTCAGCCTCCCGAGTAGCTGGGGCTACAGATATGTATCACTATGCCTAGAAAATTGTTGTATTTTTTTAGAGACAAGGTCTCACCATGTGGCCCAGGCTAGTCTCAAACTCCTGAGCTGGTGCAATCCACCCACCTCAACCTCCCAAAATGCTGGGATTAAAGGGATGCACCACAACACCCAGTCCCTCTTTTCTTCTGAGTTACCTTTTGCAGCACTGGTCACATTAGCTGGTCTACATGTGAAATCAATATTCTCTTACCATTATTTATCTCCTTATTATAGAATCATTGGTGTCATAAAAACCTATTTCTCCCAGGGCCATGTCCTCTAGGACACAACCTCTATTTGAACATTGATTAAAGTAAAGTCTCTGTTATTTTATAAAATCAAAGAACCAGTGTAGGGTTTTTCTTCTTGTTAATTGCTGGCAGTTTTCTACTTACTGGGCTCTCTTCTCTTCTGGTTCACAGGGTTAGTAGGAAGTATCTATTTAGAAGGATGCAAGTAAAAGCTTTAGGCTGATGAAAATTCTATTAAGGGGTAAAATGAAAATATTTATGCATTTCTCATGTTCCCAGAAGATGATAGGTTATCAGAGCCCCTCTATTTTCTATTCCCACAAAAGGGATAGGACTAACCGTATTAACTATTTTCCCTTGAGATGGAATGTATCTTGGGGTTTCAGTAGTTAACCTGTGGATATCAGATTCCTAGGGGATTCAGCCTAAGACAAATCAAACTCACTCAGTTCAGATAGAATTCTCAAAAGCATAAGAAGTTTTCTGTATGTTCAGTATTCTTTAATTAGTGTATTTGTGTAAACTTGCACCAATACTATACAAATACAACTGAGATTTTCTATATACTTGATTTTGGAAGGTAAACCCTCCAATTATTTATTTTTATTTATTTTTTAGCCATTCTTGGTACTTAGCATTGCCAAGAAAGTTTCATAAGCAGTTCTTAATTGGCAACACACACACACACACACACACACACACACACACACACACGCTTTTAGATTGCATTGAATCTTTTTGTCAATATAGAAATATTTGATATGTTTATAATACTGTATATTCATAGTATAAATATTTTAAATATCATATATCTTCTCATTAATATAGCGTCTTTTGGTTTCCTCAATAATGGATTAAAATGTTCATATGTTCTTAAAACATACAAATACCTCCCGTTTTTAGAAGCAGAATATATTAGCGTCCTATACTCACTATAAAAAATTACCACAAACTTCACAGCTTAAAATGACACAAATGTATCATGAACTACAGTTTTGTAGTTCAGGAGTCTGGCATGAGTCTCATTGGACTAAAAGCAAGGTGTATGGAAAACTGTATGTCTTTTGGAAAACACTAGAAGAAAATTTGATTCCTTGCTTTTCCAACCTCTAGAAGCTCCTTTCTTTCTTCTTCAAAGTCAGCAATGTTACTTCTACATTTCTGCCACATTTTAAGTCATATTTTCCACTGACTTCCTCATTCCCACTTCCTCTTCTGCTTTTTTTTTTTTTTTTTTTTTTTTGTGATGGAGTCTCGCTGTGTCGCCCAGGCTGGAGCGCAGTGGTGTGATCTCGGCTCGCTGCAACCTCTACCTCCAGGGTTTAAGTGATTCTCCTGCCTCAGCCTCCTGAGTAGCTGGGACTACAGGCCTCTTCTGCTTTTAAAAACTCTTATGATTGTATCTGAGCCATCCAATAAACCAGAATAATCTCTGGTTTATACATTAGTTTAAGGTTTATCAATTACTTTCATCTAAATTTCACCTGATGATTCTCTTTTGCCATGTAACCCAACATAATCACAGGTTCTGGGGTTTTAGATGAGAATTTCTACTGGAGGACATTATTCTGCATAGTTTCATCATTTGTAAAATATATTTTCCACACTTATTGCTCTAATTTTTTTTAATTAAACATTTATTTTAGATAAAGGGGACACATATGCAGGTTTACTACTTGGCATATTGCACCCAGGTGGGAGTGTAGTACCCAACAGGTAGTTTTTCAGCTCATATCTCCCCCGCTCCCTGCCCCCTCTAGTAGTCCACAGTGTCTATTGTTTCCTTATTTATGTAAATGTGTGCTCAGTGCTGGCCTCCCACTTATAAGGAAGAACATGCAGCATTTAGTTTTCTGTTCTTGCATTAATTTGCTTCGGAGTATAGCATCCAGCTCATGTTGCTGCAAAGGACATGATATCATCATTTCTTATGGCTGCATAGTATTCCACATTTTCTTTATCTAATCTACCATTGATAGGTACCTAGGTTGATTACATGTCTGCTATTATAAATAGCACAGCAATGAACATTTGAATGCATGTGTCTTTTTGGTATAATGATATATTTTCCTTTTGAGTGTATACACAGTAATGGGATTGCTGGGTCCAATGGTAGCTCTCTTTTAAATTCTTTGAGAAATCTCCAAGCTGCTTTCCACAGTGGCTGAACTAATTTACATTCCCACCAACAGCATACAAATGTTCTCCTTTCTCTGCAGCCTTGTCAGATCTGCTGGGGCTTTTTTTGTTTTGTTTTGTTTTGTTTTGTTTTTGTTTTTGTTTTTTGCTTTTGGACTTTTTAAGAATAGCCATTCAGATGACTGTGAGGTGGTATCTCATTGTGGTTTTGATATGTATTTCTCTGATAATTAGTGATATTGAGCATTTTTTCATATGCTTGTTGGCTGCTTGTATGTATTATTTTGAGAAGTATCTGTGCACGTCTTTTGCCCCTTTTTATTTTGGTTATTTGTTTTTTGCTTGTTGATTTGTTTAAATTCATTATGGATTTTGGGTACTAGACCTTTCTCAGATGCATAGTTTGCAAATATTTTCTCCCATTCTGCAGGTTGCCTGCTTACTCCATTGACAGTTTCTTTTGCTGTGCAGAAGCTCTGTAGGTCCCACTTGTCAATTTTTGTTTTGTTACAATTGTTTTGTGGGACTTAGCCAACAATTTTTTGCCAACGCTGATGTCAACAAGGGTATTTCTTCAGTTTTCTTCTAGGATATTAATAGTTTGAGATCTTACATTTAAATCTTTATTTCCTCTTTTTTTGAGAAAGGGTCTTTCTCTGTCACTCAGGCTAGAGTTCAATGGTACAATTACAGCTCTCTGCGGCCTCAACCTCCCAGGTTTGAGTGATCCTCCTACCTCAGTTTCCCGAGTAGCTTGGACTACAGGTGCATGATACCAACTCTGACTAATTTTTAAATTTTTTGTAGAGATGGGGTCTTGTTATGTTGCCCAGGCTGGTCTGAAACTCCTGGGCTCAAGCAATCCTCCTGCCTAAGCCTCCCAAAGTGCTGGGATTATAAGCAAGAGCCATGGCACCCAGCCTTTAATCCATCTTGAATTAATTTTTTATATGGTAAAAGTTAAGTGTCTAGTTTCATTCTCCTGCACATGGCTAGCCACCAGTTATCCCAACACATTATTGAATAAGGAGTTCTTTCTCATTACTTGTTTTTTCTGTCAGCCTTTGTTGAAGATCAGATGGTTGTTGGTGTGTGGCTTTATTTCTGAGTTTTCTATTTGGTTCCATTGATCTATGTATCCATTTTTGTGTCAGTACCATGCTGTTTTGGTTACTGCAGCCTTATTATATAGTTAGAAGTCAGATTATGTGATGCCTCCAACTTTATTTTTTTTTTGCTTAGAATTTCTTTGGCTATTCTGTGAAGAAAGATGTTGGTAGTTTGATGGGAATAGTGTTAAATCTGTAAATTTATTCGGGGAGTGTGGCAATTTCAATGACATTATTCTTCCAATCCATGAGCATAGAATGTTTTTCCATTTATTTGTGTCATCTCTTGAAATCTGCTGATTTCTATCAGCAATGTTTTGTAGCTCTCCTTGTGGACATCTTTCACCTCTTTGCTTAGCTGTATTCCAAGGTATTTTATTTTCTTTGTGGCTATTGTAAATGGGATTGTGTTATTAATGTGACTCTCAACCTGGATATTGTTGTCGTATAGAAATGTCACCGATTTTTGTACATTGGTTTTGTATCCTGAAATCTTGCTAAAATTATTTGTCAGTTCCAGTAGCCTTTTGGCCAAGTCTTAAGGGTTTCATAGTATGCAATCACATCATCAGTGAAGAAAGATAATTTGACTTCTTTTCCTATTTGAATTCATTTTATTTCTTTGTCTTGTCTGACTTCTCTGGCTAGGACTTCCAGTATTAACGTCAAATAGGAGTCCTGAAATAGCCATCTTTATCTTGTTCCAGTTTTCAAAGGAAATGCTTCCAACTTCTGCCCATTCAGTATAATGTTGGCTGTGGGGTTTCTATAGATGGCCCTTATTATTTTGAGATATGTTTCTTTGATGCCAAATCTGTTCAGGGTTTTTATCATGAAGGAACGTTAGACTTTATTGACAGCTTTTTCTGCATTTATTTAAATGATCATGTAGTTTTTGCTTTTTAATTCTGGAGTGGATAAAAACTTAGTTTATTCTCCATGTTTGGTTGACAAGCCTGGTCTGCTGGTTGATGATTTTGTTTGTTTGTTTGTTTTTGTCTTTTTTTTTTTTTTTTTTTTTGTCAAGTGTAGAGATCTCTCTAGTGAGCATCTACATGGGTAATAAAATTTATTAGGAAGAGAACTGATTTTATCCAAATTTGCTTTATCCAAATATCCACTGAAGGAGCTCGTTTTATATTCCAGTCCAAGACCTACTAAAATGATCACATCGTTAGCTATAGCTCAGGCTATACCTGGCTATAGTCGGGTAGGTTTACAGTCTTGCAACATGCCCTGCTAAAATGATGTACCTAACAGCGGCAATTCCCATTATGGTTTAGGGGTTAAGACTAGCAGAGGTGCAAATAGACAATTAGCCAGTACCAATAATACGTTCAACAGCAGGAGCCATAGCAGTAAAGGCTACAGGGGCGTGAAGATATCCACCCATAATCAAGCTTGGGCAAATCTGGGTGGTGACAAATATTCTCTTCTTAACCATACTCCTGTCAGGCTCCTCTGAAATCTTTTCTCAACTGGGCCCTGACTTTTGATCTTTTGTGTTCTTCTCTGCATCATCCAGTTTTACAAAAAATCTTATTGAGTCAGTTTATCAAAAATTCCTCACCCTTGGTCTGACCATCCTTGATATCTTAACACTCTGGCCTGCCTTCAGCAAAAATTCTATTAGGTCAGTTTAGCAAAAAATTACCCTACCTCTTAGTAGTTTTTTAATCCACTGATCCCCTACTCTGCACCTTGGTTTATTGTGCAGTAAGCCCTCACTTAAGGTTGTTTATAGGTTCTTGGAAACTGCAGGTCTAAGTGAAATGACATCTAAAGAAAACAATTTTCTTTTTTTCATCAATGTTAGAACAAAACGTAGTTGAACAAAATGACATTGAGGATCTGCTGTATGTTGTTTCACTTAAAGTCACCATTTCCAAAAACCTCTCAGTGATGTTAAGTGAGAACTTGCTGTATTTACAGTTGAGTTCAATCTCTTCTACTCTTTAAATAAAGTCTTTCTTACTGTACATCTTTAGTAAGTATCATAAATTTTTTTCTTAACAGTGGTGGTTGCCTCAGACTCCAAACCAGCAAGCATTATCTATTTTTCCCTCATCTTAGTGTTCGGGATCACACAGGTCATAGTCAACTGTGCACCAGTATCTAAAATGTCCAAGAAGTACAATTTTCTTTTATCTGTTTATTGAACGTTAACCTTGGCATAGAGCCTCTGGTACCTCCTAGGAAGAGAGGAACATCACCTTAAGTCCCAGTTTTGTTTATTTCTGAAAGCTGAGAAATCTGGGCAAAACAGGGCCCTCTAACTCACCCCCAGACCCACCGAGAGAGGCGGGGGAAAGCACCTTAGATGAGTCACAGAGGCTGTCTATAAAGATTTAGACACGTTTTCTGGGATAGAGGGAGGGATTAGAGAGCTGAGTGGTCCAGGTAGATGGCTGTTTTATGGCCAGAACTTCTGGGAACCGTACAGAGACAGCTGATTTGAGCTCAGCTCAGGCTTCCCACAAGCTTTCTGGCGCTGCCTCCCAGAAGGATGTGGCTGCTGCTGTGCTGCTTGTGTGCTGTTATCAAGGCAGCAGCCACTGTCAGGGCACTCTGAAGAATGAGGTCTGTAATAAGTCACCCTATACTGTGCTAGTCTTGCTTACTAACTATAGCAAGATTACCTCTGGAGGGCATTTAAGTAAGTCTCTAAGGTCTCTTTAGGGCTGCTGGGCAAAGTGATCTCACCTTTTCTTTCCTTTTCTTTCCTTTGAAGTTGCAACAACTTGCTGCACTACAGGGTATTTATCAGGGCCAGAGACCTGAGTAGAGTTAACATGGCTTGCAGAAGCCCACTGCCTGTTCCCTTAGGGCCCTAAGCAGTGGCTAGAGAACTGTTTCACTAGCTTTCTCCAAACCCCTCTGTAACCAACAGACACCCACTAATTTCCACCTCTTTATACTCATGCCTTTATGCAATTTCTTCCCTTTTAGAGTAGGCAAAATTTCTGAATTCCTTATAATCAATGGTATGTGGCAAAAGTTATGGGATGTTACTACCATGGTTGTCTTATATTATGTGAGGCCTTCTCACTGGAATAGTCTCCTTCTCCTGTGGCCTTGAAGAGGCAACAACCATAGTGTGAACCACCTATTAAGAGGTTCATGTAGCAAGAAACTTCAGGCAGTCTTCAGGATCAGAGGGCCTAGGTCCTACACAAGCGAGGAACTGAATTCTACTAATAACCTAAGTTAGCTTGAAAATGGACCCTTCCCTACTCCGACTTTCACAGGAAGACTCATCCCAGCTGGCACTGTGAGTTCATTATGGAGAGATCGTGAAGGAGAGACCCCATTTAAGCTGGGTCTAGACTTCTGATCTGCAGATACTGTAAGATAACAAGTGTTATCTCACATTTATCTTGCTACTGAATTTGCAATAGCCTATTTTTATGCAGCAAAGAAAGCTAATGCAACTTTTATGTGCATGAGTAAAATACTGTACAATAATATAATATTTATTTATAATTGAATTGAAAATGTTAAGGACTGTGATCCTTTACTCAGATTATTCTATTTCTTAAAACAGAGTTAATTGTTTCAAAAGTAAATTAATATGCATTCTTAAAATTATTTATCTCAAGTCAGAGAAAAGAATCCAAGAAAAAAATAATATATACCACTCTGTGTCAGTGCATATGTTCCATAAAATAGCAGAAGTTATTACAAATATACTACCATTTAATTCTCATAATATCACTGCCAGGTAGGTCTTATAAGGGCCACTAGGTGGCTGTGTCATCATTATGTAAAATTCCAACTGTTTTCAGAATGCAAGTTTGTAGCCATTCAATTATAATATTCATCCTCTACAGCAAGGGGAGGGAACGTTTTCTTTATGTCATCTGCAATAGCATACTTGTCATAAAGTGTTTCCATGTCCTTCTTCCTCATTTATGACTATATATATTCAGAATATCAATTTACATTTGATGGCACCTAAAATTTTTCTTAAAACTCCTGCAGATCAGCATTTCCTGGGCTCTCCCTTCTGTCCTCATCTCCTGGGAAATCGGCTGCTGCCTTCTCCATGGTGGTGTGGTGCAGAGGAGTGAGCACAGGTACTTAGTAACACAGGCCTGGTATTAATCCTGCCTCTTCTACTCAATATCTTTGAGACCATCAGGAAAACTCTAACAGTTTATCAACTCCTTCAACCCCTTTATATAAATTTATCCTTGGCCAGGCATGGTAGCTCACGCCTGTAATCCCAGCACTTTGGGAGGCCAAGGCATGTGAATTACCTGAGGTCAGCAGTTCGAGACCAGCCTAGCCAACATGGCGAAGCCCTATCTCTACTAAAAATACAAAAAAAAACTAGCCGGGTATGGTGGCACGTGCCTATAATCCCAGCTATTCGGGAGGCTGAGGGAGGAGAATCACTTGAACCCAGGAGGCAGAGGTTGCAGTGAGTCGATATTGCGCCGTTTTAGTGAGCCGAGATCATCCCATTGCATTCCAGCCTGGGCAACAACAGCAAAACTCCATCTCAGAAAAAAAAAGAAAAAAAAGAAAAATCTCTTTTTTATGATATTTGTACAGACTATCTTGGATAATGTTCCTATGTGTATATATATTTATACATATTATATGTATCTATACCTGTATGTATAGATATATGAATGTGTATATATGTTCATATCAATCTCAAGCCAGGCACTTTCACACTATTCCTCTTTCTTCAAAGTCCTGCAAATCTTGATGTGAATTCTCTACACTGGCATAACCTGCCCTAATTTATAATGAATACCTGATGGTTAGTTTTACATGCTAATTTGACTGGCCATGGAGTGTCCAGATTAAACATTATTTCTGGTTCTATTTTTAAGAGTATGTCTGGTTTTATTTGTAAGGGTGTTTCTGAAAAAGATTAGCACCTGAATTGCTGGACTCAGTAATGTCTGCCTCTCCAAAGCTTGCCTTCCCCCAAGTTGCTGGACATCATCTAATCCATGAAGGACCTGAGTAGGAGAAAGAGTCGAGGAATAAGATATTTGCTTCTTTTCCTGCCTCAGTGCTTGAACTGAGACATGTCACCTCATCTTTTTCTGCCTTTCTACTGGCATTTATACCATCAGCTCCCTGGTTCTTAAGACTTTAGAGCCACACTGACTTATATCACCAGCTTTGTGGGTCTCTGGCTTCCAAATGTCAGATAATGTGAAGTCTTAGCCTCCATAATCAAGTGAGCCAATTCCTCATAAATATGTATCTCTTATTGTTCTGTTTCTCTGGAGAACCCCGACTAATACAATATATTTCTTTAAGAATGTTTTGTGTCTTTGCTATCCTAGGTAGTTCTACTACTCATCCTGTGTTTGAAAAAAGACTTTAAAAAAAAGAAAAAAAAAGAAGAAAAGTACATAGGATGTTAAATGCAATGGTGCACTCAAGTGCTTCATTATGAGAAAAACATCTGAACAGCATAAGGTCATCTCTTATCAAGGACAGCTGAGCCTAGACATGACCTTCTTTACTGGACATATGGAAACTCATATTCCCTGCAGCCAGATTTTGGAAACTGAAGAATGAGACTTCAGTAGAGCCAAGTATTGTTTTATTGAAGCAAAAAGAAAACAGAACAAAAACAAAAAATTGTTTCCCAAGACATTGAAATAGCTGACATTTTTTCAGTAATAATCAGAACAATATTTATTTTTATATTTAAAATTCATAGAAAAGTGCCTTACATTTAATAAAAGTTTGCTTCTCAAAGTTATCAGAGGAATTAGATACAGTCTTGAACACCAATATTAATTTGAGGAAAATACACCAAAAGCATTAAGTAAACTATTTAAGATCATAGAGCTTGTAAGTGAAAAGATAAAATTTGACCTCAGAAACTCTGAGCATTAAAAATCCACTATTAGTAAATAAATTACTACGGACTTCTTGCTTTAATTTTGTGATGAATATGGGGTGTCACTGGTAAAACAACACATTCTCAAGGATACATTATTTAGTGACGGATTCTTATGTACTTTGCTAGATATGAGTTGACAAGTTTCTCTTTCCTCAATCTTTTAAGGGGCAGAGTAAATGAGGAAGAAAAGAGATTGCAAAGGAATTACAGTAATACTGTTCTTTCTATAGGAGGGATTAGATGTATTTCCCTTGCAAATACAAAAAATATATATATTATTTACTACTAGTGAAACCAAGATACTAGGAATAATAATGTACAAGCATCTCTTGCAAGAAAGGGTAAGATTGTTACAAGTTAAATTGTGACTTCCTCAAATTTATATGTTGGAGTTTTTATTCCCAATACCTCCAAATATTACCTTATTTGGAAATAAGGTCTATGTGGAGAATATAATGTTAAAATGATTTCATTAAGGCATTAGCGGTGGGCCCTGAGCCAGTATGACTGATGTCTTAATGAAAAGGGAAAACTTGGGCACAGAGATGTACATACAGACAATGTGAAGAGTCATAGGGAGAAGATGTTGTCTACAAGTCAAGGAGAGAGGCATGGAACAAAGCCCTTCCTTGCAGACTTCAGAAAGAATCAACTCTGCTGGAATCTAGATTTTGGATTTCCAGCCCACAGTACAACAATACAATTACAGTTTAAATCAGCAGTCTATGATGCTTTGTTTTGGAAGCCCTAGCAAATGAATACAAAGACATTCTAAGTAAAGAAGGGGAAGGAAAGGAAGAGATGGTCTCAGTGGAGATGAACTCAGGTGCAGAATCTGAATCTCAGCACAAGGGCTACTATGCAGAAATAGGTAAGGGAATGAGAACACTCAGGAGCTCGGTTGGCACAGGGTCATGGGGACTTGGCAGTTCCAAGGATTGAAATACGGATAAGCAGGTTGAGAAAAGCGACATCCAGAGAACTTGTAGATGAGTGCTCCATGGTTTGTGACATTGAAAAATGAGACAATGCCTGCCTCATAGTTTAGGAAAACCCCAACACGGCAGGGAGGCACAGCCATAAAGAGAGTCAAAACCTTGGGATCAGCCGAGGAGGAGTCCTCAAAAGCATTATATTCACATGTATTCTGTAATCCTATAACCCAGTAGCCATATTGAGGTCTGTATTTGGAATAAACATTTGCATAATTTACACTTGGATCAAAAACAAACCCAGAGCTCTTCCTTTTATTAGGACTACTTATTTTACTGTATACGCCCAGGATCCAGGCAATCTTTCCAGACACATCTACTTCCCAGTAATATTTCCCCGAAGAGAAATATTGGCAGCCCAAGACACCAAAATCAGAAAAATCACGTGGATTTGAATTCTTAAATGTGAAGGTGCGTACAGTTGCCACTTGTCTCTGATCCACAGAAACAGCAACATTCGAAATGGTACTGTTTGGATTCAGCATCACGTCCACTGTAGAAAAAATTACAGAGTCAAGTGAAGAATATGGGATAGGTGTGTCTTATGGCATTGAGAAGAGACATATTGAAAGTGGAACTTGTGTCGATATCAAATGGAACTTGTGCTGATAGAGGTTAGTAGGACGTTTAAGAACTACAGGGTATAAGCATGTTTGGGGAGGAACACATGAGACTCAGATTATGGGTTCTAATAGTAACCACAATTCTGAAAGGAGGTGATTTGAAAACCCCATATCTTACCCCAGTAGCACTGGACATCTGTCAGCTCTGAAATGACAAAAGTTTCAGTGATGTTGTTAGAAGCAAATGAGTAAGTACTGACACTTGTCTCTTCCCCAGAGTAGGGAAAGGAAAGGGGAATACTGGCATTCTATGCACTGGTGAATGAGAGGATGAATCAGACACCTGGCCATTCCCCCTAAGATAGGACCACATCTACCGCATAGGATTTTCCTCCTTCTCTGGCCCACCCCCTCTCCTATGTCCTAACCTAAAAAAAACACCTGCTTCCCTATTGAGCCCTGATACTAAGAAATCCACACTCACAGCCTTCCTCTGAATCCCCTTACCTTTGTGAACTTGCAACATCCTACTGAGATCTGGTGCTCTGAATACACTCTTCAGTTTCTTGGAAACAGGTTTTGGCTTCTTCAGTGTCCAGTTTTCACTCCTAGTGATAACAAAAATTGATAACCTTTACAGCTTTGCCCTATTTCTCTCCATCCAAGATCACTGTCTCTCTCACCTTTCACCATACTTACTGATGCACTTGGACCCTCTTCCCTGAGGACAGTAGAGGGGAGACACCTGACACTGGAGCCCAGAGAAATGTGCTCAGGTCTACCTGTCTGCCCACTTCTCCTCTGTGTAACCTTGGGAAGGTCTTCACTCAAAGATGTTCACTTTCTTACTTTTAAAATGTAATAATTAACCCCACGCTTTCTACCTCTTAAAAATGAATATAAAATTAGATAAAATAATAATTTTTTTTTTTTTTTTTTTTTTTGAGACGGAGTCTCGCTCTGTCACCCAGGCTGGACCTCTTAAAAATGAATATGAAATTGGATAAAATAATAATGCTTTTTGTTTGTTTGTTTGCTTCTGTTTGGAGACAGTCTTACTCTGTCATCTAGGCTGAAATATAGTGGAGCAACCTCGGTTCACTGCAACCTCTGCCTCCCAGGTTCAAGGGATTCTCCTGCCTCACCCTCCTGAGTAGCTGGGATTACAGTTGCCTGCCACCATATCCAGCTAATTTTTTTGTACTTTTGGTAGAGACGGGATTTCACCATGTTGGCCAGGCTAGTTTTGAACTCCTGACTTCAAGTGATCCGCCCACCTCGGTCTCCCAAAGTGCTAGGATTATAGGCGTGAGCCACCACAACCAGCCAATAATGCTTTTAAAAGATATTCTGTGCCTCTAAGAAACTTATTTAATATTTAGAAAAGTCATTGCCATCTCAGTGGGTCCACCAGGAAGAAGCCAGAGGTGTGGGTTCCTAGACAGGTGGTCATTAAAGAGGCCATAGAATCTGTCTACTGAGTGTTTGAGAGATATCAAAATGGAATCCTATATTGAAGAGCTAAAGGATTTCCAAAATCTGTTATCCCAATATGAGACCTAGAGAATAATCTCTGAGGTTTCAAGTTCTTTGGGGAGAGAAGAAATTACGATGACCAAATTAATTAATAGTGGTCTGATTTTCATGTGTTTAAAAAAACTTTGATGCTGCCAAGTAGGTGGGCAATTTTAGACACAAGAATATTATTTTTTCCTACAAGATAGTAAAGTATGTGAACAAGAAAAGGTTATATTAGCACCAGGACCAAAGCCACTATTCCTCAAGACTCGAATATATTTTTTTAGAAATCTAAAAAGCACCACCTAGAAAGTTATTGTTTATTTTATTCTCAGTGAGGAAAATAAATATAAAGGCGCTGTCTCTGGAAAATTTGGAGTCTGGCATATAAAGAGGGCAGACCCTCACTGCAATAAGACAGGCATCTATGCAATATGGAAACAACAGAGACAAAGGTTTGAATAAAGTAAGTGAAATCATGGGGTTCTGATATTGCAAACTCTTATTCCTAAGGCCTCCATTGGCCCTAACTCTGTGACCTCCCAACACCTAAATTTCTTATAGTTGAAAACTTTAATCTGTGATTAGCAATTTGGGACAATTTAATACAGTTTCCCAGCCTTGTGATTTTTTATGTTGTTCTGATTGAAGGAAGATATCTTTCAGGACTATAATTCTCTTTTCAGACAAATGAGGCCATATCTCTCTTCCACATATACCTTTTCATGACGTCAATCACATCCTGGGGAAAAGATAGAAAACATAAGTCAAGATAGGGTTGCCAGATTTAGAACATAAAAGTGGCTAGTTCAATTTGAATTTGGGATAAACAATACTTTTTTTGTTTTATATATATGACCCTTGCAATATTTAAGATACTCTTGTACTAAAACTATTACGTTTCTTTTATCTGAAATTAAACTTAAACTGAGCATCCTGTATTTTGTCTAGCAATGCTTAAGAGTGATAAGCCCTCCTGTCTTACAAAGTTTTTTTTTTTTTTTTTTTTTTTTTGAGACGGAGTCTCGCTCTGTTGCCCAGGCTGGAGTGCAGTGGCCTGATCTCAGCTCACTGCAAGCTCCGCCTCCCGGGTTCACGCCATTCTCCTGCCTCAGCCTCCCGAGTAGCTGGGACTACAGGCGCCCGCCACCTCGCCCGGCTAGTTTTTTGTAGTTTTAGTAGAGACGGGGTTTCACTGTGTTCACCAGGATGGTCTCGATCTCCTGACCTCATGATCCACCCGTCTCGGCCTCCCAAACAAAGTTTTATCCACCTTCCTCCCCACACTCTTACTACCCCTGGATATGGTGGGAATAAATAGATGGTCACAGACGGGCCGAAGTGTGGAGATAAGATTCAGACTGACCACTGCAGAGGACTCAGATGAGGGAGTTAGGAAGATGCTTCAAGTATCTCAAGAAGGAATATATTTTAAAAAGAGGGAGAAATTCTAATATTTTTATACATTTTAATGAGATAACCTCATTAATTTTTTGTGTTTTTATTTTATACATCAACAGACACAAAATGGCAAAATATGTTTGCCAGATATTTTTTCAGGCTTTAGGGGTTCAATGATGAAAATTAATAATCAAAGTCCTTAAGAAGTGTGCTGTTGCCATGAGAGTAAAAGCAAGCAAGCATCTCAAGTAAAAGTTTGTCTGGCCTCCATGTACTCACTCTACATGCGACTAAACTCTACTGTAGGTGATCTCATCCATTTTTCCGTATGAAACAAGCCACAGGAGCAAGTAACTGCGTAGGTCTTAAATGTAACTTACTATTTCCCAACTATTTACACCCCACTGTCCAGAATAGTATCAATATCCACTTAGTCATCATCTTAGAAACTATAAAATTTTATCCTGGATTCCAACATTTTATTAACCTAGACTAGTTTCCATTTTTAACTGTTTTTAGCTGTCTTTTCTTTCTCACCATGACCTTTATTTCCTTTATTTTTTTGAACAAGTATGTGCCAATGTATTTGGTCTCTCTGCTGTCTGATCTGACCTCTTTTATACCAACAAAGAATTGACCTCCAGTTGACTTCACACCCTCAGAAATAGTTTCACTGCCTGTATTAGCTTTTTTGTTGTTATAATGTCTGACAAAACCCAACTAAAACTGGGTTTTTAAAAAACAAATTCAAGGGGTCAAGTATAATTTTACTCATAGCTGGGTTTTTAAACTAAAATCTTGCCATCAGAATCTGGTTTTTCTTCTAAAAATTATATTTTATACCTATTATATTGACTTATTTTCAGATTAATTATGGCATCAGCTTGATTCTCTTGGTTTAAATTATTATTCCTGATATGATACCCATCAGAAAAGACAAATTCTCTTTTTACTCATGACAGTAAAATTCTAAGGCATGCAAACTATTGACCCCAATTGAGTCAAGTATATATCGTAAAATAATAACTGTAAGCTTGGTAAAAATATAAGAATTGGCTATAATGATTTACCAGAACTGAGTAACATACATGCCTAATGCTACTAATTTTGTCTACTTTAACCAACTACAGGGAATGAGATAGGGTAGTGATGGTTCCTCAAAAGTTATTGTAAAGAAACAATCAAAAGGAATAGAGGTTGGACAAACAAATGTTGTCCTCTATGGTCCATTCCTCAGCTGTCTGCCACCTCTTTACCCTTATTACCAAACTGTTTCCAAAAAATGGCACAATATAATACAATGGCTACAATAACATTAAAAATAGATAACTTATACCATATAACCACTATAACTAAAAATAAATCAAAGACCTAAACCTATAAAACTCCTGGAAGAAAAAGGGAAAATTGCATGACATTGGATTTGGTAGCTATTTGTTGGCTATGATATAAAAAGAAAAGCCAATGTGAGAAAAAAATAAACAAACAGACCTTTACCAAAATTAAACTTTAAAAAAATCACTCTTAAGTTATGAAAAACACTATGAAAAGAGTGAAAAGCCAATCCACAGAATGGGAAAGCATAGTTACAAATCATATGTCTGATAAGGTATTAATATCCAGAATCTGTAAATGACTCCTACAATTCAACAAGAAAATCAACATCTATTCAGATAAAACCTCTCAACAAACTGGTAATAAAAGAGAACATCCTCAAAACTGATAAGAAACATGTATAAGTAATATACAGCTAATATCATAATTAATAGTGAAAGTCTGAATTACTTCCTCCTAAAATCAAGAAAAAGACTAGCGTGTGTGGTTTCACCACTACGGTCAACATTGTAGTGGAAGTTCTATCAAGTGCAATAAAAAAACACACACACAAACACACATAACAACAAAAAAGAAAGATAAAAAAGAAAAAAGGAAAAATAAAAGGAAATAAGACATCTAGCATGAAAGAGAAGTAAAACTATATTTGTTGGGTAGAATGATTTATTTTCCTTTGCGTATATAACCAGTAGTGGGATTGCTGGGTCTAACAGTAGCTTTGTTTTAAGTTCTTTCAGAAATCTCCAGACTGCTTTCTACAATGGCTGAAATAATTTACATTTCTACCAACAGAGTACATGCTCCCATTACTCTGTAGCCTCACTAGCTTCTGTTAATTTTTGACTTTATTATAATAGCCATTCTGACTGTTGTGAGATGGTATTTTGCTGTGATTTTGATTTGCATTCCTCTGGTTATCAGCAATGATGAGTATTTTTTCATATGTTTGTTGGCAGCCTGTATGTCTTCTTTTCATAAATGTCTGTTCATTATTTTGCCCGTTTTTAATGGGACGCTTTGTGTTTTTGCTTGTAAAGACATGGAATCAACCCAGGTATCCATCAATGGTAGACTGGATAAACAAAATGTGGTACATATACACCATGGAATACTACACAGCCGTAAAAAAGAATAAAATCATGTTCTTTGCAACATCAATGCAGCAGGAGGCCATAATCCTAAGCAAATTAACACAGGAACTGAAAATCAAGCACTGCATGTTCTCACTTATAAGTGGAAGCTAAATATTGAACATACATGGACATACATATGGAAATAATAGACACTGCAGGCTACACTAGGGGAGGGAGGAAGGGTGTGTGAGCTGAAAAACTACTGATTGGGTGCTATGCTCATTACCTGGGTGATGGGATCTGTATCCCAAACCCTCAGCATCACACAATATTTTGCATGTAACAAACCTGTACATATACTCCCTGTATCTTAAATAAAAGTGAAAATTTAAAAATTAACTATATTTATTTACAGATAGCATGATTAGGTATGTAAATGATCTCAAAGAATATACACAGAAACACACAACTACTAAAACTAGTAAAAGTTTAGCATGTGGAATAAATATTAAAGTTTTGAAAGAATAAAACTCATGATTCAAGAATTTTATATTCAGAAATTTTGTCCTGCAATAATGAAGAAATACTTTGCCATAAATGTTAAAAGACGTTTGGGGGAAGAAAAGATTATATGTCTGAAATTCAGATCTTCACAAAGAGAGAAAGAGCACTGAAAAAGAAATAAAAGTAAAATAAAATATTTCATTTTTCTTATTCTCAACTAATATATAAGATAATGGTTTAAAGTAATAATATCAACAATGTAGCAGGTGATTATAGCTTATGGATAAGTGAAATGGATGACAGCAATGTTACTCAAGATTGAGGATACTCTGCTCTAAGGTACCTGCACTACATGTGAAGGGGTATAGTGTTATTTGTAAGTAGACTTAGATTAGCTGTAAATGCGTATTACAAACTCCAGGGCAAGCACTAAGCCTTTATATATATATGTATAGTGTTATTTATGTTTTTAAAATATATTTTTATATATTTATAAAATGTTTATTTTTTAATATTTTTATACTTCAATATATATGTATGTTTTATATTTATATATACCTTTATGCATATTAGTTATATGTAACTAATATTATGTTATGTATATTAGTAATGTATATGATATATAACTAATATAGCTATATTAGTTATGTATATTACTAATACATAACTAATAAGCTAAGAGAGGAAAGAAAATTGAATAATATGAAATACTCAATTGAATAATACAAAGTAGTTAAAAGTAAAAGAGGGCAGAAAAAGAGAGGAAGGGAAAAAAAGCAAAGAACAAGTAGAGTAAATAGAAAACAGTCAAAAATGGTAGGTGTTTTAATTTTCTGGGATTGCTGTAACAAAGTAGCACAAACTGTATGGTTTTTAAACAACTGAGATTTATTCTGTCACAGTTCTTGAATCTAGGTCCAAACTCACGATATTGGTAATGTTTGTCCCTACTGTAATCCGTTCCATGCTTCCCTATTAGCTAGCTTCTGGTGGTTGCTGGTACACTGATTTCGGACTCTGGGCTTTCAGAACTATGAGACAATTTTTTGGTATGTGGTTTTAAGTCACAAAGTTTGTGACAATTTCTTACAGCAGTCACAGGAAACGATTACCACTATAGTTGTACCCGAAAAGCACACTATATATCAACTGATCTAAATGGCATTCATAGAATATTCCATCTAATAGGCAAATATCTATTCTTCTCAAGCTCACACGGAAAATTAACCAAGCTATAACACATTCTATACCACAAAATACACTTTAACAAATGTAAACAACTGAACTCATACAAAATGTTTTCTTAGACAATAGAATTTAACTAGTAATCAATAACCGATAGCTGCAATACTCCAAAATATTAAGTAACACTTTAAAAATAGGTTTAGCTGGCTTTATTGGTAAATTGATGAATTCTACCAAAAGTTGGAGAAGGAAATTATCAAAATTCTCCCCAAATTTGTTCAGAAAACGAAAGGAGATGGACTACTTTGTAACCCATTCTATGAGGTCAACATTACCCTAATCCAAAGCCAAGTAAAGACATTATGAGAAAGGAAAACCAGAAACCAGTATCTCTCATGAACACAGATGCAAAAATTATCAACAGTACATTAGTTAAACAAATCCAACAAAATATATACAAAAATTGTGCACCACAAGTAAGTGGGATTTATTCAATGTATGCAAGCTGGTTCAATCTTTGAAAATTGATTACGTAATCTACCACATCAATAAAGAAGAAAAATCATATGATTATGTCAACTGAGGCAGAAAAGCTATTTGACAAAATTCACACACTTCATGATAAAAACTCTCAGCAAACTAGGAATAAAAAGGAAGTTTCTCCGCCGGTCGCACCTGACTGAGGTCAGGAGTTCGAAACCAGCCTGCCCAATATGGCGAAACCCAGTATCTACTAAAAATACAAAAATTAACCGGGCGTGGTGGTGGGCGGCCTGTAATCCCAGCTGAGGCAGGAGAATCGCTTGAGCCAGGGAGGTGGAGTTTGCAGTGAGCTGAGATGGTGCCACTGCACTCCAGCCCGGGTGAGAGAATGAGACTGCATCTCAAAAAAAAAAAAAAAAGAAAAAAAGAGGAAGTTTCTCAACTTCATTACAAATTTAAAAACAAAACGACTCCTATAGCTAACATCAGGAAATGAGAGACTGAGTACTTTCCTCCTGAGGTCAGGAAAAAGGAAAGGATATCCCCTCTCTCCATGCCTACTGAACATTGTACTAGAAGTCCTGGTTAGTGCAATAAAATAAGTGAAGACACATGAAAACTATACAAACTGCTGGCTGGGCGTGGTGGCTCATGCCTGTAATCCTAGCACTTTGGGAGGCCAAGGCAGGTAGATTGCCTGAGCTCAAGAGTTTGAGACCAGCCTGGGCAACACAGTGAATCCCTGTCTTTACTAAAATATAAAAAAAAAATTTAGCCAGGTGTGGCAGTGTGCGCTAGTCCCAGCTACTTGGAAGGTTAAGGAGGGGGAATTATTTGAACCCAGGAGGTGAAGGTTGCAGTGAGCTGAGATCATGCCACTACACTCCAGCCTGGGTAACAGAGCAAGACTCCTTCTCCCAAAAAACAAAACAAAACAAAACAAAACAAACAAACAAACAAAAAAAAACAGAAAAGAAAACTATACAAACTGCAAAGTATGAAATAATTAACTTTATTCTCAGATGACATGATTCTCTATGTAGAAAATGCCAAAGAATTGACATTAAAAAAAACTCTTCTATGACTAATAAGTAATTATAGCAAGGTTGCAATATACATGATTAAAACACTAAAGTCAATTTCTTTTCTATGTGCCAGCAATGAAGAATTGAAATTTGAAATAGAAAAAATCACAATAGCACCAAAAATAAAAAATAGGATAAACTCTAAAAAGAGATGTACAGAATCTACATGTGGAAATAATAAGCTTTTCAGCAGTGTTAGTTTTTAGGAAAAAGCAAATTAAAACTACATTGAGATACCATTACATTCCCACTAGAAAGGCTGTAACTAAACCAAAAAAAAAAAAAAAAAAGAAGGAAATATCAAGTATTAAAAAGGATGTGAAGAACCTAAAAACTTTTTATATTACTTTTTATAAGCTTTTATATTGTTACTCATATAGAATGAGTAACGACTTTGGAAAATAGTACAACAACTTAAAAATTATACATAAACTTAACATATAACACTCTTAAAATCTACTCAAGATAAATGAAAACATGTTTGTATGAGGACATGTAAGTGAATGTTTACTGTAGCATTATTCATAATAGTCCCTAACTGGAAAATATTCATATAGCCACCAACTGGTGAATACACAAACATAACATGATTTATTCAGATAATGGAATAGTATTAGCAATAAGAAAGAGCAAAATGCTGATACATACTGCAATATAAATAAACCTCAAAATATTATGCTAAATTAAAGATGCCAGATGCAAAAGACTACATGTTGTATAATTCAATTCATATTGAAATGTCCAGAGAAGCCAATTCTATACAGACAGAAAACAGATTGGTTGCCAGGAGGTGGAGGTAGAAGCAGATATTGACTGTAAACAGGCATGAGAAATGTTTTTGATGTGATGGGGAAGTTCTAAAACGAATTTGCTCATGGTACAAAGAATCTTCTCTCCAAGCTCAAATTTTTACACTGCCTCTCATAAGTAAATAATAAAGGGAATTTCCCTTGCCACTCATACACTTAATTATCTCTGTGACTCCTGAAATGATGGGCATAAAAGGGGCACTGCCAGGCCAAAGGAACCATTTAATGTCACCACACAGAAGAAAGCCTAGAGACTGGGAAGGGAAGGAAAATCAGCCTCTGTGTTTTTCCCCTAATCTCATATGTAGGTGCTCCATCCCAAGTCTTACCTGCAGCATCTCTATTGATGACCCCCTCAACCTCCGCTGGAGATCTGAGATGAGCTTGCTGGCATCCTGCCTCTGCTGGGCCAGCTGGTCTCTAGCTGCTGCCAGGTTATCCAGCACATTCACCTCACCTTCCTCCAGCTTTTGCAGCTCTCTCTGCTCCTCACTGTCCAAGATGACTCTCATTTCATTGAACCCTTTCAGAATCTTCTGTCTCTCGAGCTGGATATAATTCTTGAATGAGAAGAGAAGAGAAAGAGGCAGTCAGTCTGGCTGGTTGAAGGCCTGCTTTGTATGAGCCTGGGAGCCAGGATAAGAACTGTTTTCCTCAGGGAGTTCTCAAAAGGAATACGAGGCAAAAGCCAATACACAATTTCTGGTGAAGCCATGCTTTTCTATTTTTTAACCGGAACTCCTTCCAAAGCAATACACTCAAGTCTTTTATTGAGGCCTAATCTGAGACAAAATGTGATGCTTGGGTGAGGCTTGGATTATAGACACCTGTCCTGAACAACCTTGCCTTTCTCTCTCTTAAATCCCTCTACCTGGTCGGGCACAGTGGTTCACGCCTGTAATCCCAGCACTTTGGGATGCAGAGGTGGGCGGATCACGAGGTCAGGAGATCAAGACCATCCTGGCTAGCATGGTGAAACCCCATCTCTACTGAAAATACAAAAAATTAGCCGAGTATGGTGGCACGTGCCTGTAGTCCCAGCTACTTGGGAGGCTGAGGCAGGAGAATCGCTTGAACCGGGAAGGCAGAGGTTGCAGTGAGCCGAGATCACTCCACTGCACTCCAGCCTAGATGACAAATCGAGACTCTTGTCTAAAAAAAAAAAAAAAATTCCCCTACCCAAACCACCTAAACAGGGAATCCTGGGTCTTTCCTCAGGTTGTTTACTGGAAGGATTGGAGCCTCAAACTTGATGACACAAATGGAACACAGGATTCACAGGAAGCATTTTCACAGGTATTTCCCTCCATGCCTTCACTTCCAAATATTGTGTTGATTTATGATATGTCTGCTCTCCAGCCCCCAAACTCCAACAGGGAAGGAATTAAATGAGACCTAATCATATGACTTCTATAATTGTTAATTCTAGCACAGCAAAGGGGAAGTGGTCTCCTTGTGATAGAGCCCAAGGTCCTGCCCAGATTCCTGTCTAATTATCCCTTAGGAGGTGTCTCCTCCTGCCTTCCAGACGGTTCTCTCTTGTCTGACGTCATCTTCCAGCTTCTCAGCTTCTTGATCCTCCTTTGTCAGCTTCTGCAGGGCTGCCTGCAGCTTTTCCTGTGAGAAAGAAATTATACCAGAGTAAAGTTATGAGTTTTCTCAGCACCTGGATAGAGGATAGCAAGGAAGAAATCGGATGGCTCTCAGAAGGGACTAGTTTACAGAAACAGTGAGGCTGGTGATTAGAACCTATGGCATGGGGGAAAATCTGAGGAGATGAACGTATTCTTTATTACTGGATGATGGAAGTTACCATCCCCTTATCAAGAGTAGCCTGATTCTTTTCCTAGAGAAAAAGCAGACCCTGCATTAAGGAAAGACTTCCTTTCATTGCCACTTTTGCCACATCTAACAGGACATGTTCTCAAAAACACCTTTCTTCTCGGAGTGGCAATTCAAGCTTATCTTACAAAGCAATTCTCCATTCATTCAACTTTTCCTTGCTAAAAAATGTACTCTTTTAAATAAAAGCAATGTGCAGCACTGTCCTTCAGGCTTCAGAAACTAAGTAAAGAGTTTGGAAAGAGATCACAGGGCTCTCAGTTCTATGGTGAAAAGGGGAATAAAGCAGGACAAAAAACGTGGAGATTTCACATCAGGTACCATTTCTGCTCTCTGCTTTCTCTTCCTCTACCTTGGAGCCTACCTGACATTCCTTGACCACCTCGTTTATGCGGAATGTTTGGTGACCTTGGTGTTCCTGAGACAGTTCACAAACCCAGCAAATGACTTTTCCATCTTCCTTACAGAAGATCTGGAGTTTTTTTCCATGGTGCTCACAGATGTCTCTCTTCTGCCCCTCCTGTGGGCTCATCTTGACCTCCTTGACTCTCTCAACTATGTTGGCCAGATGCCGATTAGGTCGGAGCTTCCCAGGCTGGAATCTGCTCTGACACACAGGACAGCTGCTTTCTCCTCTTGAGATGGTCACTGACTCCTTGATCTTTGCAGTGATGCAGGCTTGGCAGAAGCTGTGGCCACAATCTAGGCTCAGAGGTTCTGTTAGGAGCTCCAGGCAGATGGGGCAGGTCACCTCCTTCTCTATGTCTACCTTTACTGAGAAATCCATTGCACTGCTCCCTTGGCTTCTTTCTGTCTTGACTCTTGAACTTCTTGGTCAGAAAATCCTGCAGTGCTGGAAATGTTGAAGGGGACAGGGTAAGAAAAGCGGGAATAGAAAGAATACTGCTTTTACAGAGATTTAGAACAGGACCAAAAATTAATATTTAACAGAGAAAGGAGAAAAGAAAGGCAAGAAGAATAAACCAATGACAGAATAAAATGGACTTTGTAGTAATTTGAAACACTTTATTCTTAATTTTTGTCTCAGGACAAATTTCACCCCATCAAGGCAATTATTGTTATTTTCTCTTCTACTGGAGAGGACAAACTGAAGCTTTTCTACCAAGAGGTTCGTGTAACCCATCATTTATCCTGCCTTTTGTTCCCCAACCCAAAACACATTTTCCATGTTAAATGCACTAAGCACACCGCTGCCCCTGGGCTTTTGCACATGCTTTTCTCTCTGGATGATGTGATTGTATCTCTAATATTTGCATGATTCACTAATATTTGTGTATTTTTAAGCTACTGAGTTGTATTTACATAGCATCATACACTCTCATTTTTAAGTGTATAATGTGATAATTTCTACTAAATTTGTGGAACTATATGACTGTTACTGTAACACAATTTAAAATTATTTTTACCACCTGAAAAAAAAAAAAAAAAAAACCCTAATGCCGTTACTCCTATTCTGATCCCAAGCTCCAGACAATCACTAATATCCTTTGGGTTTTTAATCAATTGATAAAAATAGAATCATAATATATGGTCTTTGGTATCTGAATTATTTTATTTATACTGTTAAGGTTTATCTCCTCTGCTTTTTCCACATGTAAAAAACACCTCCTCAATTAAACTATCAAATCTATGACTCCTCAAGGCTTTTGCACTTGCTCCGCTCTCTCCATAAAATGATCCTTCCCCTGATGTTAGCAAGAGTCATTCTTAAATTTAATTCAATCTCTTAGATGTCCTCTTCTTAGAAGGACATACTATAACTTACTTATAGCAAAACCACCAGTAATATCACTCACTGCACATTTATCTTCTTATTTTTACTATGTAATATATAAGATTGTTCTTTAAATGTCTACTTCTTCCTCCTGAAAAGTAATCCATTCATAGACATGGGACTGTTTTTGTTCACTGATATGTCCTCTAGACATAGAAGAGCGAATCACATACAGGAATAAAATGTTGAACGAATATTTAAAGCTACAACTTTCCTCTCCCTCCATAGATGATTAGACCTTTGAATCAGATTTTCATCTTTTCTTTCCATCAATTAGCAGTTTCCCAATAGCTGAGCTTTGGGACCATGATTATGGTTTCCAGTGAAGAAGAGTTCACATCCTAACACATCTACCCATAGCAAGTCCTCCCATGACCTCACACTCACTCCCCAAAGACATACACACACACCCACACAACACTGCAACCACCACCACCGCCACCATCACAATAAGAAAATAATTTTATCATGAAGAATTTTATAACCAGTTACAATTTGGAAATAATTTTGACTTCTTTATTCTTCATACAAAACCCTTGAGAAAGAAGAATACTCCCTTTCTTCAGGTGTGTCAATAGAATTAAGTAACTTACAAAGATCACTCATTCTAATCTAATCGGTAGAGTAAGAGTGAATGTATTGTCTCCAAGGTCCTCCTTCAGAGTTCTCTCCACTACTGCACAGATTTAAACAGACAACAAAGGTAAAGGTTACAACAGCTATACTGATACCCAGTGCTATGGGGGTATAGAAATGGAGAGATTCAGACCAGCTATGTAGTTCTAGGGCATGCTGTGGTTTTAAATGTTGAAATTTCACCGTGGCCTGGACATAAGGCGAGGATGGTGATAGGAACCTAAAGGTGTATATCTTTAGGGAAGACGAAAAGAGGTTAAAATAGTTATAGGATCACACACGTGACATAGACTCAATGAATATACTTTTTAAAGAAACATCTGTTGGTCATGGGAGAAAAGTCTCTATCCATAAAGGAGGCCAAGTATATTGAGAATATGTAGCGGAGGGATAAAGTCTGTCCTGTTTCTCCCCAAATGATGCTGGAATCCTAATGTGTGAATGTCCTTTTATTTGCAGATAGTATATTTAAATACTATTTAGTTACCATGTGCTCATTAGGATAGACCCTTATCCAACATGACTGTATCCTTATTAAAAAGGGACATTTACACACAAGGAATATGCTAGGGTGAAGAAGAAAGCAGAGATCAAGGTGATGCACCTATAAGCCAAGGAATGCTAAAGGTTTCCAGGAAACTATTAGAAGCTGGAAGAGAGGCATGGAGCAGATGCCTCCTTCATAGCCTTCAGAAGGAGCCAGCCCTGCCAACACATTTTATCTTGGATAACTAGTCTCCAGAATTGTAAGGCAATATATTTCTGCTATTTAAGTCAACCACTTTTGGTACTTTTTCTACGACAGCTCTAGAAAACTAATACAAGTGCTTATTTTTCTTGATTTATCCATTCTTTATTCTAACATTGAAGAAATGTAGCCCCATTGAAACCCTTCCAACCTAAGACAGGTAAACAGATAGACACATAAACAAAATGCATGCTCCCCTTTGAAGGTGGTACAAATGTAGGAGTTTTTATGACACGGTGAAGACTAACTAGGTCCATAACTTCCTTATTTCAGAATACTCTGATTACCTGCACAGAAGCTTTTCGTATGTGTACAATTTAGATTTAAAAAAAAAAAAAAAATGGTCAGGCGCTGGAGCTCAAACCTATAATCCCAGCACTTTGGGAGGCTGAGGCAGGCAGATTACCTGAGGTCAGGAGTTTGAGATCAGCCTGGCTAATATGGTGAGACCCTGTATCTACTAAAAAAAAAAAAATACAAAAATTAGTCAGGTGTGATGGCAGTTGCCTGTAGTCCCAGCTAATTGGGAGGCTGAGGCAGGAGAATCGCTTGAACCCGGGAGGCAGAGGTTGCAGTGAGCTGAGATCACGCCACTGCACTCCAGCCTGGCGACAGAGCAAGACTCAATAAATAAATAAATAAATAAATAAATATTAAATTAAATTAGAGTGGCTATACAATAAGGAGAAAAACTGCTATAAGGAGTTTAGCCACCAATATCTTTTTTTTTTCTTTTTTGAAACAAGGTCTCACTACGTTGCCCAGGCTGGTCTCAAACTCCTGAGCTCAAGCGATCCTCTTGCCTCGGCTTCCCAAAGTGCTGGCATTTTTGGCTAGGCATTGGCACGAGCCACCATGCCTGGCCTAGCTAACATCTTTTAAATTTCCCCTGTTTCTTGGGTCAGGAACTACCAATGGAGAAAATAGTTCCTGTTCTTGGCATGCAGAAACCTGTAGAACTTAGAAACATTGTTACCACTTCCTATTTGTCTAAACTCAGAGTTCCTTTTTCCATGACCCATTAAAATGTCCAGGGTTTAGTTTTCCCTACATTAATGACCCTTTTCCCAAGAGTTCTAACTCTCTGGTCAATATGTTTCGGATAAGTCATTTTGTAACAGAGGACAAATTTCATAAAGCTACTCCAGTTTCATCTCTTTCTCTCACAGTTAGTTCATCAGTTCTTAAATCCATCATTTTATTGAAGACTCTGCTCAAAATCATTTTCTCACAGTGAGACCTAATTTGAAATCTATATTTAAAGTTGCAAAGCCCTTGACAAGAGCACTGCAGATACCAGATCCTATTGCAGATTTGCTTCTTTTTTTTTTTTTTTTTTGAGCCGGAGTCTCGCTCCGTAGCCTAGGCTGGAGTGCGGTGGCACCATCTCAGCTCACTGCAAGCTCCACCTCCCAGGTTCAAGCCATTCTCCTGCCTCAGCCTCCCGAATAGCTGGGATTACAGGCGCCCGCCACCACGCCCGGCTAATTCTTTGTATTTTTAGTAGAGACGGGGTTTCACCATGTTAGTCAGGATGGTCTTGATTTCCTGACCTCATGATCCACCCACCTCGGCTTCCCAAAGTACTGGGATTACAGGCCTGAGCCACCGTGCCCAGCCTACTTCCTTTATTTGACTGCGTGTTTACTTCCTTTTCCCTAGTCCAGAGTACAATCTCTTCCCAGTATTTAATGTTTATTGTATATCAAATAGTTTCTTTTTTTTTTTTTTACTCTAGCTGTATGCTTTTGTTTTGTGAATTTAGTCAAAAATATTTTTAAAAAATTAAAAGTACAGTTTTATTTATTGGGCCCTGTACTAGATTTGAGTAGACAATTAATAAATACTAGATATGGACCTTGACAAGATGTACAGCACAGACACATAAGGAGACAGTTACCTGGACCTCTGAAAAATGAAACAAAGAAAAGGACGCATCAGAATATGGGTGACACAGGCATCAAGGTACAAAATGCTCAGAGATAAGATCAAGATAAGACTCAGGAGAAATTACCAACTCCTTGCCTTAACTCTGTGCAAGGGAAAAGTGAGTAGGGAGTTGAGGGAACTCATGATGAAAAGGTGTACCTAGAATAATAGCAACTTCTAAAGCAGGAGCAGATACCCAAGGTTCGTGGAGTGCTACAGAACTAAGAGTAAGCTGTGGGCTCTCAGAAGAACAAGTTCCCTGTGGCTGGACCTTCAGAGACAAGTGACCAAAGCGGAGCTGCAGAGATGAGCAGCAGTCTGACCATTCCGCAACCTCTCTCATCAGACTAACCAGAGGGCTGCTAATTCATCAGGAAAGCTATGGACAGCATCCGAAAAGTTACCAGAAGGCAAGTAAAAGGATATGCTTCAAAAGGGCCTTCCTCCTGAAGAATGAATACCTAAGACTCCTTCCCCTCATACCCAGATCCAGATAAGGGCTCTCATCCCTGCTGAACCTCATCATGAGGTTGCTTTATGAAAAATGAAAACAGCTTCATTGCACAAGCTTCTTCGGGAGAAAGGAGGAAGGAATTTGCTGCCTCTGAATAAGAGAATATTCTGATCCACGTTGGCAAACTGGAAAAATCAAAATGACAGAATAGGAATGTGGGATATGATAAGGTTTCTCTTCAAATAGCCTGATCAATCCTTTATTCTTTAATTCACAGTGCCCCCTCCCGCCCCCCATTTCCCGTTTCTTCTCTTTTCTTTCCTTTCTGCTTTTGCTACATGCCCAGACATGCCACAGTAGCAGGCGTTATCAGTACCAACTCACATTCCTTTCCTTATTTTGGAAGATTAGTTCTCTAGCTCATCGCAGACACCCCTTCCCCATCTCCCCACTCTCCCTCACGTGCTCATCTTATCTAAAGAAAGTTAAAATGTTTAGCCAACTGGGTCTAGTTTAGATTGTGTGGCTGACTCCAGCCAATGGGGAAATGACACAGGGGCAAGATTTGCATCAGGAATAAAAAATTTCTTCCTCCTTTGTTCTAGTGTGCTCTCATGGTGACTGGCCAAGAAGAAGCACTCGTCTACGCCGAAGTAAAATTGCTTTGCTGAGAAATCCTTTGTTTCAGTGCTCATCTCCCTTAAGATTCTGAGCTTTATTTCCAACAAGGAAGATGATAGAGGTACCTAGATTGAAGAAATGAATGGTCTCTCTAGGAAACAAACAAGACTTTTTGCTTTTGCAAACCTCTCTTCTTTAAAGGTTACCCCTTTCCCAGACTCAATGCTTTCTTCCTCCGCCATTTCAGCAGACAGTTCATAAGCTGCCTCTTTTTGTTTATGCAGAGCAGCTTCAGAACCACAAATTAAACTCAGCCAGACACAATCAACCTATTCTTCTCAAAGCCTCCCATTCTATGCTCCCACAAATTGCCCCACTCACCTTCAGTCCAAAGTAGAGGAGTCTTGAATCAGGGGAGAAGAGTGAGGGCAGGGCAGGAGCAGGCGTGGACCAGATTCACTCACAGGAGCTGAGTGAGAAACGAAAGTTAAGTTCTCAGAAGTGAAAGAAAACAAAGGAAGCTGAATAGGAACTTACATAACAATAAGCCCTGGGGAATAGTAATGTTGCAGTATGTTCTAGCATCTGCTGTACCGGCAAGGCACTCAGTCACTACTTCCTTGTTCTTAGTGTGGTTTCCTCAAGCAAAAATATTTGAATAAAAAGAATGTGAATTACAGTTATACATTCTACAGCTTGCCTGAACACTTAGAATTCCAATGCAGTTCTAAAATTATTATCAAATTTATCTTCTATTTAAGACCTAAGCAAGGAAAATAAAGATCCAGAGACTTGGGACCTAGCTTCTTGAAATGCAGTCTGATGAGGAAGATACTCAGTTATAAAGCTCTACAAATTTGGACTGACAAGATGAGTATTAGCAGCTGACATTGTGAATGGTAAAAATAAAATTATTTTTATAAATAAAAGGACCTTTAGTGTGAGCCCATTGAAAAAAATGTTCTCAAAATGTCATTAAATCTTAAAAGTCCATCAGTTAATTATCACTTCCTGCTCCTAATCCAGACAGGCCAGATGAGGATGGATTCCAGAGAATAATAGAGGTAAAACTGTGTCAGTGTCATGTTACCTAGCCACGGAAGCAGGTGAGGACATGGAAGTTAATGGATGATGCTGTTTAATTATAATCATTCACTGAGTTACTTTCATGCCTCCACAATTTTTCCACTTTTCCCTGCTTCCCTAAGAAAAATTTGGTCACTTTTACACAATCAATTAAAAAGTAGCACTGAAACATGTTAGGTGTCATGCACATACTTCTGTGCCCTGTTGTCTATCATATTCTTGTTTGTTTAACTGCATGTGCCAGATAATGCCATAAAAAACTGATGGAGGCCCATAATGTCTCATGCCTGTAATCCCAGCATTCTGGGAGGCCTAGGTGGGTGGATCACATGACCCAGGACTTCAACGCCAGCCTGGGCAACATGGTGAAATCCCATCTCTAAGAAAAATTAAAAAAAAAAAAAAAAATAGCTAGGTGTGGTCATGTGCACCTGTAGCCCCAGCTACTGGGGAAACTGAGATGGGAGGATGGTTTGAGCCCAGGAGGTAGAGGTTGCATTGAGCCAAGATTGCACCATTGCACCATAGCACTCCAGCCTGGGTGACATAGTAAGACCTTGTCTCTACAAAAAACAAACACAACACACCACACCACACACACACACACCCCCAAAAAAGAAAAAGGCAGCTCATGGAGCTTCCATAACGTGGATCCCTGACTGACACTATGAAGCATGGCCATCTTCATACTTTAATCAATGATACACATGTAGGATGACTGAGAAATCAATGTTTATTATTTAAATAATAGGTACTTTGGTATTAATTGTTGCTCACAAAATAATAAGCTAATCCTGGCTATAAATTCTTTCCTACTCACTTATATCTATGAGGACCTTATTCAATCAGTTGAAAGCCTCAAGAGAAGAAAAAACTGACTTCTCCCCCAAAAGAGGGAATATTACCAGCAGGCAAACTTCAGGCTTGAGCAATAACATTGACTCCTTCCTGGATCCAGAGTCTCTTGGTCCACCTTGCAGACTTTGAATTTGCCAGTTTCCAAAATCACATGAGACATTTCTCAAGTCTCTTTCCAAATAAATTCATAGTTTAGTGATTCCATTGCTGTGATGAACCTTGACTAAGACAGGCATGAATGCAGAGAAATAAGCAAGAGATGTAATTTTAGGTATATTCCATGTTTGAATCGAATATCTTGTTGACATTTGTAGGGCAGTGAGGGCTCAGTGAGTGAATGTGTTTTTTTGGAGTGCACAGAGTGGAGTCCAGGTGTCAACCACAATGGACAAAGTGAATGAATTCATTTATCCAGAGACCTTTTCTCTGTCCATTATTTCTTCCCTTCTCAGCACTTCCATAGATCTCATAGCCATCCTTTTCTTCTCCTCTGCCTTTAAACATCTGAACTGACCTTTCATCCTGTTCTGATTTATCTAATGAAGTATTAATTGCAGCTGAGAGAAAGCAGTAGGAATATTAGGTCCTGACAAGATACCAGAAAACCTGGGCCAATAGGAAACCTGAATGCACCACACATAATTTGTCACCGGATTTGAGCATGTTGGCAGGCTCCATATTCTAACTTATGCTCTAAATTGTAGAAAATATAAATTATTGTTGGGTCTCTGTGTTTTCTCTGTAAACCTTATGTATCCTGCTTTCCTGCTTGACGAGGAATCATGAAATATCTCCACCTTTGAGTCCATGGATGTTTAACATTTTTCTCCTCAAGAAAAGGAGCAAAGTAAGAGTAAATATGGTTAGAGTCTGAATAATAGGAAGAAAACAGAGAGGATATTTTTAAAAATCGTTTAAAATTTGTTTAAAAATTTACATAATTATTACTTTTTTTTTTTTTCTGAGACAGAATCTCACTCTATTGCCCAGGCTGGAGTGTACTGGCACGATCTCAGCTCACTTCAACCTCCACTTTCCGGATTCACGCAATTCTCCTTCCTCAGCCTCCTGAGTAGCTGGGATTACAGGCATCCGCCATTACACCCAGCTAATTTTTGTATTTTTAGTAGAGATGAAGTTTCACCATGTCAATCAGGCTGGTCTCAAACCCCTGACCTCAAGTGATCCACCCCCCTCGGCCTCCCGAAGTGCTAGGATTACAGGAGTGAGCCAATGTGAGAGTAATTATTACATAATAATTACTAATGCCACCTAAGTATTACTAATTAATAATTAGTAATATTAATTCTCATTAATAATAACTGTAATTATTATTAATTGATTGTAATTATTATTAATAATAACTAATTATAATTATTATGGCCATATAATTATTACTAATGCCAGAAGAATATTTGAATTAAACTATGTGACACAGCAGTTATCTTTACAGCAAGAATAGAACAGAAATGTGACATCAAGATATTCAATTCAATTAAAATTAGATTAATAGCTATATATCTTCATATCTGTCTCTTTAAATGTTACTCCTTATATACACCATATTCTGGTAAATCTGAGGCAATAAAGAACAAAATGTAAAAACCCCCTACCTGACTTCATGAAACTTAGAGCCGGGGGGTACAGTGTGGAGGGGCTATGGGGTTACTGATGATGGGATTAAGTGATAACAGGCTGCCCACTACAGTGCTCCCCATTACCTTCTCCTCAGGCATTTTCATTTTCTTTTTTTCTTTTTTTATTTATTTTTATTTTTTTATTTTTTATTATTATTATACTTTAAGTTCTAGGGTACATGTGCATAACGTGCAGGTTTATTACATATGTATACTTGTGCCATGTTGCTGTGCTGCACCCATCAACTCGTCAGCACCCATCAACTCGTCATTTACATCAGGTATAACTCCCAATGCAGTCCCTCCCCCCTCCCCCTCCCCATGATACACCGCATGTTCTCACTCATAGGTGGGAACTGAACAATGAGATCACCTGGACTCGGGAAGGGGAACATCACACACCGGGGCATTTTCATTTTCAAACTAAATACTCCTCTCTACCAGTGATCCTAGTTCCAGTGTGGACTTCCTGAGATGTTCCAGTAAAGGAAGGCTTAGAAGGGAGGCTATGGTACATGGACCACAGTTCAGCCTTTTGGACAAGTTTTACATAGTAACCAGAAGAGAAGAGAGGAAGGCGTGGCCCTGCTCTGGGATGGAATAGATACTTTGAAAAAGACAACAAGGGGAAGTTGGAGAGTTCTTTGAAAGTTAATAGTTGAACTGCTGTCAGTGTAATAATGTGGTGTTTCTTCATGGCTCTCCAGATAAATTTCTTTTCTTTCTTTTTTTTTTTCTTTAGACGGAGTCTCGCTCTGTCACCCAGGCTGTAGGTGCAGGAGCGTGATCTCCAGTCACTGCAAGCTCTGCCTCCCGGGTTCATGCCATTCTCCTGCCTCAGCCTTCCGAGTAGCTGGGACCACAGGTGCCCGCCACCACGCCCGGCTAATTTGTGTGTGTGTGTGTGTGGTTTTATAAGTAAAGACGGGTTTTCACCGTGTTAGCCAGGATGGTCTCGATCTCCTGATGTCGTGATCCGCCCACCTCGGCCTCCCAAAGTGCGCGTGAGCCACCGCGCCCGGCCCTCTCCAGATACATTTCTAGCATCCTGTCCTCTCTGGGTCTGGGAGTCTTAATAATATGACATCTCTTCTATCTGTAGCTCCTTTTCTGTTCATAGGTCCTGTAAGATTTTTAAGTCCAGACCAGAAATCTACTGCGATTCTCTAAAAATCATTAACTTTATTCTTCCTTCTCTTTGGGCTATATCTGTCACCCAGAAGCAGAACTCAGCTGCCAGATCAGGAGCAAGAGGAGCACTTTGGAAGAATTTCGATAAAGGGCACCTTTTCTAATTTTTAATGCTTGGTTGGGTTAATCTGAAACTATGTCAGAAGTGGCATGATAACAAGATCCTGAGACTCAAGAGAAAAGGGAAATAGAGTGGGGATGCCTCTATTTCCCTTCACAGGCTCCTCCTGTGAACAGCACAGCTACACAGCAGGCTGACTCATTCAGAGGGCGGGACTCAACCAGGCCCTACGTGGAGAAACGCCATTGGCCTGTAGTTTATCTTTCACTTTCCTGCCCCGATGTGAGCAAGAATTTCCTGCACTTCCTCTAGGAAAATTCCTTTGCGCAGATCAGGCCCCTGGATTGGTGACTGAATCCTAACCGTGTCTTTCCTGGCCTGCCTTCACTCTTCTCCCCAGACTCACTACTTCTGCACTGGTGTCTGAAGGTGTATTGAGTGACTTTGTGGAGGGCAGAAGTAGGAAGTCTTTGGGACAAAACTGAATTTACCTTGGTGAGTTTAACTTATCTGAAAAGCTGTTCGGGATGGGGAAAAGACACCGTTCACAGACGTCCTGCTGCCAGAGCTGACTGAGGGGAATAGAGCTGCCTGGTGGGCAGGCAGATTTGAAAGAAGGGAGAGCTTTAAAATGAAGCGCTTTGTTTCCTGGAAGGCTGGTTATTTTTCCACGCTGACTCTCTCGCCATCCCCTCTCTATTCTATAATTTTTTTATTGAACTTTGCTGTAGAGAGCCAGAATTCTCTTTCAGTGCCTTCTCCCAACAAGGGCAAAGACAGGGGCCTTGGAACCCTAATGATTTAATGCCTATCAGTGTGCTAATGTAGTGTTTCTGCATAACTCTACAGGTCAGCTCTCATCACCTGGGCCTGTCTCTGTGGCATCACCTTGGTGGTGTGACAGCTGTCCAGCTGTGTAGCCCTGTCATTGTCACTGGTAAACGGAGTTATTTCCCTAGTTCATATTGGTTACAAAGATAATGGCAAAAAAAGGCAAGCAGGTTTTATTTCTTGCTGGGAGTGGAGAATAAGAGAACTCCTTCTCTAAAGCCCCCTCCCCCGAAACAGTGGGAAGCATGGGCTTTAAAAGAACTCTGCATGGGAAGAGAAAGGAGTGTTAGCCTGCAGGGTGAAGCTCCAGTTGTGCCACCTCTGTTTATAAACACATGTCTTCATACAACACATGCCACAAAGTGGTGGAGATTTTCTTGTTTGCTGTCGGGGTGGGATAACACTCTAGTGATATGTTAATGATCCAAAGGCAATGAGGGATTGTCTGTTCCAGTTTACGCAGGTTTGGGGGTCTAATTTCCCCCTTGGATCTGGTCGGGGTGAAGATATGGACCATGCTGGGCAGTCTGGCTTCTTTAAGCAGCTTTGTCTATAAATAAAAGGAATAAAGAAAACCATTAAGAAAAATAACTTTCCCAGTTATTTCATCAGGGCTTCCCTGGTGACAGCATCTGTTTACCCTTACTAGGCACCAAGTCCAGACTCAGGGAACAACTGGATTTCCTTAAAAATCATTAACCTTGCTCCTCCCTCTCCTTGGGCCGTATGTGCCCTGCAAAAGCAGAGCTTAGGTGAGATACAAAGAGCAGCAGAAGCATGTGAAGGAATACCCAGAGATGGCACCGTTTCTAACTTTTAATAAACAAAATGAGTACTTGTGTAAACCAAAAATAAAATTCTGTGGCCCCTAGCCACCTGAATGGACTTTCTCAGCCAGGCTGCTCTTAAAATGTAACCTGAAAGACTGATTCAGGCCATGACAGGAAACGGAAGTGGGACCTGACTCATTATTCCTCTCCAGCATGAACTTCAACATAGACCCTAAGTCTGGTAAGAAACATTTCAGTCTATTCTCTCTGAAGCCTGATACCCTAAGGCTGCATCTGCACAGTAAGAACTTTGGTCTCCACAGTTGCTTATCTGAACTCAGACATTTCCTTTCTATTTCCTTTCTATTCCAGGTCTTTAGATAAAGACAGTTGTCAACCAGAGTCTTTCTTAAATGTATTTGATTGAAGTATCTTGTCTCCTTAAAATATATGAAACCAAGCTACACCCCAACCAGCTTGGACACATGTTCTTAGGATCTCCTGAGGGCTGTGTCATGGGGCATCGTCACTCATATTTGGCACAGAATAAATCTCTTCAAAATATTTTACAGAGTTTGACCCTTTTCATCGACACTTGGTTGATGTTAATGATATCAGATGTCAGAAGTGGTGTGATAACAGGATCCTGAGACACATGAGAGAGGGAGTCTCTCTCATGGGGACCCTCTGTATTCAACTCCAAATGTCCTTCCCATGAAAGATATAGCTGCTCTTAAGCTAATTCAAGCTTATATGGAAGACTCCAGGCAAAACTGTTTCCTCATCCCAACTTCCCTTCATCTGACCAAATCTTACTGCCTTAAGGTTGATTTTGGAGAGCTCACCTCTGCTTCATGTTTCTTGTCCCTGCTTCTGGTGATAAATCAGTGTTTGGCACCCATCTTCTGAACTCATACAGAATACCTTTCTGGTGGCATTGTAAACCAAAGAAACTAATGGAAGGGGGCCTCACTCAATTTGGATGTTTATTTTGCCAGGGTTGAGGACATGCCTAGGAAAAAGGAGCATAAAATCACAGGAACATCTGTGATTCATGCTTTTTCCAAAGGGGGTTTGAGGACTTCAGTATTTAAAGGGGAAAGAGAAAAGAAAAAAATGGAGGAGAGTCGATAAAAGAAGCAAAAGGTTACATTCTTTTGAGGCTTTAGCTAGCGTTAGCTGAAGCCATAATTTACATGTTAAAGGAGGGCTTGGAGGAGTAATCAATTATGCACTGTCTCCCACTTAGTGAATCTGCATTTTTACAAAAGATAAACAGGGAGTAGCAGAAACAGTCAAACATGCATTTGTCTCAGGTGAGCTGAGGAATGATTTATCCTCTGTCTTTGTCCCATACTAGTGAAGATAAGCTTGCTAATTGACATTGTCAGGGTGAAATTCAACAGATCTCCGTTTCAGAGTAAAGACCTTGGGGCCCACAAGAAATTTCCTTGTGAGCAAATTGTGAGGGAAGCCACCTGGGAGGTATGTGGCTTTGCAGCTATGGTATCTTTGCAGCTATCTAGGAACAAAATATTATAGAAGGTGGCCCAATTCCCAAGCTTTAGTATTCCCTTTGGCATAGTGAGTTTGGGGCCCCAGATTGTTATTTTCATTTCAAACCATATATTTCAAGATTTTAGAACTGACTCGATAATCTTCGGCTTCTATTTTTTTATTTTGCTGGTATGGTGGGGAGTATACCATTAAATGGTTGTGATACTGTGAAATACATTTGGTCTTCATCACTAAACCTAGCATACATCTCCTACAATTCTTGAATCTGCAAAGTGGTAAGTGTCTTTTTGTATGATAATTAATCAATTAATGGCTGGCAGCCCCTCGGTAGCTTCAGGAGTGGGGGTCCTCGCCAGAAAGACTAAGGCAGAAAATGAGGGTTGGGACTTTCAGCTCAACCCACCAACCTCTGGGGAGAAGAGAGGGGCTAAAGGTTAAGTTGTACTGATAGCCAGTGATTTAATCTATTATACCAATGTAATGATGCCTCCATGAAAACCTAAAAGGACAGGGTTCAATAAGGTTCCAAATAGCTGAACACTTGGAGGTTTCTGGAGCGTAGTGTGCCTGCTGAGGGCAGGGAAGCTCCATGCCCCTTCTCTCATGTGTCAGCCTATGCCTCTATCTGTATACTTTGTGATGTCCTTCATAATAAACCAGTACATATAAAGGGGAGAACCCTGACTTATAGCCAGTCAGGCAGAAGCACAGGTAAAACAAGCTGAGTCTTGGAGTTGGCATCAGAAGTTGGGGAGCAGTCTGTGGGCCCAAGCCTTCAGCCTGTGGAATCTGATGCTCTCTCCAGGTATAGTGTCAGAATTGAATTAGAAGACACCCCATTGGAGTTTGCTGCTGAAAGAAGGCCTCCTTCTAGTTTTGGGAAAAACTCTCGCAAATTTGATCACAGACGTCTTCTGTGTTGATTGTTTACTGAGAGTATAGGCTATGCTGAGTTTCTTTGTTTCCTACACAGTACTATGGATACAGCTCTGACTGGAGGAACACCAGGTTTTTGGTCTTGGCGCCGATAGGATTAATGACACGGACACACGTGGAGTGATTTTAAGGAGCGAAAAGTTTAATAGGCAAGAAGGAAGGAAGGAAGAAGAAAACAGCTCCCCCAAATAGAGACAGGGGAAGGGGGGATTTGGCAAAGAGAAAAACCTCTCGTGTGGTGGAAAAGTGGCTGCTTATACTAGGAGGCTGGAGGAGGTGGTGTCTGATTTGCATAGAACTCAGGGGATTGGTTTGACCAGGCATGTCATTCGTGTGACTCGGGAAAAAACTGGCCCTCTCAGCCTAGCCTTTCAATATGCAAATGCAGGGCACCACAATGTTTTACACATGGTGGGGATACGTGGTGGCATCTATATTGCCAGGCACTTACTGGGGCAAGGAAGAAGATGGTGGGAATCACCAGGTTTGGATGGACCCAGTTTCTAATGGCCAGCATTTGCATATTACAGCTTGCTGGCCCAGCTCTAAGAGCTGGGGCTTTTCTGCTAGACAAATGTTTCTGGAGCTGCTTTAAAACAAACGAAAACTTCCCAAGGACCCCTTTTCCTCTCTATCTGCCTAAAATAATTTCTTAATAAATCCTATAACAGTATTAGATGATATTGCTTAGCAAATGAATCTCAGTACAATTTCATTTTTCCCACCTATGTATGAAAGGTGATGCCTTCCCATATAACATCAGTAATTTGCAGCTATATTATGCTTAGAGAAACAGTTTTACCCCGGTCACAGCAGAAGAAAATTCTGTCTATATGCATATTGCTTGGATTTTACAAAAACTTGTTATTGTCTTGTAATGTCTTTGTTGCTTGTGTTTAGCTGTCACCTCTAGGACATGTTGAATTTACATTTTCATGATCTCAGATGTCAGAAGGTCCATGTGTAAGGTGCAATAACCTGACATGTATGGCAGGTTGCTGGCCTGAGAGATACCAGGCAGATAATTGTGTTCCCATCTCAACCTCCCTGACTGCTGTGCAGCCCTTGGGTCACTGCTTAGGTAGTGGCGGGGTTAGCCCCATGTGTGAAAATTCTGGTCCCGCTGCATATTCCTCTTACTATGTCTGTTATGGCAGCAGTTACTTTGACATGGGCTCCTTGTAATATCACATCAAACATAAATTTCACAGCCTCATGGCAGAAGGCAGTCTCCGTTCCTCTCTCCCGTAGGCTCTTGATGCATCTCAGTGCTGATGCAATTTTTAATGGAATAAAAGATAAATGGAGTCCTCACTCTCATGTTTGGATCACAACTTGAGTCATAAACAAGGCTAGACATTATCATATGATTTAAACCTCTGATCTTGCTATTTATCAGAGCCTGATACAGGCCAATGTCCCTGAAGCATAACAGTATATGCCGTTGGCCCATTTTCAGTATCTATACCAATGGATGGATTGTGCCTCCATCCCACCTTCATTCAGCCTTGTTCTTTATGTCCTTCACAGATGATGGGAGCAGTGTACAGTTTTTGTAGGTCTGAATTTATCTCCATATAGCCTTTATAACATTTCTCTCTTTTTCAGAGCAAGGGAAAGACTCATCAGCTGTCTCATAGTGGAGATCTTTGTTTTACCATGAACCCTTGACAGCCAGCAACACATCAGTATCCATTAATGTCTTCTCTTACCTTGTTTTTAGCTTTACAGTTCCATTTACCTGGAACTCCTGACAGCCCTTGATCCTAGATTGAGGCCACAGGGTCATTACTGAACCCAGGTCTGTCAGTCAACATCTCTGAGCCACCACTCTGTGATATTTCCCTGACTGAACAACAGCAGCAGTTTCCAATCTGATTTGCAGTTCCCCTTGTGGGAGATAATAGCCCTAAACTAGCCAGGTTCGTGTAGTTCAGCCAGGGTATGCAGGACAGAAGAACCATGTGGCACAGCCTCCTCAGATGGGTTCTCAGTGAGAGTCCCTAGGGTAGTACAGGAGGTATTATCTCTATCATGTGAGTTTTTTAAGAAATGAAACTGGCTGGATGTGTGTGAAACTGCTGTAGGTTAGATAAGCTTAGTACCCCAAAGGACTGATTATCTTGTGAAAGCGCAGGAGAACAGTTCTCAGGGACTTAAAAAAGGGACATACCTGGTTCTGTGGTGGAAAATGAGGTCTGTTCCTACCAACTGGAATTTAAGATCTATATACAGCCTTCCTAGTCCAAATCTGCTTTATATATCAGAATATAATTACTATCAATATACTATTGTACTATACTATTACTATATATTTCTATTACAGAATATATTGCTGTCAATAACAGCCTCATGTAGGCTAGCAAGACAGCTGACATTTCACTCTATTGTAACCCAATAAATTTCCCAGAAGAAAACAATACCAAAAGGATAAGCTAGTATCATCTTTATAGGAGAAAAGAGCTCAAGCCTGATATTAACCCTTTGTTCCCACATGTGTAGTCTAGTTCCCAACACTGTTCCTTTTATCTCGATTTATCTCTCACTCTCATTTGCTCTCCATTTCCTCCATCACCTTGTCCTGCAAGCTGTCATCAGCTCTCTCCTATATCCTAACTAATCTTCCCCCTTGCACCCTAGATCTGTCTAACCTTTTGCAACCCATGCTCAAAGTTAATGATGTCCCCACTTCTGCTGATTGAGACTGATAACTTTAATGGACAGTTGACACTAATAATTTTTCCTCGCTCTTTTTTTTTCTTTTGAGACGGAGTTTCGCTCTTGTTTCCCAGGCCGGAGTGCAATGGCGCGATCTTGGCTCACCACAACCTCCACCTCCAGGGTTCAAGTGATTCTCCTGCCTCAGCCTCCCGAGTAGCTGGGATTATAGGCATGCGCCACCAGGCCTGGCTAATTTTGTGTTTTTAGTAGAGGCGTGGTTTCTCTGTGTTGGTCAGACTGGTCTTGAACTCCCGATCTCAGGTGATCTGCCCACCTCGGCCTCCCAAAGTGGTGGGATTACAGGTGTGAGCCACCGCGCCCAGCCTAATTTTTCCTCGCTCTTAAGAAACAGTTCCCAAATGTTATGTCATTTGGGATGTGTCACATTTTCTGATCCCTGTAATACTAAAAGTCTAACAGGTCTGTGCACAATACGCACCATAATAGGTCTGTGCACAAGAGGAAAATGGCAACTTAAAACCCTTAGATGTTGCATTTTCCATGAACAAGTTATTCATATATGTAATTTCTTCTACTAATACATTTGCCCTGCTCTCATCCTACGTTTTCTCATATCACGCTTCAGTTAAACCTTTATGTTTTCAATTAGTAATTCTTGGATAACCCTTGCTTCGCTTCATTATTTGACTTCTCAAGAGCACTTACCTCTCTCTAGTAGTGTTCATCACATCTGCTATTTTGTATATATATGGCTGATCATTTAGTTTACTATAAAGTTTTAGGTGAATGCCAAGTTTAGAGTAGATTAAACACCACATTAATCTTTGTCTTGATTGTGGTCCAGTTGCTAGCATATAATCAATCTTCAACAATAATTTGTCAAATTTTGGCAGGCCAAGTTTCACTAACGCAGGCCTCCATAACAACTGTTTCAGCACTAACTGAGTGTTAAGTTACTTTTTTTTTTTTCTTCAGACAGAGCCTTGCTCTGTTGCCTAGGCTGGAGTGTAGTAGTATGATCTCAGCTCATTGCAACCCCCACATTCCAGGTTGAAGCAATTCTCCTGCCTCAGCCACCCAAGTAGCTGGGATTACAGGCACCCACCACCAAGCCCAGCTAATTTTTGTATTTTTAGTAGAGACAGAATTTCACCATGTTGGCCAAGCTGGTCTTGAACTCCCTGCCTCAGGTGATCTGCCTGCCTCGGTCTCTCAAAGTGCTAGGATTACAAGCGTAAGCCACCACACCTGGCTGGTTAAGTTAAATATTAAAAGCTGAGGCTGGGCGCAGTGTCTCACGCCTGTAATCCCAGCACTTCAGGTGGCCGAGGCAGGCGGATCACAAGGTCAGGATTTCGAGACCAGCCTGGCCAATATGGTGAAACCCCGTTTCTACCAAAAATACAAAAATTAGCCGGGTGTGGTGGTGCGTGCCTGTGGTCCCAGCTGCTCGGGAGGCTGAGGCAGAGGAGTCGCTTGAACCTGGGAGGTGGATGTTGCGGTGAGCCGAGATTGAGCCATTGCATTCCAGCCTGGGCAAAAGAGCAAGACTCCGTCTCAAAAAAAATAAATAAATAAAAGCTGATAGAGCCAGTGCCCTTATACAAAGGCTGGAATATAACGGAAGCCCACCGAGAGTTTTGCCGAGACCTTTTCTGGGCCTTGAAGCATGACAAGATAACGAAGGAATCGATTAGGACCTGTTTAGGATTTAAAAAGTTGTATGGGGGTCTGAAGGAACTCCCCAAACCTTAATGATTTAGCAGGAGAGACAAGATAAGGGTAATCACCCCAGCAGCTGGACCCATCTAGATTAAGTAAATTTACTGAGGCTCCAGAGGAAGGTCTTTAAAACTCAGACCTTAGTTATAGATTAGAAGAAGAAGTTAATCACTTATGTTTTTAGATGAACGCACAACTATACCTAGACATATAGCTTAGAAGGTATATAAGCTCTGGAAAACTTTGTAATTTTGAGTCGGTCTGGCAATATTTTCTAGGCCTTCTCTGTGTGTGCAGTTACAGAAATAAAAACTCCCTTCTTTCCCAGTAAATCTGCATCTTGTTATTGGGCCGCGAGAATAAGCAGCGGACCCTTCGTTTGGTCCAGGAACAAAATCATCTCATCTAGTATTTTAAGACTTCTCTCTTAAGACTGATATCCATTTCCTCTGTGTTTCTAGTTTTCAAGTCTCTGACATGTGTGATCCACTATTTATCATTACTTTCTACACTATGTCCATACCTTTAGGCTCCCATAAATGTCCTTGGCAAACTTTCAGGACGAGACTCCCCAGAACCTTCCAGCTGTTGTGGATTCCTCTACTTCCACACCCCAATTGCTCTGAGTATTAATTGAATATGTGCCATTATCTCCATTGGTCATCAGTTAACCAAAAGAGTAGCAAAGAGGCCACTGAAAGAGGACCCTGAATACGGGGTCATCTCAGGTCACCATATTGAAGATAAATAATTTTTGTAAATCACTTATTATGTCAATTTATAAATTTGATGAAACAGTCATTCACTCTGCTGATAATAAGAGCAATCATTGCAAATGTACAGTGAGTGGTGAGATTTGTTATACTGCATATAAGGTAGTCAGAGCAGGTATTTTTGATAATACAACATGTAAGGAGAGAATTTAATAAAATCATACTAACATCAGAGAAACATTTCATGCTGAGAGAAGAGCAAATGTGAAAGCCCTGAGGCATAAATGATTTGGTGATTGTAATATTGAGGATGTGTTTTGGCTTGGGAAAGAAAAGCCCTGAGAGATGATGGGTCACACAAAGATCTTGGTAGAAAAGACCTCAGTCTGTTTTCTGTTCATTGAAAATAAAGAAAAATGATAACCAATGCACAGATAAGAACAGAATTTGTCATATGACACGAACTGGGAGTAAAGTATTTAAGGTGATTACGAAAAGCCCTTATTACCAGGTAACCAAACATGTTTTCTTATTTCTCCCCTTTTTTTTTTGTCCTTAACTATTTTCATCTTGCCCATTTTCTAATTGTGTACAATCAATATCCTTTCTATTTCTACCTTTCTTACTTAGTCCCATTTTAACCTTCCCAATCATGCAGGGATCTGTGAACAAGACGAACCTCAGCAGCCAGGACAGGCAGGAGCAGTGGAGAAGCTGCTATGGCTTCTGAAATCCTGCTTAATGTAAAGGAGGAGGTGACCTGTCCCATCTGCCTGGAACTCCTGACAGAACCCCTGAGTCTGCACTGCGGCCACAGCTTCTGCCAAGCGTGCATCACTGCGAACCACGAGAAGTCCATGCTATACAAAGAAGGAGAGAGAAGCTGCCCTGTGTGCCGGATCAGTTACCAGCCTGAGAACATACAGCCTAATCGGCATGTGGCCAACATAGTGGAGAAGCTCAGGGAGGTCAAGTTGAGCCCAGAAGAGGGGCAGAAGGTTGATCACTGTGCACGCCATGGAGAGAAACTCCTACTCTTCTGTCAGGAGGACAGCAAGGTCATTTGCTGGCTTTGTGAGCGGTCTCAGGAGCACCGTGGTCACCACACTTTCCTCATGGAGGAGGTTGCCCAGGAGTACCATGTAAGAGACTGGGATGGAAGGAAGAGAGGGCAGAAAATGGGACCTGATGGAAAATTTTCACTTTGCCTTTGACATTAATTGCCTTGTCATCATAGACCTGAGGCCTGGGATTATTTTTTTCATGCTATGCTTAACTTCTGAGGCTTGAAGGACGGTTTTTTGCATTTCACCCAGTTACTGGAGAATAATCCTAGAGTATATATTCCTGGCCAGGAGTAAATATTTTGTACCTTGGGTTAGATGGGTAGAGATTTGGTGTCCAAGAAAAGCTCTGATTACCCCTTTCAGCAGGAGAGTAACTGGAGTGGGTTGAGATGTAAGTTCTTTCCTTGCTGCAGGATCAGATTTTTCTTCTAGGACAAAAAGAATCAGTCTACTCATGGTGAGGAGATGGGGAGGTCTATTACCTGAGATGTAGGGAGCATATTCGCCAATGTAAGTTTTCTTCCAAATCATGGATTCTCATTGCCATTCTCACAGTTTCTGCAAATTTGTTTCTTCTGAGCTCAACCTGATTTCACGTTTATACTCTACCTAGGTGCTGAGAAAGCTCATAGCTTGACTATGGTGTGATTCCTTTCTCACAGGTGAAGCTCCAGACAGCTCTGGAGATGCTGAGGCAGAAGCAGCAGGAAGCTGAAAAGTTGGAAGCTGACATCAGAGAAGAGAAAGCTTCCTGGAAGGCAAGAGGATGTGGTTCCTGAAGGAGTTAGCTAGAAATCTGGGCAGGACCATGGGAAGGAGCTTTTTTCCTCTTTATTCCCTGACACTTGATAAGTCCAGATGTCATTTGATTAGTCCTCTTCATTCTTTCCCTGATGGGGTGTGGTGGCTGGGGAGTAAATATGCCACAATGAACACAGACATCTGTAGGGAGCTGTTTACATGAAGGATCTCTCTGGTGAGGATGGCTAGTGAATCCTGTATTCTATTTTTGTGCTACTTTCTGAGTCCATGACTCTACTTTGGGAAGACATTTGGCAGTGGCTCATGATTCTGTCCTCAATGTCCAACTTTTGGCAGGGAGTTTGAGCTTGGGCTGATAAAAGTAATATAGGCAAGCATGAGTGTCCTGGACAGCTGCGTGAAAGGCAAGCTACATCTAGGTAACCCATTTTGACTCAGAATGAACCTCAACATACCCATTCAAGGTCATTGTTTTAAAATGTCATGAAGGAAAAGAAATAGGAAAATTAGCTTTCCTAAGACCTACTCTCCTGCTACTGTGTCTCCCCTTGTGAAAACTCCTCAAAAGAAACAGTTCTTTTTCTGACTAACAGCCTCTGCCTGGTAGACTGAGTGCCCCTTTCTCTTTCCTCATCTCTGAAGACTCAAATAGACCACGACAAAACCAACGTCTTGGCAGATTTTGAGCAACTGAGAGAGATCCTGGACCGGGAGGAGAGCAATGAGCTGCAGAACCTGGAGAAGGAGAAAGAAGACATTCTGAAAAGTCTTACAAAGTCTGAAATGAAGATGGTGCAGCAGACCCAGTACGTGAGAGAGCTCATCTCAGATCTGGAGCATCGGTTGCAGGGGTCAATGATGGAGCTGCTGCAGGTAAAAAGTGGAAAGAAGCCTGAGCATTGAGATTAAAGAAAAGTGAAGGCTATTTCCTTTTCTGTGTTGCTGTGCTCTTTCTAATACTAACAGTGTTCCCTGCAGGACCGCTTTTCTGAATCAGTTGCTGAAGTTATAGGAATAATTGAATGTAGAAGTAACAAGAGATAATCCCATTTTTATTAATTTATCCCAGAGCAGTACACAAATTTGACATAGTAGAGATGATCAATTAGCTCTAGTTATGTTTGATGGGTTCCTATGCTCTGTAATCCAGTGTTAAGCCCTTATCAGTGCAGTTTTCATTGCTTAGCTTAGCCACTGGCAAACAAATACACATCAAAATACAAGATGCTTTTTATTGTTTCCCTTCATGAAATTAATTGAGACTTTTTCCTCTTTATTTTCTGAAAAAAAATAAATAACTGCTATCACTTCTTTATATGCTGAACAGAATTCACTAGTAAAGGTCGGGCACGGTGGATCACGACGTCAGGAGATTGAGACTATCCTGGCTAACACGGTGAAACCCCGTCTCTACTAAAAATACAAAAAATTAGCCAGGTGTGGTGGCAAGTGCCTGTAATCCCAGCTACTTGGGAGGCTGAGGCAGGAGAATGGCGTGAACCCGGGAGGCGGAGTTTGCAGTGAGCCAAGATGGCGCCACTGCACTCCAGCCTGGGTGACAGTGCAAGACTCCATCTCAAAAAAAAAAAAACAACGAAAACTGCTCTCATCCCAATTTTCATGATGTTAACTATAATTGTTAACTATAATTGCCACATTGTGCAATAGAGCTCTTAAAGATAGTCTTCTTTTCATTCTGAAGTTGGTCTGAACTCTCCCTACACCCCAGCTCCTGGAAACCCGTCTTCCACTCTCTACTTTTATGAGCTCAACTATTTTTTACATCTACATACTAAGTGATATTATACAGTATTTGTCTTTCTGTTCCTGACTTATTTTACTTAAAGTCCTCCATGGTGTGAGATAGTCTTCTGCATATGGCTATCCAGTTGTTCCAATACAGTGTATCGAAGAGACTGTCCTTCCCTCAATGAATGCTGTTACCACTGTCAAAAACTAACTGATCATAAAGGTATGAATTTTTTTCTGGGTTACTATACTGTTCCATTGGTCTATGTGTCTGTTTCTAATGCTAGCACTATACTGTTTAGATTACTATAGCTTCATAATATATTTTGAAGTCAGGTATGATGCTTCCAGCATTATTCTTTTTGTTCAGGATTTCTTTGGTGATTTAGGGTCTTTTCTGGTCTCATACAAACTTGAGGGGTTTTTTTTTTGTATCTATTTTTGTAAGAAATGTCAGAATTTCAGTAAGGATTGCATGGAATCTGTAGATTACTTTGGGTAACATGTACATTTAAGGATATTACAACTAGACTACCACCATATTACAACTCTTCATTACAGCAGCCTTAGAGCAGGCTTATAAGAGGTCCTAAAGGGAGTGCTAAACATGGAATAGAAAGAACAACTGATACAAAAAAAAAAAAAAAAAAAACACACTAACGCACATACCCTACAGACGATATAAAACAAGTACACAATCAAGTCTACCTAACAGCCAATGAACAGCATAATGTCACATATCAATACTAACCGAGAATGTAAATGAACTCAATCCACTACTTAAAAGACATAAAGTGGCAAAAGGAATAAAATGATAAGACTCAACCCCGTCTGCTGTCTTCAAGAGACCCATCTCACATGTAATGACACCCACAGGCTCAAAGCAAGGGAGTGGAGAAAGATCTAATGGAAATGGAAAACAAAAAGGAGCAGGAGTAGCTATTCTTATATCAGATAAAACATACTTTTTGAACAATGACAACCAAGGACAAAAAGAGCAAACATGATAAAGGGTATCATTCAACAGGAAGACTTACCCATCTTAAATATATATGCACCATAGGTAGGAACACCCAGATTCACAAAACAAGCTTTTCTTCACCGGAGAAAAGACTTAGACGACCTCACAATAATACTGGGAGACATCAACATTTCACTGAAAGCATTAGACAGATCATCAAGGCAGAAAACTAACAAAGAAACTCTGGACTTAAACATGACCCCTGACCAACTGGATCTAATACACATCTACAGAATACTTCATGAAACAACCACAGAAAATACATTTTTCTCATCTGGACCAGAACATATTCTATCATCAGTCACATGTTGGGTCATAAAGCAAGTCTCAATACATTAAAAAAAAAAAAAAAAAAAATGGCCAGGCACGGTGGCTCACGCCTGTAATCCCAGCACTTTGGGAGGCCGAGGCGGGCGGATCATGAGGTCAAGAGATCGAGACCATTCTGGCCAACATGGTGAAACCCTGTCTCTACTAAAAATACAAAAATTAACCAGGCATGATAGCGGGCGCCTATAGTCCCAGCTACTCAGGAGGCTGAGGCAGGAGAATGGCGTGAACCCAGGAGGCGGAGGTTGCAGTGAGCCAAGATCGCGCCACTGCACTCCAGCCTGGGCGACAGAGTGAGACTCCGTCTCAAAAAAAAAAAAAAAAAAATAGAAATCAATATCAAGGAGACCTCTCAAAACTACACAAATACATGCAAATTAAACAACTTGCTCCTTAATAACTCCTGAGTGAATACTGACATTAAGGCAGGAGTCAAAAAATTATTTGAAAACTGTAAAAATAAGAACAAAACTTACAAAAATCTCTGGCATGCAGCTAAAACAATTAAGAGGAAACTTTATAGCACAAAGCATCTTCATTAAAGAGTTAGAAAGATTTCAAATTAACAATCTAACTTTCCATCTAGAAGAATGAGAAAGAAAAGAATGAACCATTCCTCCAAAGTAGCGGAAGAAAATAAATAAGTAAAACTGGAGAAGAACTGAATAAAACTGAAGCACAAAAACCCATGCAAAAGATTACTGAAGCTAACAGTTTGTTCTTCAAAAGAATAAACAAAACTGGGTTTTCAAATTTGTTGTTTCCTTATGTTTATGTCTGTACGTTGGCAGAAGGACATAATTTAGTTTCTGTGCACTGGCTTTGTTTGTTTTCTGAGATTCTAGGCATACTGTCTGCTATGGTTCAAGGGTAAGCTTGCTGCTTCAGCGTTCAGGCAGGGTGGCCCAGAGTCAGGAGGTGGCCAGGCCTGGCAGCTGACTCTACGGAGTTGGACCTATAGCCTGGGTCCATGACAGTGAGCCTAGAGCCTGTATCTCTGGGGGCCATCCTGAATCCTCAATTCACAGGTCTTGATCTGATACTGCAGTGGGCCTTGAGCTAAAGTTAGCAGAATCTGGCCAGTTCATGGCCTCTGATCTGGCACTAGGGTCCACTGGGAGTGGACCTGGATCCTAAGTATACTGGAGCCCAGTCTAGACTTTAGGTCCTCTGGAGCCTGGGTCAACAGTGACCCTCCTGGTGCTGGAGCCAGTGTTTAGTCTGGGTTTGCTAAGGCAAGTCCGGAGCCCAAGATCACAGGCACTGACCTGGTGCCTGGAGCCTCTGTCCCTTGGTGCTAGAATAGAAGCTGATTGTGCAGGTGCTATCCTAGAGCTTAGGTCCACAAGTGCAGACCTGGGTCCTGAGGCCTCAGGGGCTGGCCTGGAACAAGGATACACAGTAGCAGAGCTGGAGCTGGATGCAGTCCAGCAATGTGTTCTGTTTGGACAGGCTTTACGTTCGGTGTGCTGGAGCAGGCCTGGATTCTGAGTCTGCTGGCTCATGGACTCACAGGATCAAGCCTGGAGGGTAAGGCCATGGGGGACTGGCCTGGCACTGAACAGGCCTGGAGCCTGTGTTCTCAAATACCTACCTGGTGTTTGTGGCCAAGGGTGCTGAGCTGGCACTGTAGTGGGACTGAAGCCTGGAGCCATAGGGGATGCTGTGGTGTTGGGTGGGCCTGTGTCATATGTCTGCAGGAGCTAAGCTGAAGGATGTGTCTGCAGGTACCCATGATGACTAATACTGTGGAAGTCAGTGTGATGCTGTGGCAGACTTAAAGCCTGGGGCCATGGAGACCAGTTGGATACTGGAGGCAGTTTGGAGCCTGGGGCCACTGGGGAAAGCCTGAACCTAGGCCATGCTACAAGGCTGATTCTGTGGGGGCTGACCTGGCACCAGGGCCAGTATGTACCCTGGGGTAAACCTGGCTCTGGGGCAGGATTATAGACCGAGTCCATTGGGCAGGACTTGAGCCTGAGGCTGCGGGATACTGTGTGGCATAGGGTTGGGCTTGGAGATTTGGTCCGTGGGTACTGGCCTATAGCCTGTATATGCAGGGACTGAACTGAAGGCTAGGTTCAGAATTGTCAGCCTGATAACTAGGGATACAGGGCTAGATCTGGTGCTGGTATGGGCCAGAAGCCTGTGGCCATCAGGGCCTGAGGTCAGCCTGGCTGTGGGGCCAATCTGGAGCCTGAGGCTATTGGACTGTCCTAAAACTGAGATTGGTCCTACCACTGAGGGCAACCTGGCATTTAGATGGCCCGTAGACTGAGTCCACTGCACAGATCTGGAGCCTAGGGCTGTGAGATACAGCCTGGAGGCTTATCCGTAGGTACCAGTCTGGAGTCTGATGCCTTCAGACCTGCCAGACAGGGTTTTACTAGATTGAACCCAGTGTTAGGGCCTGAGGTAAATTTTGGTGCTGATTTTCCCCTCTTTCTCCTTGTGGGGGTTACCTCTTACATGCTATGCTGCCTAGAGTTGTAAGAGGGGTGAAATGGAAAATGTAAAACTGTCCTTCCTACATTCTTCCATGAGTGTTTTTCTTATTTCTGTGCTATACCCAGATGCTGTAAGCTCCTACTCTATTGCTTAGTTCTGGTGAGGTGTTTTAGTTCTTGGATGGTGGTTTAAATTGTTTTTGCGGGGAGACAACTGCTAGAGACTCCTATGATACTATTTTGCTGACACCCATCTGCAATTCCTTTCATTTCTATCTACAGCACACACACTTATGTCTCCTCTTTTATTCCTGATTTTGGTGATTTTGTTTTCTCTCCCTTTTTTTGTCCTTTCAGTTATAATTGGGTTAATTTTATTAACTTTTACGAGGTTAAAAAGGCTTTTTGCTACATTGATTTTTATCTTTTTTTAAGCTTTCTATATCGTTTCTGCTCTGATCTTTATTATTTCATCTTTTTCATTGAGTTTTTTGTTGTTGTTCCTTTCCTAATGTCCTAAGGTGAAATCTTAGATACTGTGAAATCTTTTTTTTCTGATATAGTGTTTATTCAGTGAATTGCTTTAACTGTATCTCATACATTTTAATTTTTGAGTTTTCATTCAGCTCAATGTATTTTCTGATTTTCTTTGTGATTTTTTGGTTTTCTCTTGGGTTATTCAGAAAAGTAGTGTTTAATTTTAAAGCATTTAAGAATTTTTAAAATGTTTCTTCTGCTGTGGATTTCAAATCCCGTTCCTTGGTAATCAGATAACTTGTATCATTTGTTAATGTATTAAAACTTAATGGTATGGAACATTACATGAGCAGGAAAATGTTTTATATGCATTTGAAAAGAATATGTATTTTGCATTCATTTGGTGAAATAATCTAAAGATGTCCATTAAGTCAAGCTAACTGATAGTGTTGTCTTCTATATCCTTTATGGTTTTTATACTAGCTTTTCAATTAATTACTGAAAGTAAATTATTGAAATCTTCACCAGTTGTTACTGAGTTGTCTGTTTTCCATTTTTTAATTCTTTATATATTGTTTTTAGTATTTTGAAGCTCTGTTGTTAAGTGAAGATACACTAATATTGTTATTTCCTCTTGACATATTGAAACTTTCTTTCATTATGAAATATTCCTGTTATTCTCACTTAGCAGTTCTTGCCTTAAAGTATCTTTGGTCTAATATTAATATATCTACTTGAGTTGTCTTATGGTTAAAGCTTTCATAGTATATATATTTTATTTCTACTTTGGGTTTATTTATGCCTTTGAATCTAATATGTGCTCTTCTATAGGTAGTGATAACTGAATCTTCTTCTTTGCCCAGTCTGTCTGACAGTCTCTGACTTTCCATTTGGGTTTTCATTATAACATTTAATGCAATTATTGATACAGTTTTACTTAAATTTACTATTTTGCTATTTGTTTTCTGTATTTCTGCTGTCTTTTTTGATGTTGTTATCTTCTGCATCCTTAACTGGCTTCGTTTATGTTAAATAAATATTCTCCAATGTCTATTTTTAGTTTTTCTCTTTTTCAGCTATATGACATTAGTATTCTTCCTAGTGGTTGCTTTAATGATTACAATATGCATCTTGTCCTATCACAGCCAGCTTCTGATTAATGGTAACTTAATTCCGGTAAAATACAGAAACTTTCCTTCAGTATTGCTTCATTTTCTTCATCTTTGGTTATCATTTTGTCATATATCTCACATGCATATATGTTATAACCTATTAATATAGTATTGAGTTACTTTGTAATAAACTTAATGTCTTTTGAAGTTATTAAGAAAATACTTTGGGAAATAAACTATAGATTCTTTTATCTTAACTCACATTTTATAGTATTACCATTTTGTTTAGGTTGAGTAAATCTTTGGAGGAAATTAATTTCAACTGAAGAAAATTTAAAAAATATTTTTGGGAAGAAATATTTATGGGAAGAAATATTTTGCAGGAGCTCACACCTGTAATCCCAGCAATTTGGGAGGCTGGGGCAGGTGGATCACCTGAGGTCAGGAGTTCAAGATCAGCTGGCCAACATGCAGAAACTCCATCTCTACTAAAAATGCAAAAATTAGCTGGGCATAGTGGCACGTGCCTGTAATCCCACCTACTTGAGAAACTGAGGCAGGAGAATCACTTGAACCTGGGAGGCAGAGGTTACAGTGAGTTGAGATGGTGCCACTGCACTCCAGCCTGAACAGAGCCAGACTCCGTCTCAAAAAAAAAAAAAAAGAAAAAAAAGGAAAAAACATTTTTTCTTCCATCTTCCAGCAACAAATTCTCTCAGTCTTCATCTGAGAATATTTTTTCTTCATATTTGAAGAAAATTTTTGCTTTATATGGAGTTTGGAGTTGACAGCTTTGTGCTTTCAATAAGTCAATCTAGTCTTTTCTGTCATCTATTATTATTTAGATGAGAAGTCAGCTATTAACCATATTGAAAGCATTCCTTATATAATGATTAATTTTTCTCTTGCTCCTTTAATTTTTTCTTTGCTTTGATTGTAGCCTTTGGAAATTTTTCTATGATATATGGATCTCATTAGTTATTTAACTTGGGGTTCATTGAACACAGATGAATATATTAACATAGATGAAATATTAATTTTTATAGAATTTAAACTATTTTTCCCCAATTATTCTTTTCTACTTGAAAATGTAGCAACATACATGTAATAGGTCTTAAAACAGGTTTTAGAAATCTTTTCCTCTCTTCTTTCCTTCTGGAAGACCTATTACATGTACATTGCTACATTGCTACATTGTGACATCTGACATGTCTTTGAGGCTATTTTTGTTTTTTAAGTCTTTTTTCTCTCTGTTCTTTAAATGAGAAAATTTTTATTGATGCAGCTTTTCAGGTTCAACGATCTTTTTGTGTGCTGTGGAGCACTTTTAGCAAATATTTCATTATTGTTATTTTACTTAAAATTTTCAGAATTTTTATTTCCTTATCATTTCTCTCTCTCAAGCGTATCTATTTTTTTGAGTCATTGTTTTTATACTTCAATCCTTTTTTTTTTTTTTTTTTTGAGACGGAGTCTCGCTCTGTAGCCCAGGCTGGAGTGCAGTGGCCGGATCTCAGCTCACTGCAAGCTCCGCCTCCCGGGTTCACGCCATTCTCCGGCCTCAGCCTCCCGAGTAGCTGGGACTACAGGCGCTGCTACCTCGCCCGGCTATTTTTTTTGTATTTCTTAGTAGAGACGGGGTTTCACCGTGTTAGCCAGGATGGTCTCGATCTCCTGACCTCGTGATCCGCCCATCTCGGCCTCCCAAAGTGCTGGGATTACAGGCTTGAGCCACCGCGCCCGGCCTATACTTCAATCCTTTAAGCATAGTTCTCCTTAGTTTTTTAACCTATTTGCAATAGTTGCTTTGAAGTCTTTATCTTCTAGTTCCAACATCTGGGGTCACTTGAGGATATTTTCAATTTATTGTTTTGGGGTTTTGTGTGTGTGTGTGTGTGTGTTTTTTTTTAAATCCCCCGAGCTGTGGTATTCTATCTTGTTCCTTTGTATTTGTATACATTTCTTTTGTAAATAAAAAAAAATATATATATATATTTTAGACAGAGTCTCACTCTGTCACCCAGAGTGACAGAGTGCTAGTATGTAGTAGTGCGATCTTGACTCACTATAGCCTTGACCTCCTGAACTCAAGCAATCCCCTCACCTCAGTCCCCAGAGTAGCTGCGACCACAGCTCCACACTACCATGCTCACCTAATTTTTGTATTTTTTGTAGAGATGGGATTTCACCATGTTGCCCAGGTTGGTTTCAATCCACTTGCCTCAGCCTCCCAAAGTCCTGGGATTACAGGAATAAGCCACTGCAGCTGGTCAAAATGTACATATTTGTTACTTTGTAGTTTCTGAGATTTCCCATCCTCTAGTCTCTACCCAGCAAGAAGTGTTTCTGTATCTTCATTTAGTTACTTCCTTATGGTTGCTACTGTCTCTGCTGTGTTTAAAGAAAACTCAAATATAATTTTTAAGTTTGGCATCCTAGCTCAAATAGAAGTTATGTTCAATCCCCTCAAGGCAGTAAGGCTTCTGTCCTCTCCTGATGAATCTGTGCTTGGGTTAGTGAGATTGTCCAAATTAATTCAAAGTTAAGGCTGTTTTGAAATCTGCTACAATTTACTCACTGATATGTTGTTTCACTTATCCTTTCCATATGTGTGTGTCTTTAGCATGGCCAGGGTTGCATATAACTTACTTCTAGTTAAGTTAATATATGTAATTCCTGTTGTTTCCAGCCACAATGCAGTAGTGCTTTTAAGATGGGCATCTGGGCTGGGCGCAGTGGCTCGTGCCTGTAATCTTAGCACTTTGGGAGGCGGAGTCGGGCGGATCACGTCAGGAGATCGAGATCATCCTGGCTAACACGGTGAAACTTTGTCTCTACTTAAAAAAAAAAAAAATTAGCTGGGCGTGGTGGCGGGAGCCTGTAGTCCCAGCTACTGGGGAGGCTGAGACAGGAGAATGGCTTGAACCCAGGAGGCGGAAGTTGCAGTGAGCTGAGATCACGCCACTGCTCTCCAGCATGGGCAACAAAGTGAGACTCCTTCGGCCGGGCGCGGTGGCTCAAGCCTGTAATCCCAGCACTTTGGGAGGCCGAGACGGGCGGATCACGAGGTCAGGAGATCGAGACCATCCTGACTAACACGGTGAAACCCCGTCTCTACTAAAAAATACAAAAAACTAGCTGGGCGAGGTGGTGGGCGCCTGTAGTCCCAGCTACTCGGGAGGCTGAGGCAGGAGAATGGCGTAAACCCGGGAGGCGGAGCTTGCAGTGAGCCGAGATCCGGCCACTGCACTCCAGCCTGGGCGACAGAGCAAGACTCCGTCTCAAAAAAAAAAAAAGAAAAGAAAAGAAAAGAAAAAGAAGAAAGAAGGAAGGAAAGAAAAGAAAAGAGAAGAAAAGATCTACACTTGTTTCGTACACTTGTTTGCTTATAACCTCAGCAAAAGCCACATAAACATCTTGAGCACTATTATTCATTCATCTTTGATTCTTCAAAACGTGACATAATGCCTGCAGAATAAGTTTATATATAAGCTTTGTTGTTTATTTTTGTGATTTTCGTTTTGTTTAGAAATGGGGTCTTACTCTGCAACCCAGACTGGAGTGCAGTAGTGTGATCCTAGCTCAATGCAGCCTCAATCAAACTTCTGGGCTAAAGAAATTCTCCCACCTCGGCTTCCCAAGTAGTTGGGACTACAGGTTCATGCCACTATGCTTGGCTAATTTTTTTGTTTTATTTTTTGTAGAGATGGGGTCATGCCATGTTGCATAGGCTGTATATCTGTTTAAGAAATCAAAGAAGCACTAATTATTTAAATCATTTCATGGAGAGCCATATACGTTTGGAGAAAAAACCAATTGGCAGTCACTTCTTTCCCTTCTAAACATGTCCCATCTGCAGAAACCAGAAACCTCTTCCACAAGGATGAAAGCTATTTCTGCTTTTAAGGGAACTTGAAAACCTCACATGAGTCTTCTGGGATGATTGCCCTGAGTCTTATCTGTGCTTTTTTGTCTTTCACACTGTCACCATCTCCATTCCCAGCACATTAGGGACTGGGGGAAATATGATGAAGCTTTCTAAGTGAGGAGAGACTATTTATTTCTTAATTGATGTTTTCTCTCTTCTTCCCAGGGTGTGGATGGCATCATTAAAAGGTATGTGTGGGAGGACAGAGATGGTCCTTTTGTGCAGTGAGGAGAGATTTATAGCCATTAGAATTGTCCTGGGTTTAATTAGAATAAAACATCTCCCAGGGCAGAAAAATTTTGATATTGTTGTATCATAAATTTCTGGTCAAAAATCAGCATTTGAATGTTCTGTAACTATTAAGAATAGCCCAGATTTGGCCAGGTGTGGTGACTCAAGCCTATAATCCCAGCACTGTGGGACGCTGAGGCAGGCAGATCAGGAGTTTGAGACCAGCCTGGCCAACATGGCAAAACCCTGTCTGTATCAAAAAAAAAAAAAAAAAAATACAAAAATTAGGGGGGTGTGATGGCACACGTCTGTAATCCCAGCTATTTGGGAGGCTGAGACATGAGAATTGCTTGAATCTGGGAGGCAGAGGTTGCAGTGAGCCAAGACCGTGCCACTGCACTCCAGTCTGGGTGACAAAGTGAGAGTCTGTCTTAGAAAAATCAATAAAATTAAAGAAAATTAAAGAAAAAAAAAAGGAATAGACCAGATTCTATGGCAGAAAATTTGAGTGGTGGAGACTCAGTGTGGGTCAGTAGTGGTTTCAGGGATAAGGTGTTGCAGTATCAGACCCCTGTGCCATCACTATTTTACTACCTACATCTAGTTCTGTTTCTGTATTTAATAGGTACTTGACTTATTTTGGAAGGGCCATATCTTCTTTTTCTGCCATATACCCCTAATTGTACATTGGGACAATTCCCACGTTTATATTTTCCTCCTGGAAAAAGACCAGTTCCTTCTTCATTTATATTTAGATTTCCAAAATCAGATATTTATTTGTGGAATAATATTTCAAAATAATATTCTGGATAATATGTGGTCATGGTACAAAGAATTGATCCATCTCAGTTGCACTCTTTAGAAGAGCATAAAAAGCTGCTATTCTTGTGTCTAAAATCGCATACCTCGGTGGTATCAAGTTCTTTCTAACCACATGAAATTCAGGCTAGTACGTTTGGTGCACATAATATCTCATTTGCCAAGTGTTTGTAATGTTTCCCAGAAATCTGAAACCCTAGCTGTTATCTGAGTACCTCCCTGCTGAGAATAGCTTTGAAAGTCTTAGGCCTCTCCAAACAGGACTCCTCTCTTGATATGTCTCAGACACCCAGGAGCCAGGTTCGCCAGGTTCTGCAACCTCCCTTTCTAACCATCTCCCTGGGAACTCACATACATAGCGATGATGTTTCCACACACTAAATGTTAGGGTTTCTTCTGTAAGGCACCAAAGTTTTGTTTTGTTTTAAAATCCTCCTTTTTTTTTTTTTTTTTATGTTATATGAGTTTAAAAATGTAGACAGGGAGAGGTTAATTATTTCATTTTAGAAGGAAGACACTGTGCTTCTGAGAGGTTAAACTCTTCCCACGTTCTCACAGAAAGTAAGTGGGAAGGTAAACAGGAGAATATTTTGTTTGCCATCAGGGTCAAGAGTGTGCACTCTCCCTTCTCAGGATCCCCAAGAAGAGAGTTCAGTGCATCAATGGGCTGAAATGATAGGGAATCAGGGGTGTTCCAGGGACACAAGGTCAGAGGTTTGGAAGCATTTTTTTTTTTCTTTTTTAACTCTTAGGATTGAGAACATGACCTTGAAGAAGCCAAAAACTTTTCACAAAAATCAAAGGAGAGTGTTTCGAGCTCCTGATCTGAAAGGAATGCTAGACATGTTTAGAGGTGAGGAGAGCTGGATCAACAACAGGGTTGTGGAATTCATGTGGTGTCAGGGTGCTAAATGGGGAAGAGGTGCAGTTTCCAAATACGGATAGAGGGTATAGGGGAGGATGGATATTGTCTGCTGCTGATGGGATTATATTTAATGGGAAATGGCTGGGTGGCTGCTTCATCCCATCTTTCAGTAATTTACTGCCCTAATATAGGGCATACTTTTCCAAATCTGGAGACAAAGTGAATTTCAGTGCTGACTCCTTTGCTTGTATTCAATATTATGCATTTTTATAATTTCATAGCTAACAGATGTCCGACGCTGCTGGGGTAAGGAGAAATCACATTATCATCAGCTACCCTGTGGCTTATCATTATTATTATCTTTATCTTTTAGAATTTTATGTTCTCTGTTAGGTCTCGTGTTTTAAGATTTATGATTCTCCTTCCAATACATACATAACTTACCCCTCCTTATAACTTCTGAACAAGTTTCCTCCCAGTTTTCTCTCAAGTCTTTATCAAGATTTCTCTCATATCACAAATAAAGTTACATTATATCCCCTAACTGACCTGTTAATTTTTCTACAGTTGATGTGACACTGGCTCCAAACAACATTTCACATGTTGTCATTGCTGAAGATAAGAGACAAGTGAGCTCTCGGAACCCACAGATAATGTATCGGACACAAGGGACATTATTTCAGTCACTCACGAATTTCATTTATTGTACTGGCGTCCTGGGCTCCCAAAGTATCACATCAGGGAAACATTACTGGGAGGTAGATGTGTCCAAGAAAAGTGCTTGGATCCTGGGGGTATGTGCTGGCTTCCAACCCGATGCAATGTATAATATTGAACAAAATGAAAATTATCAACCTAAATATGGCTACTGGGTTATAGGGTTACAGGAAGGAGTTAAATATAGTGTTTTCCAGGATGGTTCCTCACATACTCCTTTTGCTCCTTTCATTGTGCCCCTCTCTGTGATTATTTGTCCTGATCGTGTTGGAGTTTTCGTAGACTATGAGGCTTGCACTGTCTCATTCTTCAATATCACAAACCATGGATTTCTCATCTATAAGTTTTCTCAGTGTTCTTTTTCTAAGCCTGTATTTCCATATTTAAATCCCAGAAAATGTACAGTCCCCATGACTCTGTGCTCACCAAGCTCTTGAACCTTCTTACACACTCAGCCCCTTGTGTACAGCACCTCTTGTCCATGTGCATCTCATACACCTGAACTCAGTTGCATCATTTTAACCATCTTTTCCTTGCTGTCTCTATTCTTTCTATTTGAACGTCCTGCACTCATCAGTAAAATGTGATAATTATCTTGTGCCATATTCTCCCCAATATTTTATTGACATTTGATAGCAATTGTTTTCATCATTTTCCATACTCCCAAGGAAAACTGACCTATACCTCATAAAATGAGACCACTATTTAGGTATTACTTCTGCCAAATATTTATCATCCAGTTGCCTCTGACACTGACTAAGAAGATGAAAAAAAGCTTTTCAACAGCCTTTCTATATCATCGTGTGATAGTTGTTCACCAATGAATGAGTCCTTAGTCCTGTGTCAGTTTACCCTTGATGCCCTTATTTGTGAAAGAGTTAAAGAGAAAATATCATAAACGGTATACTCTAAGTGTAGAGGTTTTGTATCTAGAGGATCTGAGTTCAACTCCTGTCTCTCCGTATACTAGCAGTGTAACTGTGAATAGCATACTTAAATGGCTGTACTTCTTTTCTTTTCTTTCTTTTTTTTTTTTTTTTGAGATGGAGTTTTGCTCTTGTTCCTCAGGCTGGAGTGAAATGGTGCGATCTTGGCTCACTGCAACCTCCGCCTCCCAGATTCAAGCAATTCTCCTACCTCAGCCTCCCAAGTTGCTGGGATTAGAGGCGCCCACCACCACCCCCTGCTAAATTTGTATTTTTACTAGAGACAGGGTTTCCCCATGTTGTGTTGGTTAGGCTCGTCTAGAACTCCTGACCTCAGGTGATCCACCCGCCTCGGCCTGCCAAAGTGCTGGGATTACAGGCATGAGCTACCGCGCCCAGCCTGTGCTTATTTTCTTAAAATAATTTTTGTGGCTTTGCAGATGCTGCCGCCGAGGAAAGTCCTGTACTACTAGCCATGGTCAACCCTACCGTGTTCTTCGACATTGCCGTCGACGGCGAGCCCTTGGGCCGCGTCTCCTTCGAGCTGTTTGCAGACAAGGTTCCAAAGACAGCAGAAAATTTTCGTGCTCTGAGCACTGGAGAGAAAGGATTTGGTTATAAGGGTTCCTGCTTTCACAGAATTATTCCAGGGTTTATGTGTCAGGGTGGTAACTTCACACACCATAATGGCACTGGTGGCAAGTCCATCTATGGGGAGAAATTTGAAGATGAGAACTTCATCCTAAAGCATACAGGTCCTGGCATCTTGTCCATGGCAAATGCTGGACCCAACACAAATGGTTCCCAGTTTTTCATCTGCACTGCCAAGACTGAGTGGTTGGATGGCAAGCATGTGGTCTTTGGCAAAGTGAAAGAAGGCATGAATATTGTGGAGGCCATGGAGCGCTTTGGGTCCAGGAATGGCAAGACCAGCAAGAAGATCACCATTGCTAACTGTGGACAACTCGAATAAGTTTGACTTGTGTTTTATCTTAACCACCAGACCATTCCTTCTGTAGCTCAGGAGAGCACCCCTCCACCCCATTTGCTCGCAGTATCCTAGAATCTTTGTGCTCTCGCTGCAGTTCCCTTTGGGTTCCATGTTTTCCTTGTTCTCTCCCATGCCTAGCTGGATTGCAGAGTTAAGTTTATGACTATGAAATAAAAACTAAGTAACAATTAAAAAAAATATAATAATAATTTTTGTATTAAAAAATTCACATTAAATAAGTCCTAATGTTTTATTGCATAGTAGGGTGACTAGAATTATCAATAACATTTTGCATATATTTTGAAGTAGCTAGAAGAAAGGATTTTGAAAGTTCTCAACACAAAGAAATGACACATATTTGAGGTGATGGATATGCTAATTACCCTGGTTTGATTATTACACAATGTATACATGTGTCAAAACATCACACTATACCACATAAATATGTACATTTATTATTTGTCAATTAAAAGCAAAATAAAACAAAAAACCTTCATCTAATACTTTGGATCATTGTGAAAAAATAAATTCCTGAAGTATAAAGCATCTATCTAAGTGTCTTGATCTAATAAGTATTTGTTCTACAAATTACTGAAAAACATAAACTCTGTTAATGTCTCATGGCACAGGTTGTGCCTTCAGGGAAACTAGGATTGGGTTTACTAAATTCTGATTTTGTAGATCTCAGATACCACTGTCAAAATGACTTCAATTCTGCCTTCTGTATATAATACACACATATATTTAGTATTTTATTGTAATTCTAGTGTTGCTACATATGAGTCTTTATCAAACAAACTGAATTATGTGGGAATCAGTTTATTAATGGTAAAAAATAATTATAACAAAATTAGCTGATGTAGTTTTTAGAAAATTAAAGTTTTTTAAATACCTTCACTCATTTCTAGCACATAGTGGTAATCCATTATGGTGTTGAGTTTTGTTCATTTGTTTGTTTGGAGACAGGGTTTGTCTCTGTCACCCAAGCTGGAGTGCAATGGCACGATCTCGGCTCACTGCAACCTCCACCTCCAGGGTTCATCCTCCCACCTCAGCCTCCCAAGTAGTTGGGACTACAGGCACACACCACCACGCCCTGGTAATTTTTTGTATGTTCGGTAGAGACGGGGTTTGACTGTTGCCCACGCTGGTCCCAAACCCCTGGGCTCAAGTGGTCTGCCCACTTTACCTCCCAGAGTGCTAGGATTACAGGTGTGAGCCACTATGCCCAGCCTCATTATGGTGCCTGTTAATTTTTGGTTCCCTTTCACTGTGACTGAAATCAACAATTTTTAACAATATGTAAGTTTATTTTCAAAATTGTCTCTCTCACTTTGTTTTAAGAAATAATTAAATTAAAAATCACAGATTTTTCTTGTAGAAAGTTTTAAAATAAGTGTTTATAAGTGGAAAAAAAAATATTTGTTTTTAGCTTCATAGCTGCTTAGTCTTAAATTAAGTATTTCTGAGTACTCTAATTTCATTGTAAATCTTTCCTGTTTGCCAGGTTGTAAAAATGTATTTTGCACAGTGATGCAGATAAAGCCAGAAGTGCATGTGGCATTTCTCAACAATGGTATTGATAAGTGAATTGTGAGCCCAGGTTAGCCTCACTCTTTTCATTAAGGTAAAAGGGCATGGTAATTTTCATAAATGACAAGAAAATACTTGTTCTCCTTGTTCAGTGAGGAGAATTATTTTTGCAGCAGATGTTTATGAAGGGCATGGTAGGATCCCTATGTCTATTGGCATTTTTATTTCCAACTCTTTCCCAAGTTTTGAGCTGAAGTGTTTTGTTTTGTTTTAATGGGCTGCCTCATCAAATAGTCTCTGCTCTTGACCCTGCTTGGTCACAGAAATTTTAAGGTCTCTATCTTTATGGTAACTTTAGTCAGAGAAGGGATTCCAAGGTGAATATTTTCAGTAACTGTGTGTGTGTGCGCACACCTCTACCTCAGCACCATCCAGGGAAACTGAGGAGGTTGACGCTATAAATTTTCCCTTTGACCTCTGCTTTCCTGTCACCCAATGCTATGAAGATTGAGGCTTTCACTCACTGAGAACAGTCTGAACGACCTTGAATTGTTGACAAGTGATTCTCCAGGGACATTAATGCCTTTTCATTTCCTGAAAAGCCAAGTCCCACAGCTCAGGATGAAGTACCCAGTTACACAACAATAACGACCTGAATTTGTATACACAACAGAAAAGATCTGCACACCGAAGGATTTTTTTTTAAAAACAGATGTTCCTGGCCCTAGTAATGAATCTCTCAGCTGAAAAGAATGTGAAGCTTATGAATTGCTCTGAGCTACACTCCGTCTTCTCAGTAAAAGACTGGAGAAGGCAACCTGTGCTCAAAAAGGCTAATGGACATCAACTGTGGATTTTCTCTCTGCCTATGTATCAGTTCTAGGATGTTCCTTCCCCATCACTTCTGAACCTCTGAGTAACAATTATGTCATCTTCTATGCTGAGACCTCAGCTATGCTGGGCCATTAATTAGGCATATCTGGTTGGAATTTTGGTACAATTTGGGGAGAAGCGAAAGAAAAGAAGAGGTTGTTAAAAAACAGGGATTGCTTGAAGACTGTTCTGCAGGACACTGAGTAAAGAATGGGAGCAGGCCTCAAGCAGAAACCAGTGGGAGGACAAATACGAAGAAGCAGAAAGAATGAGAGTTCTTGGGGGCTAAAGAGAAGGTGTCCTGATGAAGAGCCAGCTCTAAGATTAAAAGAGAGAGAAAAGTAAAATAATGTTTATAGGATGTGTTGGAGGGATGGAATGGAATAAGGGTTGGGCAGAGGTATCAGGAGAACCCGCTCCCGATGTTTAACGTGGGTTCTTTTCTATGTCCCAAGTGTCTCAGCTGGTTTGAGAAATAAAGGGAAAGAGCACAAGAGAGAGAAATTTAAAGCTGGGTGTCTGGGGGAGACATCACATGTCGGCAGGATCCATGATGTTCTCCGAGCGGTAAAACCAGCAAGTTTTTATTAGCGATTTACAAAAGGTGAGGGAGTGCACGAATAGAGTGTGGGTCACAGAGATCACATACTTCACAAGGTAATAAAATATCACAAAGCAAGTGGAGTCAGGGTGAGATCACAGGACCACCAGATGAGGCGAAGTTAAAATTGCTAGTGAAGTTTTGGGCACGCATTGTTGTTGATAACATCTTATCAGGAAACAGAGTTTGAGAGCAGACACCCTGTCTGACCAAAATTTATTAGGCGGGAATTTCCTTATCCTAATAAGCCTGGAAGTGCTACAGGAGACCGGGTCTTATTTCATGGCTTCGACCATAAAAGACAGCACGCTTTGAGGGGGCCATTCATAGGCCTACCCTATGGGCGCATTCTCTCTCTCAGGGATGTTCCTTGCTGAGAAAAAGAATTCAGCGATGTTTCTCCTATGTGCTTTTGAAAAAGGAGAACTATGGCTCTGTTCCGTCTGGCTCACTGGCGGCCAGTTCAAAGTTACCTCCCTTGTTCCCCTGAACATCGCTGTTATCCTGTTCTTTTCTCAAGATGCCCAGATTTCATATTGTTCAAACGCGCATGCTCTACAAACAATTTGTGCAGTTGACACAATCATCACAGGGTCCTGAAGCGACATTCATCCTCCTCAGCTTCCAAAGAAGATGACGGGATTAAGAGATTAAAGTAAAGACAGGCATAGGAAATCACAAGGGTATTGATTGGGGAAGTGATAAGTGTCCATGAAATCTTCACAATTTATGTTTAGAGATTGCCATAAAGACAGGCATGAGAAATTATAAAAGTATTAATTTGGGGAACTAATCAATGTCCATGAAATCTTCACAATTTGTGTTCTTCTGCCATGGCTTCAGCCGGTCCCTCCGTTCGGGGTCCCTGACTTCCCGCAACACTTAGGGGCTAAAGAGAAGATGTCCTGTTGAAGAGCCAGTTCTAAGATTAAAAGAGAGAGAAAAGTAAAATAATGTTTATAGGATGTGTTGGAGGGATGGGATGAAATAAGCATTGGGCAGAGGAGAGCTCTTTGGAAAAGGGATCTCTTTGATTTTTTTCTTTGGACATTGCAACCAATCCTCCTACTTGATGCTATACTTGTCACAAGGTAATCATTATGTTCTGAGCTCCTTGATCCTCTTCAGTATCAATAAGATACATAAATTACATCTCATAATATGCCTAAACATATATCTAATCTTAATAATATCTTTGTATTAACCACCAGACTCCAACATCACCATTATTTTCTTTCTGAATTATGTGGCAGTGCAAAATGTTACGACCACAACTGAAAAAAAAACTCCGGCAGTTTGGTAGAGAAAGAAAGCCTAAAATCAAGCAATTTAACATACAGTTAAAGATTGTCTAGAGTGAGCAAAACTGAGGTTCTATCTCCGTTAATGAAGGTATATATTCTAATAAAACTGCATACCCTCACCCACAGATCCAACGTTAGAAACCTTGAACAAAATGTAAAAATCAAGTAAACCTGAAGGCACTCGAAAGTGACAAGCAATCAGAATATTCAGGGTAATAGACATTTAGAAAAAGGCAACAGTACTGGGGGAGTTTCCTGTTTCTGTGACTTTTCACTTGAAGGCAGACCTCAGTTGTTACTGGGTAGAATACTAAAAACTCAGTTAACAATATACATACTTGTTGCTTTGAAAAACAAAAATGAACCAGACGCAGTGGCTCACGCTTCTAATCCCAGCGCTTTGGGAGGCTGAGGTGGGCAGATGACAAGGTCAGGATTTCAAGACCAACCAGGCCAATATGGTGAAACCCCATCTCTAATGAAAACACAGAAATTAACTGGGCATGGTGGTGGGCTCTTGTAGTCCCAGCTAGTCAGGAGGCTGAGACAGGAGAATCGCTTGAACCCAGAAGCCGGAGGTTGCAGTGAGCTGAGATCGTGCCGCTGCACTTCAGCCTGGGCGACAGAGCGAGACTCCGTTTCAAAAAAAAAAGAAAAGCAAGAATGATTTGTGCCTGCCATAGCAACTAGAAAATGATGGTAAAGTACCTGTAAAGAAGAGATGTAGAGGAATAAATACCAAATTGTATGTATAAACTCTGATCAAATCTCTAAAGTACACATATTTGAGACAGATGTGAAGCAGCCCAGAATAGGCTATAGGAACTACAAAAAGATTTCAGCTGCTGTATGTAGCAGGGAAAAATTAAGAATTTAATTTCAATCAAATTAACTATCTGGAAAAAAAAAAAAAAAACCTTCAGAGGATTATACAGAATCCAGAACAGGAGTGTACAAAACAATAAACCCTGGGGATGATAATGTTTCAGTATGTTCTGGGGTCTGTACCAGCTAGGCACTCAGTCACTACAGTTTTATTCTTAGTGCAGTTTACTACAGCAAGAATATTTGAATTAAAAGAATATGAATTACAGTTATACATTCTACAGCTTAGAATATACAGTACTCTACCTGAGTACTTAGAATTTCCACGCAATTCTATAATTATTAGTTAAAGTTATCTTATACCTAAGCTCTAATCATGTAGAATAATGATTCAGAACAACTTGGCACCTAGCATCTTGAAATGCAATCTGATGGGGAAAACACTCAGTTATAAAGCTCTACAAATTTGGGCTGACAAAATGAGTTATTAGTGAAATGAGAAAAGTTCCCTTGTCCCCCTCACAGGGCACGTGATGGGGAGTGGCTCACTTCAGTGCCCCGCTGCTCAAACTTCTAGGGGAGAATATAGATGGGCAGGTTGTGGGACTCCAACCCCAAAGCAGCCTCTAGGGGTGAGTGTTTACAGCTCGTGTGGGTCCCCGTCGATGTGTGTTACACTGTACTCTTTTTTTTTTAATATACTTTAAGTTCTAGGATACATATGCACAACGTGCAGGTTTGTTACATACATATACATGTGCCTTGTTGGTTTGCTGCACCCATTAACTCGTCATTTACATTAGGTATATCTCCTAATGCTATCCCTCCTCCAGCTCCCCACCCCACCACAGACCTCAGAGTGTGATGTTCCCTGCCCTGTGTCCAAGTGTTCTCTTGTTCAATTCCCACCTATGAGTGAGAACATGCGGTGTTTGGTTTTCTGTCCTTGTGATAGTTTGCTGAGAATGATAGTTTCCAGCTTCATCCATGTCCCTGCAAAGGACATGAACTCATCCTTTTTTATGGCTGCATAGTATTCCATGGTGTATATGTGCCACATTTGGCCCAGCGATCCCATTACTGGGTATGTGCCCAAAAGATTATAAATCATGCTACTATAAAGGCACATGCACACACTGTCCTCTTTCTAACAAAACTGCATGTCCTCACCCATAAATCAACATTAGAAACCTTGGACAAAATGTGAAAATCAAGTAAACCTGAAGGCACTAGAAAGTGACAAAAGCTGTCAGAATATTCAGGGTAATAGACACTTAGAAAAATATAAAAGTATTGGAGGAGTTTTCCTCTTTGCTGTCTGCAGGTGGCTTGTGTTTATCTGCTCAGACCCTCTGCCTTATCGCAAGGACAGAGGGCTTTCTGTATCCCAGGTCCTTGCCTTAATGTATCAGAAAAATTGGATCACATATGGGCTTGGAGAATGAGTGCAAGGTTTTTTATTGAGTGGTAGTAGCTCTCAGCGAGGTGGATGAAGAGGACAGAAGGGAGATGGAATAGGAAGGTGGATTTCCCCTGAAGTTGGGCCGCCCAGCAGCCAGGCTGTCCTCTGACAGCCCCGACCAATCTCTGCATACTTCCGTCGGTCGCTGGCCTTCCACCATGTGCTGGTGCCTGTTGGTGTGTTCTTCTAGCAATATGCTACTGTTGACGTCCAGTTGCTTTTGTTTCTTCCCACTACAGGCACAGGATGGGGGTGCGACAGGCCAGAGTGGTCTTGGAAAATGCAACACGTGGACACAAAAACAGAAATTCCTGTCCTCACCTAGGTCTGTGGGCCCAGGCCCCAGGGGTGGAGCCTTTGTCAGGGACCATGCCTTTCTCTTTTCAGTACTTCCCTGCACCCCTCTTGTATAATTAGCAGCTGTCATTCTGAATGGGAAAAATAAAATTATTTTTATAAATAAAAGGATTTTGCCAGGCGTGGTAACTCAGGCCTGTAATCCCAGCACTTTGGGAGGCTGAGGCAGTCAGATCACTTGAGGTCAGGAGTTAGAGACCAGCCTGGCCAACATGGTGAAACCCTATGTCTACTAAAAACACAAAAATTTGCTGGGCATGGTGGCGCAGGCCTGTAGTCCCAGCTATTCTGGAGGCTGAGGCAGCAGAGTCACTTGAACCTGGGAGGCAGAGATTGAAGTGAGCCTAGATCACACTACTGCACTGGGCAACAGTGTGAGACACCACAGCCTGGGCAACAGAGTGAGACTCCGTCTCAAATAAATAAATAAATGGATTTTTAGTATGAGCCTACTGAAAAATTTTCTCAATATGTCATTGAATCTTAAGAGTTCATCAATTAATTACCACATTTTGCTCCTAATCTAGACTGTTGAGGTGAAGAAGAATCCCAGAGCCTAATAGAGGTAAAACCAATTTTACCTAATAGAGATAAAATTGTTGGTATCATGTTACCCAGCAATTAGGAGGCAGGTGAGAACACAGAAGTTAAAAGATTGTGCTGTTCAACTCCCTTTTGCTAAGTTATACTCAAGCCTCCATAATTTATCCAGCTTTCCTTACTTATTTGAAGGAAAGTATGTGCATACACACACACACACACACACACACACACACTCTTTAAATTCTGGGATGCATGTGCAGAACGTGCAGGTTTGTTACATAGGTATACACGTGCCATGGTGGTTTGCTACACCCATTAACCTGTCATCTACATTAGATATTTCTCCTAATGCTATCCCTTCCCTAGTCCCCCACCCCCCGAAGGCCCCGGTGTGTGATGTTCCCCTCCCAGTGTCCATGTGCTCTCATTGTTCAACTCCCACTTATGAGTGAGAACATGTAGTGTTTGGTTTTTTGTTCCTGTGTTAGTTTGCTGAGAATGATGGTTTCCAGCTTTATCCATGTCCCTGCAAAGGACATGAACTCATCCTTTTTGTAGCTGCATAGTATTCCATGGTGTATATGTGCCACATTTTATTTATCCAGTCTATCATTGATGGACATTTGGGTTGGTTCCAAGTCTTTGCTATTGTGAATAATGCTGCAATAAACATACGTGTTCATGTGTCTTTATAGTAGAATGATTTATAATCCTTTGAGTATATACCCAGTAGTGGGATTGCTGGGCCAAATGGTATTTCTAGTTCTAGATACTTGAGGAATCGCCACACTATCTTCCACAATGGCCAAACCAATTTACACTCCCACCAACAGTGTAAAAGTGTTCCTATTTCTCCACATTATCTCCAGCATCTGTTGTTTCCTGACTTTTTAATGATCGCCATTCTAACTGGAGTGAGATATCATTGTGGTTTTGATTTGCATTTCTCCAATGACCAGTGATGATGAGCTTTTTTTTTCAAGTATTTGTTGGCTGCATAAATATCTTCTTTTAAGAAGTGTCTGTTCATGGCCGGGCGTGGTAGCTCATGCCTATATCCCAGTACTCTGGGAGGCCCAGGTGGATGGATCACCTGAGGTTGGGAGTTCGAAACCAGCCTGACCAACATGGAGAAACGCCATCTCTACTAAAAATACAAAACTAGTCAGGCATGATGGCGCATGCCTGTAATCCCAGCTACTTGGGAGGCTGAGACAGGAGAATTGCTTGAACCCGGGAGGCAGAGGTTGCAGTGAGCCAAGATCGTGCCACTGCACTCCAGCCTGGGCAACAAGAACAAAACTCTGTCTCAAAAAAAAAAAAAAAAAAGTGTCCATATCCTTCACTCACTTCTTGATGGGGTTGTTTTTTTCTTGTAAATTTGTTTAAGTTTCTTGTAGATTCTGGATATCAGTCCTTTGTCAGATGAATAAATTGCAAAAATGTTCTCTCGTTCTGTAGGTTGCCTGTTCACTCTGATGTTAGTTTCTTTTGCTGTGCAGAAACTCTTTTGTTTAATTAGATCCCATTTGTCAGTTATGGCTTTTGTTGCCATTGCTTTTGGTGTTTTAGTCATGAAATCTTTGCTCATGCCTATGTCCTGAATGGTATTAGGTTTTCTTCTAGGATTTTAATGGTTTTAGGTCTTCTGTTTAAGTCTTTAATTCATCTTGAGTTAAGTTTTGTATAAGGTATAAGGAAGGGGTCCAGTTTCAGTTTTCTGCATATGGCTAGCGAGTTTTCCCGACACCATGTATTAAACAGAGAATCCTTTCCCCATTGCTTTTGTCAGGTTTGTCAAATATCAGGTGGTTGTAGATGTGTGACATTACTTCTGAGGTCTCTGTTCTGTAGATATATAGACCAATGGAAATTTGTTTATTTTTACACAATTAATTAAAATGTAGCACTGAATGATTTTATATGTCCTGCACATACTTTTGTGCCCTGTTATCTATCTTATTCTTTTTTTGATGGCATATGCCAGATGACGCCACTAAAAACTGATGAAGTCTCCATAACATGGGTCCCTTACTGATGCTGAGGAGCATGCCAATCGCACCTTAACCAATGCTATTCATGTAGAATGACCAAGAAATGAATGTTTCTTACTGAAAGAGTGCATATATTGGCATCTTTCATTACCCACAGACTAATAAACTAATCCTGGCTCATAAAATCCTTTTTGCCTACTTATTTCTATTTGGAGGAACTTAAATCATATTGGTATAATGATTCGTATAACAAAGTCTTTTTCTTTATTTATCACATACTACTATCACTGAATATTGTTCCCACCCAGCTCTACAACTAATGGTAAGTTTCCTAAAGGCAAAAAAAAAAAAAAAAAAGCCATTTCTTTGTTTTTTCTTTTAGCCGGAGTTTCACTCTTGTCGCCCAAGCTGGAGTGCAATAGCGCAATCTCGGCCCACTGCAACCTCTACCTCCCAGGTTCAAGTGATTCTCCTGCCTCAGCCTACCGAAGTAGCTGGATTGCAGGTGCCCGCCAACATGCTCAGATAATTTTTTTTTGTATTTTTAGTTGAGACCAGGTTTCACCATGTTAGCCTGGCTGATCTTGAACTCCTGACCTCAGGTGATCCACCAGCCTCAGCCTTCCAAAATGCTGGGATTACAGGTATGAGCTACTGCGCCCAGCCAGAAAAAGGCCATTTCTTATATTGCAGTCAACATAAATGCTGTGGTACATAATGAAATTCTGCTACTTTTGTGGTATTATTAACATTTAGGTAATCCTTTTTGATAAATCTTTTTTTTTTTTTTTTTTTTTTTGAGACGGAGTCTCGCTCTGTCGCCCAGGCTGGAGTGCAGTGGCCGGATCTCAGCTCACTGCAAGCTCCGCCTCCCGGGTTCGGGCCATTCTCCTGTCTCAGCCTCCTGAGTAGCTGGGACTACAGGCACCCGCCACCTCGCCCGGCTAGTTTTTTGTATTTTTTAGTAGAGACGGAGTTTCACCGTGTTAGCCAGGATGGTCTCGATCTCCTGACCTAGTGATCCGCCCGTCTCGGCCTCCCAAAGTGCTGGGATTACAGGCTTGAGCCACCGCGCCCGGCCTGATAAATCTTAACCTACAATTTTTCACATCTCCATTTTGTTCCTGAAATTTATCTGGATACTTACTTCAATGCATGTGGTTGATCTATCCACAACACAACACAACGCTCTAAGCACATTTTTCCTGTGCCGCATAGTGTTTGAAACTAGAAATAGTCAACAGTCATTGGTACAAACCCACACTTACCCCCATCTGTCACCACCAGCTCCCATGTATGCTGCCCAGGGGTTTGAAGATTAGCATGCCTGGCCCCTGGCACCACGACTGGTACTCACACGTGCTACCCAGGGTCACAAGGAACATCCTGCCTGACATCCCCAGCAATGCCTTACCACAACCTCCACTAACAACCACAGCCTACGCAGTTGAGAAATGTCCAGACTCTACTGATGTTGAATACAGCCAAATAAATTATATGAACATTATACCACTGTGCCTACCCAGTCAAAGCCTAAGCACCCTACTCAATCAAAACTATAGAGTTATCTAAAGGAAAAAGTATTTTTCTATGAAAATTAATCTGTAAAATTGGAAGAAATGACTGCTAACCAAATGTCTAGATATCAATGTAAGAACAAAATAAACAAAAAAAGTGAGAAAACATAACACTTCCAAAGGAACACAATTCTTCAGTAAAAGGTTTCAAGGGAAAAATATCTATGAAATGCCTGAAAACTTATTCAAAATAATGATTTTATGGAAACTCAGTGAGATGCAAGACAATACAGGTAAGCAATAAAAAGAAATCAGAAAAACAATTCATGATCTGAATGAGAAATTCAAAAAGAGATAGACACCATAAAAAGAGCCAAACAGAAATCCTGGAACTGAAGAACTCAAGGAATGAAATTTTTAAAATATACAATCTAGAGCATTAACAATAGACTAAATCAAGCAGAAGAAATAATTTCTGAATTGACACAGGTCTTTTAAAGTAATTTACTCAGATAACAAAAACACAAAACAATACTAAAAATAAAGAAAGACTACAGGACATGTGGAACTGTACTAAATAAAACAGTTTCAGCCGGGTGTGGTGGCTCACGCCTGTAATCCCAGCACTTTGGGAGGCCAAGGCAGGTGGATCAAAATGTCAGGACTTCGAGGCCAGCCTGACCAACATGGTAAAACCCTGTCTCTACTAAAAATACAAAAATTAGTTGGGCGTGGTGGTGAACACCTGTAATCCCAGCTACTCAGGAGGCTGAGGCTAGAGAATCACTTGAACACGGGAGGCAGAGCTTGCAGTGAGTCAAGATCACTCCACTGCACTCCAGCCTGGGCAACAGAGCAAGACTCCATCTCCAAAAACAAACAAACAAAAACAAACAAACAAACAAACAGTTTGCCATTTTGGAAATTTCAGAAGGAGGATAGATGAGAGAAAGCAAGGAAAATCTATTTAATGAAATAATTGCTGAAAAATTCCCAAGTCTTGCAACAGATATAGACATCCAGATACAGGACGCCCAAGGACTAATACATATGTTCAACCCAAAAAGTCTTCTTCAAGGCACATTAGATTCAAACTATCAAAAGTGAAAGAGGAAATTCTAAAAACACCAAGAGAAAAGTTTCTAGTCACATATAAGAGAATCCTCATCAGAATGACAACAGATTTCTCTGTAGAAACCTTACAGGGCAGGCAAGAATGGGATGATATATTCATTGGACCACACACACACACACACACACACACACACACACACACACACACTCTCTCTATATATATATATTGAATGGACTAAAAAACTATAACAATAACAAAAAATGTGCTATACCCAGCAAATCTATCCTTCAAAAATGAAGGAGAAATAAATTTTCTTCTGGATAAGCAAAAACTGAGAGAATTTATTACCACTAAATCAGCACTATAAGAAATGCTTGGCCGGGCCCGGTGGCTCACGTCTGTAATCCCAGCACTTTGGGAGGCTGAGGCTAGTGGATCACCTGAGGCCAAGAGTTCGAGACCAGCCTGGCCAAAGTGGTGAAATCCTATCTCTACTAAAAATACAAAAATTAGCCAGGCGTGGTGGTGTGCACCTGTAATCCCAGCTACTCAGGGGGCTGAGACAGAAGAACTACTTGAATCCAGGAGGCAGAGGTTGCAGTAAGCTGAGATCATGCCACTGCACTCCAGCCTAGGTGACAGAATGAGACTCCACCTCAAAAAAAAAAAAAAAAAAAAAAAAATGCTTAAGGAGTCCTACATGTGGAAGCAGAGCAATATCTACTGTCATAAAAGAAAGTGTAAAACTCACTGGTAGTGCTGACACAAATCAGGAAACAAAAAGAATACAAAATTGTCACTGCAAAAACCACAAAGTCATAAAAGTTAACAATAAAAAGGGAAGAAAATTACAAAAGCATACAAATTGATCACAAAACGATTTAAAAAATGGCAGGAGTAAGTCCTCACCTATCAAAAGCACTTAAGGATAAATGGTTTAAATTCCTTAATTAATAGATATAGATTGCCTTTTTTACAGACGCCGCCGCCACCGGGAGCCCTGTACAATCAGCCATGGTCAACCCCACCGTGTTCTTCAACATCGCCGTTGACAGTGAGCTCTTGGGCCGAGTCTCCTTTGAGCTGTTTACAGACAAAGTTCCAAAGACAGTAGAAAACTTTCGTGCTCTGAGCACTGGAGAGAAAGGATTTGGTTATAAGGGCTCCTGCTTTCACAGAATTATTCCAGGGTGTATGTGTCAGGGTGGTGACTTCACACACCATAATGGCACTGGCAGCAAATCCACCTACGGGGAGAAATTTGATGATAAGAATTTCATCTGAAAGCATACAGGTCCTAGCATCTTGTCCATGACAAATGCTGGACCCAACACAAATGGTTCCCAGTTTTTCATCTGCACTGCCAAGACTGAGTGGTTGGATGGCAAGCATGTGGTCTTTAGCAAAGTGAAAGAAGGCATGAATATTGTGGAGGCCATAGAGCCCTCTGAGTCCAGAAGTGGCAAGACCAGAAAGAAGATCACCACTGCTGACTGTGGACAACTCGAATAAGTTTGACTTGTGTTTTATCTTAGCCACCAGACCATTCCTTCTGTAGCTCAGGAGAGCACCCCTGCACCCCATTTGCTTGTGTATCCTAGAATCTTTGTGCTCTCCCTGCAGTTCCCTTTGGGTTCCATATTTTCCTTGTTCCTTTCCATGCCTAGCTGGATTGCAAAGTTGAGTTAAGTTTATGATTATGAAATAAAAATGAAATAACAACAACAACAACAACAAAAGATATAGATTGACTGAATGAACCAAAAAGAAAACAATCCCAACTATATGTTGCCTACAAGAAACTCAATTCACCCATAAAGACACAAATAAATGTAAAGTGAAGAGATGGAAAGAAACATTTTATGCAAATGGAAACCAAAAGCATGTAAGAGTACTTATATCAAGCAAAAAAGACTTTACATCAGTAAACATAAAAAAGAAGCTTATTATATAATGACAAAGGAATTGATTCAAAAAGAGGATATAACAACTATAAATATATATATGACAAACACCAGATATATAAAGCAATTACTAGAGCTACAGAGTGAGATAGAATCCAATATAGTGGTAGTTGAGGACTTCAACACCTCGTCTTCAATATCAGATAAATTATGTAGACAGAAAATTAACACAGAAACTTTCTACTTAGTCTGCACTATAGAAAAAATGGAACTAACAGATATTCAAAGACCATTCCATCCATTAGTCAGAGAATACACATTTTCTCATCAGTACGTGAAACATTCTCCAAGACAGACCACATGTTAGCCCACGAAAGAAGTCTCAATAAATTTTTTTAAATTGAAATAATATCAAACATCTTTTCAGGTCACAATGGAATAAGATGAGAAATCAATAACCATAGAACTTTGGAAAGCGTACAAGTACATAAAAATTAAACAACATGGCTCCTGAACACCCCAATGAGTCAATGAAGAAATAAAAACACTTTTTGAAACAAATGAGAATGGAAACACAACATCCAGAGAACTAGAGATACACCAAAAGCAGTGCTTAGATAGAAATTTATAGCAATAAATGCTTACCTCAGAAACATAGAATTACTTTATATAAAAAGACTAATAAATGATGCTCCTCAAAGAATTAGAAAAGTAAAAAAAAATCCCAAAATTAGGAGAAAAAAAGAATAAAAATCAGGCCATAACTAAACAAAATATAGACAAAAAGTAGAAAGGATTGATGGTACAAAAAGTTCTTGAAAAGATCAATTTCACATGGCACTAAACAAAAAATACTGGCAAACCGAATCAAACAATACATCAAAAAGATACTGCAATAATAACCATTGGGATTTATCTTGGCTAGCTACACTAACCAAGAATAAAAAAGAGATGACTCTTTACATAAATACAAATAGAAATGAAAAAAGAAACATCACAGCTGATACTACAGAAATACAAAAGATCGTTACTGCTTTGAGCAACTATAAACCACCAAATTGGAAAATTTAAAGAATACAACTAAATTCCTGGACATATATAAAAATCAAGATTGAACATGGAAGAAACAGAAATCCTGAATAGGCCAATAATAAGTAATGTGATTGAGTCAATAATAAAAAGTCTTTTGACAAAGAATATCTCAGCACTGTATAGCCTTCCTGATGAATTCTACCAAACTTTAAAGAAAAACTAACATCAATTCATCTCTAAATAATATAAAAAACAAAACAAAAGGAAAATCCTGATTTATTCTACAAGGCAAAAATTACACTGATACCCACATCAGATAAAGACAAAACAAAAAACAAAAGGAAACTGTAGGCCAATATACCTGATGAACGTGGATGTAAACATTCTCAACAAAATACCAGCCAACCAAATCAAATGATACATCAAAAAGATAAGACAACAATATTAATTGGGATTTACCTCAGGGATGCAAAGATGGTTCAACATAAGCAAATCAATAAATGTGATATGTCACCACAAATTAATGAAAGACAAAAACCATATGATCATTTCACTAGATGCAGAAAAAGCACTTGATAAAATTTAACATAAATTAATGATTTTAAAAAGTACTCTCAACAAATTAGAAATAGATTAACCATACCTCAACACAATAAAGGCTGTGTATAACAAACTCACAGCTAACACTATACTGAATACAGAAAAACTCAAAGTCTTCTATCTATGAACTAAAATAAGGCAAGATTGTCCACTTACTACTCTTATTCAACATAGTACTGGAATTCCTACCCAGAGCAATTGGCAAGAGAAAGGATTAAAAGGAATTCAGATTGGGAAAGAGGAAGCCAAATTGTTCCTCTTTGCAGATGACATGATCTCATGTACAGAAAATCATGAAAATTTCAATCCAAACCTTTTAGCACTGGTAAATAAATTTAGTAAGGTTGCAGAATGCAAAATAAACGTATAAAAATCAGTAGTATTTTTATACACCATTAGTGAACTGGCTGAAAAAGAAATAAAGCAAATTCATTAAGAATAGCTACAAAAATATAAATAAAATAAAATATCTAGGAATAAATTTAACCAAGGAGGTGAAAGAGCTCTACAAAGCAGACTATAAAACACTGATGAAATAAATTGAAGAAAACACAAATGTAATGATATCACATGCTCATGAATTGGAACAATTAATACTGTTGAAATGACCATACTGCACATAGCAATCTACAAATTCAATGCAATTCTTATCAAAATACCGATAACATTTTCCGCATAAATAGAAAAAACAATCTTAAAATTTGTTTGGAGCCACAAAATTCCCTGAATAGCCAAAGTAATACTGAACAAAAAGAACAAAGATGGAGGCATTATACTGCCTGATTTCAAAGTATAATACAAGGCTAGAGTAACCAAAAACAGCAAAGTACTGGCATCAAATCAGATACATTTACCAATGGAGCAAAACATAGAACTCAGAAGTAAATCCACATATTTACAGCCATCTGATTTTCCTCAAAGGCATTAATAACATACATTGGGAAAACGACATTCTCTTTAATAAATGGTGTGGGGAAAATTGAATATCCACATGCAAAAGAATAAAAGAGCCATATCTCTCACTATACAAAAAAAAAAACAACCCAAAGTGAATTAAAGACTTAACACAAGACCTGAAACTATAAAACAACTAGAAGAAAATATAAGTGGAAACTTTTTAGGAAATTGGACTAGGTAAAGCTTTTATGGCTGAGACTTTAAAAACACAGGCAACATAACCACTCCCCCCCCCCAAAAAAATATATATACACACACACACACACATATATATGAGACTATATTAAATTAGAAAGTTTCTGTACAGGGGCCAGGTGCGGTGACTCATGCCTGCAATCCCAGCACTTTGGGAGTCCAAGGTGGGCGGATCACAAGGTCAGGAGATCGAGACCATCCTGGCTAACACAGTGAAACCCCATCTCTACTAAAAATACAAAAAATTAGCCAGGCTTGGTGGCGGGTGCCTGTAGTCCCAGCTACTCTGGAGGCCGAGGCAGGAGAATGGCGTGAACCTGGGAGGCGGAGCTTGCAGCGAGCCGAGATTGAGCTACTGCGCTCTAGCCTGGGTGACAGAGCCAGACTCTGTCTCAAAAAAAAAAAAAAAAAAAGAAAAAAAGAAAAAGAAAGCTTCTGTACAGGAAAAGAAATAATCAACAGTGAGAAGATAATGTGTAGAATGGGAGAGAATATTTGCCAACTCTTCATTCAACGAGGAACTAATACCTCAAATAGAAAAGAAACTAAAACAATTCTACAGCAAAATAATAATAATAATAATAATCTGCAAGGAATCAGAGTAAGCATTTTTCAAAAAAAGACATAGAAATGGCCAACAAATATATGAAAAATGCTAAACATCACTAATCATCAGGAAAATGCCAAATTAAAACTGTGAGAGTTGAAGAAAGAGGAAAGAAACACAAAACATGGCTGGCAGTTAAACACAGGTTTTCTTTACATAAAACCCCACAGGTGCTCTTGGCCAATTTCCGTCATGAGCGCTTTCTTACAGACTAAGAGTATATATTGGTTTTAGGGTGAGGGGGCTTATGAGAAGCTTGGAATGTTTATGTGTGTGGAGAAGTTTATGGGGGGGCTTGGAATCTCTTTGGGAGGAGGGGAGGTTGTTTTGGGGCAGAAATCTTTCCAGCCTGGAGGGGGGTTATATTGGGTCTAGCATCTTCCCTAGCCGGAGCAGGGCTTTATCTCAGGGCTAGCATATCTCTGGTCGGGGAGGAGTTTGGACTGTTTCTGGCTGGAGATGTTATTTGTTGTTTATGGTTATGCTGACCTTAGCTATTAGGCTAATGCCCTTTGGATTTAGGTGGTTTATAAATTAAGGTGAACTCTAGAATGAGGGGCTTGTCCAAGATGGTGATGCTCCTGCTCTGTCAAAAACCACAATGAAATATTATCTCACCCTAGTTAGATTAGATATTATCACAATACAAAATACAAATGCTGGTGAGGATATGGAAGAAAGGAAACACCACACTGTTGATGGGAATATAAATTATTACAGTCATTATAGAAAACAGTGTGGATGTTTCTCAGAAAACTAAAAATAGAACTACTATATAATCCAACAATCTCACTACTGGGTAGTTTTCCAAAGTAAAGAAAGATCAGTATATTAAAGGATTACTTGGACCACCATGTTTATTGTTGCACAAGTCACAATAGCTAAGATATGGAATCAATCTAAATGTTCATCAACAAATATATATATATATATATATATATATATATATACACACAAAATTGATTACTCTTCTGCCATAAAAGAGTATAAAATCCTGTCATTTCTGGCAACATTGCTGCAAAAGCAAGTAGGGCTTTAGTTCTTCCCCTTCCTGTGGAGTCTGCACTACAGATTCATGCCCTTCCCCGAGTTTTGGCCAGATTTCTCATATGGGTTCAAATTGATACAAAGTTCAGCTGGAGGTTTCCTTCTCCCTGTGGCCTTTTCCCAGTGCCTCTGGCAGCCCTCCTAAAGGATCCCTGTGAGGCAAGGCGGAAATTGCTTACTGGGGGGCCCAGCAAGCCCGCAGGGCTTTTCCCACTACTTCCTCTACCTCTGTATTTCGCTTGGCTCTCTAAATTGATTCAGCTTCAAGTAAGGTCAGAATCTTCTCCGTAGTCTCCCTTTGCCACTTCCACACTTTGGGCCTCACGGTATTTGGGGTGTCCCCAGGGTTTTGCAGGAGCAATCTGCTTCCTTCAAAGGATCTATGAGTTCTCTTGGCTTTCCTTGTGTATTCCTGCAGTCACTCTGGAGCAAAAGTTCATGACCTGAGACTCCATACCTTGCTCCATCCATCCAAGTGGGAGCTGCAATCTAGTCCTGTTTCCTGTCAGCCATGATCTCCATTTCTGGCAACACTGATGAGCCTGGGGTATGTTATGTTAAGTGAAATAAGTCAGGCTTTGAAAGATAAATATTACATATTCTCACTCATATGTGGAAGTTAAAAAAATTTTGATCCTATAGAAGTAGAGAGTAGAATTGCGGATATTAGAGGGTAGGAAATGTAGGGCGAGGGAAGGATGGGGAGAGGCAGGTAGACGAAGAACAAATTACAGCTAGATAGGAGGAATGAGTTCTGGTGTTCTGCATCCCTGTAGGGTGAATACAGTTAACTATAATTTGTTACATATTTTCAAAAAGCTAAAAGAAAGGATTTTTGTGGGTTTTTTTTTCTTTTTGTTTGAGACGAAGTCTTGCTCTGTCGCCCAGGCTGAAGTGCAGTGGCACGATCTCAGTTCACTGCAACCTCTGACTCCTGGTTTCAAGCAGTTCTCCTGCCTCAGCCTCCCAAGTAGCTGGGACAACAGGCACCTACCACCATGCCAGGCTAATTTTTGTATTTTCAGTAGAGATGAGATGTCACCACATTGGCCAGGCTGTTCTCAAACTCCTGACCTTGTGATCCGCCTGCCTTGGCCTCCCAAAGTGCTGGGATTACAGGTGAGAGCCATGGGGCCCAGACAAAGAAAGGATTTTTAATGTTCTTAATGCAAGGAAAAGACACATATTTGAGGTGATGAATATGATAATTACCCTGATTTTATCATTATACATTGTAGACATGTATTAAAATATCACTGTATCTCTTGAATATGCAAAACTTTTTGTCAAGTAAAAAGAAAAGAAAAAGTTAAAGAAATAAAAACGAACTGGTGGGGCGTGGTGGCTCACGCCTGTAATCCCAGTGAGAAGTGACAATGTGCTAGTAGCCCTCACTCTTGGCGCCTCCTCGGCCTCCGTGTCCACTCTGGGGCACTTGAGGAGCCCTTCAGCCAGCCACTGAACTGTGGGAGCCCCTCTCTGGGCTGGCCAGGCCCGAGTGGGCTCCCTCTGCTTGCAGGGAGGTGTGGAGGGAGAGGAGGGGGCAGGAACCGGGGCTGTGCACGGTGCTCACAGGCCAGTGCCAGTTCCAGTGGGCGCCCGCAGGCTGCACTTGGAGCAGCTGGCCGGCCCAGGAGAGTGAGGGGCTCAGCACCCGGGCCAGCAGCTGCAGAGATTGCGCTGGGTCCCCCAGCACTGCCAGCCGGCATGCACCATGATCGAATTCTCGCCCGGTCTCAGCTGCCTCCCCCAGGGGCAGGACTCGGGACCTGCAGCCCGCCATGTCTGAACCTCCCGGCTCCTACGCAGCCCAGGCCTCCCGATGGGTGCTGCCCCCTGCTCTGTGGCGCCCGGTCCCATCCACCGTCCAAGGGCTGAGGAGTGGGGGCGCAGGGCACGGGACTGGCAGGCAGCTCTGCCTGCAGCCCCAGGGCGGGATCCACTAGGTGAAACCATCTGGGCTCCTGAGTCTATTGGGGACTTGGGGAACTTTTATGTCTAGCTAAGGGATTGTAAATGCACCAATCAGTACTCTGTATCTAGCTCAAGGTTTGTAAATACACCAACCAGTACTCTTTAGCTAACCTTGTGGGGACTTGGAGAACTTTTCTGTCTAGCACTCTGTGTCTAGCTAAAGGATTGTAAAGGTACCTATCAGCACTCTGCGTCTCGCTCTGGGGTTGTAAATACACCAATCAGTACTCTGTGTCTAGCTCAAGGTTTGTAAATACACCAATCTGTATCTAGCTAACCTAGTGGGAACTTGGAGAACTTTTCTATCTAGCACTCTGTGCCTAGCTAAAGGATTGTAAACAAACCAATCAGCACTCTGTCAAAATTGACCAATCAGCTGTCTGTAAAACAGACCAATCAGTTCTCCATAAAATGGACCAATCAGCAAGATGTGGGAGGGGTCAGATAAGGGAATAAAAGCAGGCTGCCCCAATCAGCAGTGAAAACACGTGTGGGTGTGCTTCCACAGTGTGGAGGCTTTGTTCTTTCACTCTTTGCAATAAATCTTGCTGTTGCTCACTCTTTGGGTTCACGTGGCCTTTGAGAGCTGTAACATTCACCCCAAAGGTTTGCAGCTGAAGTCAGTGAGATCACGAATCCACCAGAAGGAAGAAACTGCAGACACGAAGGAACAAACTCTGGACACACCATCTTTAAGAACTGTAGCACTCACTGTGGGGGTTCGCGGCTTCATTTTTGAAGTCAGTGAGACCAAGAACCCACCATTTCCAGATGCACTTTCATTGTTACGGTACCACAAAGTTTTCAGCTTCTTCCTGATTGTGAGACATTTTTATATTTGCAAAATTATCTATTATATTGAGATCCTAAAGATATTAGCATAGAATGGTATAACTTTAATAATTTCTTTCGTTGATTACTAATGAACCAGATTTCACTCATAATTTTATTAGTTGCTTGTGCTTTTACTAAAATTTGTGTAAAATTATCACATTTATGTTAAATTATCCTTCTATAATTTATTTTAGTATATTTTATTTCTTTTTAAATTGTATTAAAGAGCAAGTGTTCCATATGTGAAAGGGGGCAACAATTTGGAGAAAGGAAGGGGCTGGGATAACTATCCAAATCTGAAATATTTGGCCTGGTTTTTTAGAAGACCACATGCTGCTCCCTTTGCCTCCACTTGTGACCCTAACTAGTGGTAATTTAAGAGTGAAAGACTCACAGAAAAAGGGGCAAGCTCAGGGAAGGGAAGAAACTGCTATTAGAGCCAGTTAAACCAACATAGTCTTGAGAATTTTCCATTCCAAGTCCCATAGCCGCAGCACCACTCTGTCAGTGAAGACAACTAATGTATTTTTGTTCTAAGACCGACCAATGTAACGAGTTGTTTGATAAACAGGAAGACTTGAGGCTTCTTAGAACACCTATGTAACAGACACTACTTTTAACACATCATCAGTTTACTTCAGCTTTCCTACAACATATTTAATACCCAAAATGGACTCAGATCTCATATTCAATAAGAATACTATAAGAGAGTATAACTTTGATAAAGATGATTACTCAGCATAACTGCATGCTTGAGAACAATACAATTAGCATTCATTTAAGTACTACTATGAAGGGATTTTACCCCATTACATGAAAATAATAGGAGCTTTTTAATTAAGTTTCCAATATTCTCAGAAAGAACCGGTAACACTTAGCATCTGTGATGGTGAATTCTATGTGTCAAATTGACTAGGCCACAGTGCTCAGATATTTGGTCAGAATGTCTAAATATTGCTGTAAAAGTGATTTTTTAAGATGAGATCAACATTTAAACCAGTACACTTTGAGTGAAGCAGATCACTCTCCATACTGTAGTTGGGCTTCATCCAATCAGCTGAAGGCCTTAAAGGGGAAAAAGACGCCCTTTGAGAAAGAGATTTCTGCTTCCAGAGTGCCTTTAAACTTCAGCTGCAACATCAATTCTTCCCTCGATCTTCAGCCTCCTGGCTGCAGATTTACTTTTTACTTTTTTTTTTTTTTTTTTGCCAGCCTCAACAGTTGTGTGAACCAATTTCTTAAAATAAATCTCTCTCTCTTTCTCCCTCTCTCTCTCCTTCTCTCTCTTTCTCTCTCTCTCTCTCTCTCACACACACACACACACACACACACACACACACACACCCTATTGGCTCTGTTTCTCTGGAGAATGCTGACTAATTTAGATTTTGGTACCAAGAGTGGCTCTAGATAAACAGAATCTTAAGGATGAGTTTTCTGAATTGGTTCAGGGATTTCTTAAATTTTTTTAAAAAATATGATCAAATTTAATGACATTAATAATTCTAATTCCAGTATTAAAGACAGCACTGACTATACTGCATACCTAACAATTTGCTAAGAGGGTACACCTTATGTTAAGTATTCCTATAAGTAGCTGGGCGCGGTGGCTTACACCTGTAATCCCAGCACTTTGGGAGGCCAAGGCGGGGGGATCACCTGAGGTCGGGAGTTCAAGACCAGCCTGACCAACATGAAGAAACCGCGTCTCTACTAAAAATACAAAATTAGCTGTTCGTGATGGCGTATCCCTGTAATCCCAGCTACCCAAGAGGATGAGACAGGAGAATTGCTTGAACCCGGGAGGCGGAGGTTGCGGTCAGCTGAGATCGTGCCATTGCACTCCAGCCTGGGCAATGAGCGAAACTCCATCTCAAAAATAATAATAATAATAAAATAAATAAAAGTGTTCCTATAAGAAAAGAGAGAGAAGAGGGGTGGGTGGAAAGAGAGAGTAGGAGAAAACTTTTGGTGGTGATAGATATGTTTATGGCATTAGTTGTGGTGACAGTTTCATAAGTATTTGCTTATGTTCAAACTCATCAGGTTGTATATATTGGATATATGTAAGCTTTTGTATATCAGTCATACCTTAATATTTTCTTTTTTTTTTTTCTCCCTGTAAAGAAAGCACTGATAGTTCTTGGCATAATGTAGCAGTAGACATATGCAAAATATCACCACTAGGTACTGTAAATAAGATATTTATAGGGCAACCATGTATCATACCGTTGGACATCTTGTCAAACTAGCAAGTATAATGGCATTGGATGGTTGTTGCTAATGTGACTGGGCAATGTGGAGAAAAAAAAGGAAGCACTCAGGGATTCCAATAGCCTGTTCAGGGGCTACATAAATAAAGCAAAAATTACTATATCTGCCTTGAAGAGATCCTTATCTACTGTAGATGAGGTTGCTAAAAGCAAAACCCTCTTATTCTGTGGGTAGCTAAATTACAACACAAATGGAATTTCCATCCTTGCAGGGTATCTGCTGTTTAATGAAGGCACTGATTGGAAAGGAATAAGAATATGCAACTCAGAATGGTGACATATGAAAAGGTCCTACTGAAGCTAGGAACATTGAATCCCTAAACTATGGTGTCTTCCTTGCCGGTATAAGAAACCGCTCCACTGCCACCCCGTCTCAGAAGATTAAGCTTGCTTTTCCTGAGGTAACTCTAATGGCCTTCCCTGAGGTAGTTGCCTTGTAAGACATAGCCAATTCTCCTAAGAATTGATGCTCAGCACCCCTCTTTGCTTTTATATCTGTAACTAGAAAAGTCACAGAGAGTGCCAAAGGTGAGGTACAAAGTGTGGTCTGTGAGGAGGTATGTTACACTCCATTATAATCACATGCTTTTTCCAACTTACATAAACAGAAATCTAGGGAATATGTGTAGAAACAGATACTAAGGTTGTGAGATAATGGTTGAAAGAACAGATTTAGTATGTCAGCTCAGGGGTTTAAAAAAGACTTAAACAGTTTGGTTGATTGGCTGAAACATAGACCAGAGGATGTCCTCTACTAAATAAAAATGAAATGCCAGTCCAGTCCATTTGCCCAGAGACTTGAAAAGCTGGTATACTGTAAAGAAAAGTATTCAAAATCTTAGGGATATTGAATATTAGAGTGGATTTATTATTCAAGACCTGGCCACATGCCCTGGGTAGATTAAGAGGACACATCTTTTACCAGTACTGTGAAGGGAGCCCCAGCTCTGTGATTGCTCTTCGCTGTAGGTCAGAAATTACAGTGGAAACTTGCTGAAACTGAACTGGGAAACCTAGATGCAATAGAGGTAATTGGATCCTGACGTTCAGGGGCTAAATGGCGGCAATTAAACATTAAGGCAAGCTGGGCATGGTAACCATAATGGACAGTAGAGTCAAAGCAGCAATCAGAATAGTTGGGAAACTCTGCCAATTTGGGAACTCTATCCAAATCTATTACATCATCTGGAAAAGCGGAAGAGTTCCAAGTCATTTGAACAAAAATTCAGCTGGAATTATAAAAATGGAGTATCATAGGCTCCCAATCAATTTCCAAATTTGAGCCAGTTTCCAGACTCAGAACTTCACTAATGAAGAAAAGTTTCAGTCATCCTGAGGAAAAACCCCACTACATTGCCAAAAATTTACACTGTTGATCTTTCTCTCAACCTTCCCCAAAGGGAACTATGAATTTTCACTAGAGTCACTGTGCATTGGGAAAATTAAATAAACTCTTTGGGGTTTATTAGACCCTGGTTCTGAACTGATACTAATTCCAGGAGACACAAAATGTCACTGTGGCCCACCAAACAGACTAGGAACTTATGGTGGTCAAGTAAACAATAAAGTTTTCGCACAGTTTCACCTCAACCAGGGGTCCAGTGAGTCCCAAACCCATTCTATGATAATATCCCCAGTCTCCAGAATGCAAAATTGGAATAGAGGTACTCAGCAAATGGCAGAATTTTCACATTAGTTCTCTGACCTATGGAGTGAGAACTATTGTAGTAGAAGAGGTAGAAGCCACTAGAGCTGCCTCTACCTAGAAAAATAGTAAGCAAAAAGCCATACCATATTTCAGAAGAGATTGCAGAGATTAGTGCCACAATCAAGGACTTAGAGCAACCAGAGGTGGTGACTCCCACCATATCCCCATTTAACATGGCTTTTTGTTCTCTGCAAAAGACCAATGCATTTTGGATAATAATGGGAATATTGTAAGCTTAGTCAGGTGATGAATTTAATTGCAGCTTTTATACCAGATGGGCTATGATTGCTTGAGCAAATTAACACATCCCCTGGTACTTGATAGACACTGTTAAACTGGCAAATGTTTATTTTCTACATATCTGATAGTAAAGATCACCATAAGCAGTTTGCTTTCAGATGGTCAGGGCCAGATATAGGATGTCCTAAGAGGTATATTAATTCATCAGGACTATGACATAATTTAGTGCACAGGGATCTTGATTTTTTTTTTTTTTTTTTTTTTTGAGACAGAGTCTGGCTCTGTAGCCCAGGCTAGAGTACAATGGCATGATCTTGGCTCACAGCAATCTCCACCTCCCAGGTTCAAGCGATTCTCCTGCCTCAGTCTCCTGAGTAGCTGGGATTACAGGTGCCCACCACCATACCTGGCTAATTTTTTTGTATTTTTAGTAGAGACAGGGTTTCACTCTATTGGCTAGGCTGGTCTTGAACTCCTGACCTCATGACCTGCCCACCTCAGCTTCCCAAAGTGCTGGGATTACAGGCGTGAGCCACCACCCCAGGCCATTGATCATCTTTTCCTTCCATCACATAACACACTGACCCATTACATTAATGACATTATGCTGACTGGATCTAGTAAGCAATAAGTAGCAGCTACTCTAAAATTATTGAAAAGACACTTGTGTCTCAGAGGGTGAAAAGTAAGTTAAATAAAACTACATGGGCCAGCAGCCCCACTTCTGTGTAAACTCAACTAGAGGGCACAGCTTCCCCGTGTCCTGGAAAACATGATCCCACTCGACCCTACCCCTACCCCCATGCTACAGGTAGCCAAGTGGGCAATGCTTGCTAGAGCTTCCAACCCAGTGGTCCAGCATCCATGTGAACTCAGCCAGGGATAGAGTCCCTTGTTGTCCCAGGAAGCACCTGACAGCAGGTGGGCAACCCCATCCATGCCTCCTGACAGCCAGGCAAGCAACACCTGATAGAGCTTCTGGCCTAGTGGTCTTGCTTCTGTGGGAACTCAGTTAGTGAGCACAGCCTACTATTGTTGCAGGAAGCACCCAGATGGCAGAGCAGGTGACCACACCCACCCCCACCATTGGTAGCCAGGCAAGACATGCCTGCTAGAGCTTCTAGCCCATTGGTCCTACTTCTGCCTGAATTTGCTGAGGAGTACAACCTCCTCCTGCTGCCCTGGAAGCACCCAGATGGCAGGGATGGCAACTCCACCCACCTTCACCTCTCATAACCAGATGGGCCACACCCACTATCACTTCTAGCCCAGTGGTCCCACTTCTGCCTGAACTCTGCAGTCAGACACATTTCCATGTTTCCCTGGGAAGCACGTGAACAGCAGATTAGGACTGACAAAACAAGGATGCAGCTTCTCTGCCAACTATAGGACCTGCATGAGGGAGCCGCATGGAACAGAACATCCAACAAAAGAGGCCGCATGCAGTGACTCATGCCTATAATCCCAGTACTTTGAGAGGCCAAGGCAGGTGGATTATAAAGTCAGGATTCAAGACCAGCCTGGCCAAGATGTTGAAACCCTGTCTATACTAAAAATACAAAAATTAGCCGGGCGTGATGGTGGACACCTGTAATCCCAGCTACTTGGGAGACTAAGGCAGAGAATTGCTTGAACCCAGGAAGCGGAGGTTGCAGTGAGCCAAGATCGCACCACTGCACTCCAGCCTAGGCAACGGAGCCAGACTCTGTCTCAAAAAAAAAAAAAAAAAAAAAAAAAAAATTCTGGATGAAAACAGTAATCAGAGGGAACTCCTCCAAGACCCAGGAGTGGACTAGAATTGAAGCCAGTCAAACACACCTAACTTATACCATAATCAAATCTTCAAGGGCATCAAAGAAGATAAAAGCAAAACAAAACAACAACAATAATAAAAACAGGACAGCAACTTCAAAGACTGAAGGAACATCCTCCCTGCAAGATGAGAAAGAACTAGCACAAGAACTCTGGAAACTCAGTGCAGGTGTCTATCTTCTTACCTTCAAATGACCACACTAATTTCTAGCGATGGTTCTTAACCAGTTTGAAATGGCTGAAATCACAAATAGAATTCAGAATGTGGACAGAAATGAAGATCATTGACATTAAGGAGATAGATGAAACCCAATCCAAGGATTCTAAGCAATGCAATAAAGTGATACAGAAGAGGAAAGATAAAAGGCCATTTTAGGAAAGAACCAAACTGAGCAGATTAAGGTGAAAAACTCACTTCAAGAATTTAAGAATACAATTGCAAGTATTAACAGCAGAGTAAACCAAGCTGAGAAAAGAAGCTCAGAGCTCAAAGACCTCCTCTCCGAAATAACTCAGTCAGACAAAATGAAGAAAAACAATACAGAATGAACAAAAACCTCTGAAAAATATAGGATCATGTAAAGAGACAAAAATCTGACTCTGGCATCCTCAAAAGATAGGGAGAGAAAGCAAGCAAGTTGAAAAAAATATGTTTCAATATGTTCAAGAAAATTTCCCCAACCTCATTAGACAGGTCAACATTCAAATTGACAAAATACAGAGAACTCCTGTGGAATACTACTCAAGACCATCTCCAAGACACATAGTCATCAGTTTTTCCAAGGTTGAGATGAAAGAAAAAATGTTAAAGGCAGCTAGAGAGAAGGTTCACTTACAAAGGGAATCCAGTCAGGGTAACAGTTAACCCATCAGCAGAAACTCTATAAGCCAAAAGAGAATAGGGGCCTATATTCAGCATTCATAAATAAAAGAATTTCCAACCAAGAATTTCATATCCAGTCAAACTAAGTTTCATAAGTGAAGTAGAAATATGATCTTTTTTAGACGAGCAAATGCTAAATGATTTCATTACCACCAGACCTGTCTTACAAGAGATCCTAAAGGGAGTGCTAAACATGGAAAGGAAAGACTATTACCAGCCAATACAAAAACATACTTAAGTACACAGACCAATGACACTATAAAGCAACTACACAAACAAAGTCCACATAATAAGCCGCTAACAACATGTTGAAAGGATCAAATCCAAACATAGCAATGCTAACCTTGAATGTAAATAGGCTAAATGTCCAATTAAAAGGCACAAAGTGACAAGTTGAATAAAGAAGCAAGAGCCAATGGTATGCTGTCTTTAAGAGACCCATCTCACACACAACAATACTTATAGGCTCAAAGTAAAGGGACAGAGAAAAATCTACCAAGCAAGCAAACAAACCACCACCACCACCACCAGCAACGCACACACACACACACACACACACACACACACACACAAAATCCAGAAGAAAGCAGGGTTTGCTATTCTAATTTAAGATGAAACAGACTTTAAACAACAAATACCAAAAAAGACAAGGGCATTACATAATAGTAAAAAGCTCAATACAACAAGAAGACCTAACTGTCCTAAATATATACCCACCCAACACAGGGGCACCCAGATTAATAAAGAAAATTCTTAGAGACCTACAAAGAACTTAGATAACCAAACAGTAATAGTGGGAGACTTCAACATCTCACTGACATATTAGATGGATCATGAAGACAGAAAACTAGCAAAGATATCCAGGACCTGAACTCAACATGTGACCGAATGAACCTAATAGACATCTACAACACACTCCTCGCAAAGACAATAGAAAATACTTTATTTTCATCTGCACATGGCATATACTCTAAAATTGACCATATAATCTGACATAAAACAGTCCTTAGCAAATTAAAAAAAAATGAAATCATACCAACCGTACTCTAAGACTACAGCACAATAAAAATAGAGACCAATACTAAGAAATTCACTCAAAACTATATAATTACATAAAAATTAAACAATCTGCTCCTGAGTAACTTTTGGGTAAATAATGAAATTAAGGCAGAAATCAAGAAATTCTTTGAAACTAATGAGAACAGTGATATACCATAATGGAATCTCTGGGACACAGCAAAGGTATTGTTAAAAGGGTAGTTTATAACACTCGATGCCCACATCAAAGAGTTAGAAAGATCTCAAATTAATAGCCTAATCTCACAACTAGAGGAATTAGAGAAACAAGAGCAAACTAACCCAAAGGTAGCAGAAGACAAGAAATAACTAAAATCAGAGCTGAACTAAAGGAAATTGAGATGTGAAAAACTGTACAAAAGATCAACAAATCCAGGAGTTGGGTTTTTGAAATAATTAGTAAGATAGATAAACCACTAGCTAGAATAATAAATGAGAAAAAAAGAGAAAATCTGAATAAATCCAATCAGAAATGACAAAGGGGATATTACCACGGACTATCACAGAAAAATTTAAAAACACTCAGGGACTACTATAAACACTTCTATGCACGCAAGCTAGAAAACTCAGAAGAAATGGATAAACTCATTGAAACACACAACCCCCCAAGATTGGACCAGGATGAAATTGAATCTCTGAGCAGACCAACAATGAGTTCTGACATTGAATTAATAATAAAAAACCTATAAACCAGAAAAATCCCAGGACAAGATGGATTCATAGCAGAATTCTACCTGATGTATAAGAAAGATCTGGTACCATTCCTACTGCAACCAATGTGAAAAATTGAAGAAGCACTCCTCTGTTACTCATTCTGTGAGGTAAACATCATCCTGATACTCGAACTTGGCAGACACACACACACACACAAACTTCAGGCCAATATCCCTGATGAACATAAATGCAAAAATCCTCAACAAAATACTGCAAACTGAATCCAGCAGCACCTCCAAAAGCTAATCCACCATGATCAAGTAGGCTTTATCCCTTGGATGCAAAGTTGGTTCAATACATGCAAATCAATAAATGTGATTCACCGCACAAAACCAAAGACAAAATCCACATAATAATCTCAATAGATGCAGAAAAGGCTCTTAATAAAATTCAACATCCTTTCATGTAAAAAGCCCTCAACAAGCTAGGCATTGAAGGAACACACTTTAAAATAATAAAAGCCAGTCATGACAGATGCACAGCCAACATCATACTGAATGGGCAAAAGGTGGAAGCATTTCTCTTGAAAATGAGTACAAGACATAGATGCTGTCTCTCACCATTCCTTTTCAAGTTCAACATAGTACTGGAAGTCTTAGCCAGACAAATCAGGTAAGAGAAAGAAATAAAAGGCATCCAAATAGAAGAGAGGAAGTCAATCGATATATTCCTTTTCACAGATGATAGGATTCCATATCTAGAAAACCACATAGTCTCTGTCCAAAGCTCTTTAATTTGACAAACAACTAAGGAAAGTCTCGGGATACAGAATCAATGTACAAAAATCATTCCTATACACCAACAACATCCAAGCTGAAAGCCAAATCGGGAATGCAATCCCATTCACAATAGCCACAAAAAGAAGAAAATACCTAGGAATACAGTTACACAGGGAGATGAAGGATCTCTACAATGAGAATTTAAAAACACTGCTCAAAGAAATCAGAGATTAACACAAACAAATGGAAAAACATTCCATGCTCATGGATTGGAAGAATCAATATTGCTAAAATGGCCATACTACCCAAAGCACTTTACAGATTCAGTGCTACTTCTATCAAATTTCACAGGACCAGAAAAAAACTATTCTAAAATTCATATGAAATCAAAAAAGAACCCAAATAGCCAAGGAATTAGAATGCAAAAAGAACAAACCTGGAAGCATCACATTACCTGACTTCAAACCACACTACAAGGTTACAGTAACCCAAACAGCATGGTACTGGTTTAAAAGCAGACATATAGACTGATGGAACAGAATACAGAGCCCAGAAATAATGCTGCAAGCCTGCAACCATTTGATCTTAAACCAAGTTGACAAAAGCAAGAAATGGAGAAAGGATCCCCTATTCAATAAATGGAGCTGAGAGACCTAGCTTGCCATATGCAGAAGATTGAAACTGGACTCCTTCCTTATATCATATACAAAATTCAACTCAAGATGGATTAAATAATTAAATATAAAACCTAAAACTTATAAAAACTCTGGAAGATTACCTAGGTAATACCATCCTGGACACAGGCGCTGGCAAAGATTTCATGACAAAGACGCCAAAACTAATTGCAGCAAAAACAAATGTTGACAAATGGGATCTAATTAAACTAAAGAGCCTCTGTACAGAAAAACAAAACAAAACAAAACAAAACAAAAAACAACCAACAACGACAACAGCAACAGCTAGACAACCTACAAAATGGGAGAAAATATTTGTAAATGATGCCCCTGACAAACAGTTAATATATAGGTTCTATAAGTAACTTCAATAAATTTACAAGCAGAAAACAAACAACCCTATTAAAATGTGGGCACAGAACGTGAACAGACACTTCGCAAAAGAAGACATACATGTGGCCAACAAGCATGTGAAAAAATGCTCAACATCACTCCTCATTAGAGAAACGAAAATCAAAACCACAATGAGATACCATCTCCCACCAGTCTAAATGGCTATTATTAAAAAGTCAAAAAATAATAGATGCTGGTGAGGTTGCAGAGAAAAGACAATGCTTACACACTACTGGTGGGCATGTAAATTAGTTCAGCCACTGTGGAAAGCAGTTTGGCAATTTCTCAAAGCACCCAAAGCAGAATTACCATTAGACCCAGCAATCCCATTATTGGGTATATACACAAAGGAATATAAATCATTCTACCATAAAGACACATGCACATGTACATTCATCACAGCACCATTCAAAATAGCAAATACATGGAAACAACCTAAATGGTCATCAGTGATAGACTAGATAAAGGAAATGTGGTACCTGTATACCATGGAATGCTGGATATTCTTACTTATAAGAGGAAGCAAAACATTGAGTAGATGTAGATACAAAGAAGGGAACAACAGACATCAGGGCCTACTTGAGGGTGGAGGTTTGGAGGAGGGTAAGAATTGAAAAACTACCTACTGGGTGCTATGCTTATTACCCAGGTGATGAAACAGTCTGTACACCAAATCCCAAAAACACACAGTTTACTTATATAACAAATCTGCACATGTACCCCTGAACCTAAAATAAAATTTTTAAAAACCTGCAGGGATCTTCTCAGTGAAATTTCCAGGGATCCAGTGGTGTGAGGTGTATGGAAATATCCCTTTTAAAGTGAAAAGGAAATTGTTGCATCTGGCCATGCCTACAACCAAAAGGGAGACACAATACCTAGTGAGCCTCTTTGGATTCTAGAGGCAACATGTTCCTCGTTTTGAGGTGTCACTCTCATCCATTTACTAAGTTACTTGAAAAGAGTAAGATTTGAGTGAGAGCCGGAATAAGATAATGCTGTGCAGTGGATACAGGCTGTTGCCAAATCTGCTCTGCCACTGGGACCATATGATCAAGCCAATACAATGGTGCTTGAAATGTCAGTGGCAGATAAGGAAGATTCTGGAGTATTTGGCAGGACCCTATAGGTGCTATCTTCTGTAGATACTTACTATCTTTTTCAAAAACAGCTTTTGGCTTTCTATTGAGCCTTGGGGGAGACTGAACACTGAACTATGGGCCACGAAGTTACTATGTGACCCTACCTGGCTGTTCCATGAAACAACAAATTTGGATGTGCGCAGCAGCACGCCAACAAAAAACAGAAGTGTTATCTATGTGATTGGCCATGAGCAAGCCCTAAAACAAAACACAAATCACACAAAGAAGTGGCTCAAATGTCCATGGTCTTCACTTCTGCTACACTATCTACTCTCACTCAACCTGCAGATACGGCCTTATGGAAAGTTATCTACAATCAGCTGATGAAGAAAGAAAAAACTCAGATCCAGTTTACAGATGGTTCTGTATGATATTAAGGCATCACCTGGAGGAGACAGCTACAGTACTAAAGCTTTTTTCTGGGATATCCCTGAAGTACCATGGTGAAGGAAAGCCCTCCCAATGGGCAGAACTTTAAAAAGTAGTGCAACAAATTGTTCATATTGCTTAGAAAGAGAAGTAGCCAGATGTATGATTATATACTGAATCATGGGCAATGGCCAATGGTTTGAATAGATGGTGAAGGAATTGGAAAGCTACCTAGTTGCACACTGACTACAAACTGCTTCCATCATGGAAAAGTCAGCATTTTTTCCTCACTGGAATAGACAATTACTCTGGATACAGATTTGCCTTCCATACACACAATGTTTCTCCAAGAACTACCATCCTCAGACTTATAGAATGCCTTATTTACCAGCATAGTATTCCACACAGCATTGATTCCAATCAAGGAACTCACTTCATAGGAAATAGAGTGTAGCAAAGGGCCCATGTTTATGGAAGTTACTGAACTTGCTATGCTGCCCATCATCCTGAGCAACTGACTTGATAGAAAAATGGCCCTTATAAGACAAATTAAAAGCACCAGTTAAGTGGCAATATCTTCCAGGATTGGAGTAAAGTTCTTTAGGAGGCCGTATATCCTCTAAATCAGAGTCCAACATATGGTGTTATTTTTCTCATAACTAGGATTCATGGGTCTATAAATCAAGGGGTGAGTAGGAGTGAGATACCACTTGCTACTATTCCTACTGCTCCACTAGCAAATTTTGCCTTTTACTTCTACAACATTATGCTCTGCTGGCTTAGCGATCTTAGTTCCAAAAGGAAGAATGCTTTCACCAGCAGACATGACAATGATTTCATTGAACTAGAAGTTAAGACAGCTGCCCAGCCACTTTGAGTGCTCATGCCTCTGAACCAACAGGCAAAGACAGGAATTACTGTGCTTGCTAGGATGTAACCCTGACTATCAAGGATACTTAGAACAACTACTCCACAATGTAGGCTAAGAAAATGTATGTCTGGAGATCCCTTAGGGTATCTCTTAGTATTATTGTGCCCTGTGATTACAGTCAATAAAAAGAGACAACAACTCAGCTCAGGCAAGATGACAAATGCCCAAGCCCTTCAGAAATGAAAGTTTGGGTCACTCCATCAGGTAAAAATCGTTATCACTCGAGGTGCTTGCTGAGAGCAAAGAGAATATGCAATGGTTAGTGGAAGAAGGTGTACTCTGAATAGATATTGGTAACATTTTAAAGATAATCTGGTATAAGAAAACAGTGTGGTTGGTGTTACATAATAGACATCCTGAATTGCTGGTCCTCGTGGCTCCTTCGCTACTGAATATATTAAATTGCATTTCAGTGAAAACTGAGTAAAAATAGAGAGTTGGAAATCAAGTACAGATATGTATATGTTGATCTTAAGGAAAGGAATGAGGTCAGTTACAGTTTATATCTAAAATGAAGAGAGGGGCTTCAGAAACAAACACCTATACTTGTTTAGTACACTTGCTTGCTTATACTCTCAGCAAAAGCCACGTAAACTTCTTGAGGACAACTTTTTATTTATTTTTGATTCTTTGAATCCTGGCATAATACCTGACAAATAATTTTGCAAATTTGTTGAATAAATCAAAGAAACACTAATTATTTAAAAATTTAAATCACTTCATGGGGAGTCATATACGTTTGGATAAAAGTAATCGTAGGTATATTCTTTTCCTTATAAGCATGTCCCATCTGCAGATACCAAAAGCCTCTTCCACAAGGATGAAAGCTGTTTCTACTTTTTAGAGAACTTGACAGCCTCACATGACTCTACTGGGATGATTGCTCTGGGTCTTATGCTGATTTTTTTTTGGCTTTCACACTGGGCCTATCTCCATTCTCAGCACCTCAGGGACTGGGGGAAATGTGATGAAGCCTTGTATGTGAGGAGAAGCTGTTATTTCTTAATTTATGTTTTCTTTCTTCTTCCTAGAATGTGGATGGCATAATAAAGTGGTAAATGTGGGAGAACAGAGATTGTTCTTTTGTGTTGTGAGAAAAGATGTGTAGCCATTAGAATTGCCTGAGGTTCAATCAGAATAAAACATCTCCCAGGACAGGAAATTTAGATATAATATTATTGTAAATTTCTGGTAACAATTCAGGGTTTGAGTGTTCTAAAACTATTGAGAATAAATCTCATTCTATGGTATAAAATTTGGGTGGTGGAGAGTCACAGTGTGTGTGGATCAATAGTGGTATTAGGGATAAGGTGTTGCAGTATCAGACCCCTGTGACATCACCATTTCATTACCTCCATCTAGCTCTGATTTTGTATTTAATAGGTGTCTTGGCCAGGCGCGGTGGCTCACACCTGTAATCCCAGCACTTTGGGAGGCCGAGGCAGGTGGATCACGAGGTCAGGAGTTCAAAACCAGCCTGTCCAGCATAGTGAAATCCCCTCTCTACTAAAAATACAAAAATTAGCCGGGCATCATGGTGTGTACCTGTAATCCTAGCTACTCAGGAGGCTGAGGCAGGAGAATTGTTGGAACCCGGGAGGTGGAGGTTGCAGTGAGCCAAGCTCACACCACTGAACTCCAGCTTGGGTAACAGAGTGAGACTTTGTCTCAAAAAAAAAAAAAAAAAAAAAAAAAAAAAAAAGATATCTCATTTGCTATAAGAGAATTACATCTTTGTCTGCCAAGCACCCCAAATTGTTCATTTGGACAACTCCTATATATTTATATTTTTCTTGTGGGTATAGAAGAGAACAGATCCTTCCTTGTCGTTCTATTTAGATTTCAAAAAAGACATATGCATTTCTGGAATAATATTTTTTTCTTGGTGTAAACAATTGATTCATCTCAGTCAGATACTTTACAAGAGTATGAAAAGGTGACATCTTTGTGTCTAGAATTGTATACCTACCTGACAATATAGAGCTTTTCTAAACACAGGAAATTCAGACCACTATTAGTTTGGTATTCATAAAATCTCCTTTGCCAAATATTGGTAATTTTTCCCAAAAGCTTGGAACCTCAGAGCACTTCTCTGGTGGAAATAGGCTTTGAAGGTCTTAGGCCTCTCCAGGCAGGATTCCTCTCTTGGTATGTCTCAAACACCCAGGAGCCAGGTTCTGCAACCTCACTTTCTAACCATCTTTCTGGTAACCCACATTCATAGCAATGATGTTTCCACACATTAAATCTTTTTTGAAGGCATCAAATTCTTTTTGTTTTATAATCCATTATTTTTTCATGTCCTATGAGCTCAAGAAGGCAGAGAGGGAGAGATTAATTATTTCATTTTGGAAGAAATAAACAGTGCTTCTGAGAGTTTAAAACTGTCCCATTGTCATACAGAGAGTAAGGGAGAAAGTGGACATGAGTACATTTTGTCTGGCTCTAGGGTCAAGAGTCTGCCCTCTCCCTTCTCAGGGAACAGAGTTCAAGTACATCAATGGGATGAAATGATAAGAAATCAGTGGTGTCCGAGGGTTACAAAGTCAGAGGTTCGGGAGTCAATTTTATTTTCATTCATGGGAGTGAGAATTTGACTTAAGCTAAAAAACGTTTCCCAAAGAATAAAGGGAAGTGTGTTGAGCTTCTCGTCTAAGAGGAATGCTTCAACTGTGAAAGGTGAGAAGAGCTAGAACAACTAGGTCTGCAGTAGTCTAGTGGTGGCAGGTGCTAGATAGGGAAGAGAGCAGTTTCTAGGTGTAGATGGAAGAGATAAGGAAGGAAGGACATTGTGTGCTGATGATGTGGTCATATTTGATGGGGAATAGCCAAGAGACTGTTTCATGCTATTATTCACAAATTCATTGCCCTACCATAGTGCCCTCCTCTTCCTCTATTCTGGAGAAAAAAATTGACATCAGTGCGGACTCCTTTGCATATAGTCAATGTTATGAATTTTTATCATTTCTGAGTGGACATCCAGTGCTACTGTGGTAAGATGATATTTCCAGATAAGCTGTGCCTCTGGTTGGAATTCTGGGAAGAAACATGAGGGTGGTTGGTGTATTTGTGGATATGTGTGTGTGTGTGTATATGTATATTTATAAAATATACATGTATATTAAAATGTATACATTTATATGTATTATACATATATGATCTATATGTATTATACATATGTATTTATATGCATTATATATTTATATAATTATAAATTACACATATATTATAAATACATACACATATTAACATACATATGTTTTTTTATATATATATACATACATATTTTTTTTTTTACCAGAAGACTAGGTTTGATGAAGAGAGCAGTTGTCAGATCTGGGTAAAAGTCCCATCATCAGGGCAAAGAACAGGTGGGAATGTATCTAGAGAATCAACATACAATGAGTAAAAGTGAAGTTTTTCCTAGACTTGACCCTCATCAAGTCTCCTCTGTCCCCACTCTCTTCTGAAGAAGGGAAGGTAGGGCTGTCTTTTTTTCTCCCTGATTGTAGAACTGACCCAAAACATTAGACCTTTAAAAGTACTCTCATTCTATGCACTTGAACACATATAATTTTATAATTTTTACACCATTTTATTATTCTGGTTCTATGAAATTTTCTGCTTCTTCCTGATTGTAAGGTTGTTAATTTTAACCTATTCATTTTACAGAGATTTAAAACTTAGCATTGAATTGTATAACAATGTTTCATAATTTTCTGGTGATCTACAACAAACCACTTTTTTCACACTTTTTTTTTTTTTTGAGACGGAGTTTTGCTCTTGTTGCCCAAGCTGGGGTACAGTGGTGCAATCTCGGCTCACTGTAATCACCACCTCCCAGGTTCAAGCGATTCTCATGCCTCAGCCTCCCGAGTAGCTGGGATTACAGGGGTTCACCACCACCTCCAGCTAATTTTTGTATTTTTAGTAGAGACAGGGTTTTGCCATTTTGGCCAGGCTGGTCTTGAACTCCTGACCTCAGGTAACCCTCTCATCTCGGCCTCCCAAAGTGCTGGCTGGGATCCCAAAGTGCTGGCTGGGATTACCGGCACGAGCCAAGGTGCCCAGCCTATCACACTTTTTTACTGTTGTACTAACTTAATTTTTTTTTGTCAAATACGATCACTTTTCTATTCTAACATTAGCAGGAGCAAGAACATCACTGGCAGGGGTGGGAACAATAGGGAGAGAGGATGAAGTGCCATACTCTTAAATAACCAGATCTCCCATGAACTCACAGCAAGAATGTATTAATTACCATGGGTGCTAGGCCCTCCATGATCCAATCACCTCCCACCAGGCCCCACATCCAACATTGGGGATTACATTTCAACATGAGATTTGGGCAGGACAAAAATCCCAACTATATCAAGGATTATAGTTAACATTGTATTGTACACTGGGAATTTACTAAGAAAGTAGATTTTAAATGCATTTACCACCACCACCCCCCCCCACACACAGTAACTATATGATATAGTGGATGTATTAATTTACTTGGCTGTAGTAATCACTTTACCATGAAATTGTATATCAAAACATAATAGTATATATATCTTAAATATGTACAATTAAAAAGAAAAAGAACAGTCCTACTCTCAGTATAAAAAGTTCTATAAAACAAAACTAAAATTGGAGTGGTCTTGACAGTGGAGTCTGGGAACTTGAAAAATGAGACTTCAGTAAAATCAACTACTATTCCTCTGAAGGTCACAAAACTATTGCACAGGACATTACCACAGCTCACACTTTTTAGTAATCATGAGAGCAAATATTTATTATGTTCCAGACACTAAATTAGTGCATTACATTCAGAGACACTTAGTTTTACACAACGATTTTAATAGTTAAGTACTTTCTTAAATCCCAATTTATATTTCAGGAAAAAGAAACTGAGAAAGTATTCATCGTGATTAGAAAACAAGAGACAGGGTTAGAGCTCAAATACTCTGGACATAAAATCTTCACTCTGAATACACATATTGCTTGTATTTTCCTCTCCTTAATTCCTTGATGTATCTGGGATATCCTGAGCAAAACACTGACATACCCTCCAAGAACCTTTAGTTGATGTTGGTGGTGGTCATCAGGGTGGTTCCTATGGACTACCTAGGTAGCATGGATGGTGGCTAACAGGCTTTGGGCCTCTTCACATCAGTGGTAAAGCAAAATACGGACAAATGGGAAGGCAAGGATGTTATACCAATACTACTGTGTCTTTAGGAGGGATTAGGTAACTTTCTCGAAAATATGAAAAAGAGTAAATGAATAAATAAGCATCTCTCATAACTCAAGCCAAATATACTGTACATCTCAAAGATGAGTAGAAGTTCTAAAGAAGGGAAACCACAAGGAAGCAATGGTCTGAATGTTGCAGATGAGTCAGTTGCAGGAGATAAGTCAAGACAAAGAGTTGTAGGTGAAGAAATGAGAAAATTCAAGAGCTTGGTGGGCATAGCGTCATGGGAGCTGGACAGTTCCAAGGATTGAAATATGGATAAACAGGCTGAGAAAAGCAACATTTAGAGAACTTGTAAATGAGGGAGCCATGGCTTGTGACATTGAAAAATGAGACTATACCTGCTTCATAGTCTAGGAAAACCCCAACACGGCAGGGAGGCACAGCCATGGAGAGAGTCAAAACCTCAGGATCAGAGGACAAAGACTCCTCAAAGGCACTATACTTACATTTATTCTGTAACCCTATAACCCAGTAGCCAAATAAAGGTCTGTATTTGGAGTAAACATTTTGATGATTTGCACATCTTCTAACAACATACTTTATATTGCGGGAACATGTTCTACAATATACTCCCAAGATCCAGGCAGTTTTCTTGGACACATCCACTTCCCAGTAATGTTTCCCAGAGGAGAAATATTGGGATCCCAAGACACCATAATTATAACACTGAAAAGGCCAAATTGGCACAGATATCACTTGTCTCTGATCTTCTGAAAGGACAAGATTCAAATTTAGGTTGACTGAATTCAGTGTGACATCCGCTGCAAGAAAAAAAAAATGTGTATATATATGAATATAATCATCTATGTGATATATATGACTAGGTGACAGATATGGAGTAGTTTATCTAGTGACATTGTGATGAAGGAACTTGAGAGGTGACTGAAAAACTTGCATTGATGAATTGTGGGAGGGGTAAAACACTGGAGAAATGCATTAGGCAAATGTTTTGGGAGGTGCTAAGAATGCATGAGGCTAAGATCAGAAGATATCATTGAAACCATAAACTTCTGGAAGGTAAATGGAACACAGTTATTTAAAGACGGTAACTTTTTCTTACCCCAGTAGCATCGGACAGCTGTCAGTTCTGAAATAATAAAAGATTCAGTGATGGTGATTAGAAACAAAGGAGTAAGCACTGATACCTATATATTCTTTGGAGTAGGGACAGGGGAAGGGAATACCGTGAAGCTGTGAGCTAGTGAATTAAAAGATAAACCAAAGACCTAGCCACTTTTCCTTACATATAAATGTATCCTCTTCATCACAGAATATTGCTTTTTTTCTGACCTCCCTCCTCTCTCTGTCCTCAATTTTAAGTTATCCCACCTAGACAGTTTATTACCTGACACCACAACAATCCCACATCCACAGTCTATGCTTCTCCTCACCTCTAAACATTTGCAGCATCCTACTCAGATCTGGAGCACGGAATACAGTCTTCAGTTTCTTGGAAACCTTTTTTGGCTTTTTCAGCCTCCAGATCTCACTCCTAGGAATGATAAAAATTGTCTGACCCCCACATCTTTCATCCTGCGTCCATCCCTCCCACATCACTGGTTTCATCTCCTTCACATCACTGATGCACTTGAATCCTTCTCCCTTAGCCTGAGGAGGGGGAGAAGGGAGAGCCTGACCCTGGATCCAGAAGAAATGTGACTGTGTCTACTTTCCCTCTTATCCTCTGGGTGGCCTTGGGAAGGTCTTCATTTTTTGAAAGTACAGTTTCTTCCTTAAAAATAAAATAATTAAACCCTCCTTTGATCTCTAATGGAAATAATAAAAAATTGGATAAAACAATGCATAGGAAAATACTTTGCTACCTGTAGAAATGGTAAGTGATATGTGGAAAACTCACTGCATCTCAGTGGGTCTTCTGGGAGGGGCCAGAGATGTAATATTCTGCGCTGTAGATCCTGACTGTGATGTGGGGCTCTGTAGGGAAATCCTGTGAGCCTGTGCCCTAGTTCAAAGCCTGAACTCCAGTGGGATGGCCCACATTTGAGATTTCGGATTCTCTGGGAAACATGAACACTTGGCAAAGGAGAAGTTATGACCACCTAAGTAAAAATGTTAGAATTTTATCTGTTTGTAAGAAACTTGATGTTTCCAAGTAGGTTGGCAATGGTAAACATAAGGAACAAGGACTACACTTTTCCGTAGGAGCTTCTAAAGTGTGTGAACAGGCAGAGATCAATTATCGTCATCAGAGTCAAAGCTACCATCCTGAGGCTCGAGTCTGCTTTTGGAAATCTAAAGAGAACCTTGCATAATGATCTGGTACCTTCTATTTCTAAGTAAGCAAAGTAAATATAAAGGAGCTGTCTCCATGCCCTATTTTAGGATTTGACAAGGCCCTCCATGTGATATGACAAACACATATAAAATAAAAGATCCAGGGCTGGATGCAGGGACAGAGGATGAATTAAACAAGTGAAGTCACAGAAGTCTGACAGTAAAAGCTCTCATCCTTAATATCCTTTCTGGCTGTAGCTCTGAACTTCAATCACTGAATTTACTACTATAGGATTGAGTCCATTCTCAGTAGTTATGGAACTCTCAAATACTCATCTGGGACCAGCAATTTAAGATAAAGTTACATCTAAATTTTACTGCTCTGGGAGATTTTTTTGTTCTGATTGACCACCAAATAACTCTAATAGCTACAAACACTTCTTTATAACTCACAAGCACCACTCCTGGCCACCCATACGCACCATTTCATGATTCCACTCATGTCCTAGAAAGAAAAGAGAAAACATGAGTCAAAGTGTATAAAGACTAGCGTAAGGCTAATGAAAGAAAGAACCATAGAAAAAAAATGGAAAAATCAGAAGTGAGTTATATGAAAATGTCAACAAAATTGGCAAACGTTTAGCTAGACACACCAAGAAAAAAAAATCGGGAATGAAAGATGGGATATTACTACTGACCTTATGGAAATTAAAAGAATTATAAAAATGATGAACAACTGTATGCCAACAAATTAGATAATCGAAATGAAATAGACAAATTCCTAAAAATACAGAAACTATCAATATTGATTAAAGAACACATAGAAAATATGAATAGGCCTAAAACATGTTAAGATATTAAGTTGGAAATCAAAGACTTCCTACAGAGAAAAGGCCTTACCCAGATGGCTTCACTGGAGAATTCTGCTAAAGGTTTAAAAAGAAATAATATCAAAACTTCATAAATTATTTCAAAAATATAGAAGAGCAGGGAACACTTCCTAATTCACTACATGAGGCTCATCCTACCCTGATAAAAGAACCCTGATAAAAGAACCAAAGACATCACAAGAAAAGAAAACCATAGGCCAATATCTCTTATGAATATAAATATAAAATTCTTCAACAAAAATATAAGAAAATCAAATCTGGCAATCCAGCAAAAAGATTATACCTGATGGTCAAGTAGAATTTATCCCAGAAATGCAAGGTTGGTTCAACATAAAAAAATCAATTGATGTAATATACCATATTAATAAAATAAAGGATAAAAACCACATGATGATCTCAATAGACATGAAAAAAAAAAAAAGCATTCAGCAAAATTCAGCACACTTTCATTAAAAAAAAAAAAAAAAAACAGGAATGGTAACAAACTTGGAATAGAAGACAGGTCCCTCAGCCTGATGAAACACATCTATGAAAAACCTACAGCTAACATCATACTTTGTGGTGAAAAACTGAATGCTTTTTCCCAAAGATCAGAAAAGACAAGGATGTCTGCTCTCACTGCTTCTATTTAACATGGTATTGGAGGTTCTAGTCAGGGCAGTTAGTCACAGAAAAGAAATAAAAGGCTCTATGTTGGCAATTAGATAGAATGAATAAGATTTAGTATTTGATACCACAACAGGGTGACTATAGTCAAAAATAATTTATTATGCATTTAAAATAATTAAAATAGTATAATCTGAATGTTGGTAACACAAAGAAATGATAAATGCTTGATGTGATGGATATACCTCATTTACCCTGATGGACTGATGTAATTATTATGCATTGTATACACCTTTGCCAAAATCTATGTACCCCATAAATATATATACTTATTAAGTACCAATAAAAACTAATTTTTAAAAAAGCATCTATATTGGAAAGAAAGTAGTAAATCTATCTCTTTTTACAGATGACATGGTTTTACGTACAGACAGAAAAGTCCTGCTCTATCCACCACCTATACGTAACCTCTTCCAATCTTTTTTTTTTTTTTTTTTTTTTTGAGATGGAGTCTCACTCTGTCACCCAGGCTGGAGTGCAGTAGTGCGACCTTGGCTTACTGCAACCTCCACCTCCCCGGTTCAAGTGATTCTCCTGCCTCAGCCTCCCAAGTACCTGGGACTACAGGCACATGCCACCACGCCCAGTTAATTTTTTGTATTTTTAGTAGAGATGGGGTTTCACCATGTTAGCCAGGATGGTCTTGATCTCCTGACCTCATGACCCACCCACCTCAGTCTCCCAAAGTGCTGGGATTACAGGTGTGAGCCACCGCGCCCAGCCTCTAATCTTAATTTTAGCTCATATATAGGTGCTGCTTTTTGTCAGCCTTTACATATCTAATCATTGTCTTTTATCTGTAATCATGTTTCTATAATACTGTGGCAGGTCAGGTTTCCATCAGCAACCAGAACAATCAGTTTCCCTTATCCCTTTACTATAATTTTGATGAATGCATAAGTTAAACATTAAAGAATTGGAAAAGCTGGTGCCTGAGTACCAGGGCTGAAATGCGAAAGCAAACCCTTTAAAGACCCTGCCTGGGTTTTCTCATACCCTAAAGTCTGATCGAATAATAAAAGCATTCTTACACATACACCTTGTACCAGGGCCCATTTAAGATTAAGAAACTTTCCAAGATTCTAGAGAAAACTCTCTAGACCTCAAACCCTAGTTAAAGATAGATATAAATTGAATAAAACACTCCTGCTTGTAGGTGCACTCCCACACGAAGGCATAGAGCTTAAAATGTATATAAGCTCCAGAAAAAAATCTTGTAACTCTGAGTTGGTCTGATAAGTTACTCCAACTTTCTCCCTGTAACCAGTTGAAAAAATAAACCCCCTTCTTTTCCAAGTCTGTCTGCCTCTCATTATTAGACCATGAGAAAAAGCAGCTAGACTTCATTCTGTATAGGTACAATACTACATTCCACAAAGAAGAAAAAACGGGCACTAGTAACTAAGAATATCTAAAACATAAGCTATTCACCAACCATGCTTCCTTTCTTATGCCCTATCGTCAAAATGGTATCAATATTCACTCAGTCCCTGTCCCAGACACTAAAACATTTTATCAAGGCAGTCCATCCTTAATTTCTGTTAGTCATCTGCATTCCCCCATCATCACCACTAGGGGTTACTTTGTTTTGAGCAAGATGTACCAATATATTTGGCCTTACCCTTTCATGACACCAGCTGCTGTACAACCAAATAAATGGGTTTGCTCTCTTTATTAGTATAGTTTTGTTGTTCAACAACTAAAATTGCCTTAACTGGAAAGAAAGTAAGGGTTGTGGCCAGAGAGGTATTACTTTAGTCACAGATGGCTCTGGAAGCTCAAACCTCTGTCAAAATTCTGGCCTCTCTGTGCCTATTAATTCTCATTTCTTCCCTATATTTTGACTGTATTCTCAGATTTTAATTGATAGCAACTTGAATCTTTTTATTTGAATTATCTTCACTGGTATTATTTTCTGCTACAAGGGACAACTTCTCTTCACTGTAATGATAGTACAATTTTGTCACCCACAAGCATTCAGGATTGGGTCAGATGCCCAACTTAAAATAACCACAGTGGCCGGGCGCGGTGGCTCATGCCTGTAATCCCAGCACTTTGGGAGGCCGAGGCGGGCGGATCACGAGGTCAGGAGATCAAGACCATCCTGGCTAACACGGTGAAACCCCATCTCTACTAAAAATACAAAAAATTAGCCGGGCATGGTGGTGGGTGCCTGTAGTCCCACCTACTTGGGAGGCTGAGGCAGGAGAATGGCGTGAACCCGGGAGGCGGAGCTTGCAGTGAGCAGAGATCGCGCCACTGCACTCCAGCCTGGGCGACAAAGCAAGACTCCGTCTCAAAATAATAATAATAATAATAATAATAATAAATTATCACAGTGTGGCTGGTAGGGACGTAAGGGTTGGATACACTGATTTACACATAATTAACTCATTCATCCTCGATAGTGCTGATTTTCTCAGGTCTAAACAAGTACAAGCATAGAAATAGACATGCTAGTCTTTCTTTCAAGAGTAATTCCAGGTGTTGTTACCAGAAAAACGGGGAATGGATATTGACAAGACAAAAATAATGAGTACCATGAAGCCCAAACCCTAGCATTGTGCAATAGACCCTGATAAGAAACTGTACACGTGCCCCTGAATCTAAAATTTTAAAAAATCTGGCCGGGCGCGGTGGCTCAAGCCTGTAATCCCAGCACTTTGGGAGGCCGAGACGGGCGGATCACGAGGTCAGGAGATCGAGACCATCCTGGCTAACACGGTGAAACCCCGTCTCTACTAAAAAATACAAAAAACTAGCCGGGCGAGGTGGCGGGCGCCTGTAGTCCCAGCTACTCGGGAGGCTGAGGCAGGAGAATGGTCTAAACCCGGGAGGCGGAGCTTGCAGTGAGCTGAGATCCGGCCACTGCACCCCAGCCTGGGCGACAGAGCAAGACTCTGTCTCAAAAAAAAAAAAAAAAAAAAAAAAAAAAAAAATTTTTTTAAATCTGAAAAAAAGTTTTAAAAATAATAATAACTGCCATCTTCATTCCCTCATTTAGCTACCTACCATTCCATTCTTTCAAAAATAAAAATGGTCAAATATAATAAAACTATTACGGAAAGCATTAAAAATCAAAGTATCTCTTTTATAAGGGAAATAACCTAAAAATCTCATTTAACTTTTGCATCAATTTTCAAGTTTAGCATCTTTCTGTCTAGATCATTCTTCGGCAGTAAGTGTTGAATGTAGCTCTTATGCAAAGAACATCAGTCCCTCCAGGAAACAAACAATGGATATATGATAACACCATCCATCCCAGTCACTGTCATAAGAATCCATATAGAAAGAAAGCTGTTACAGGAACTCTCAGGAGACAGGACTGTGGAGGGGAAATACCACAAATACAACAGCATACATCTTAACATATTGAGAGGAATAGCCAAAGTCCCTACTCAGATAAAAGAATAAGTTCCTTAGTTTTCCATTTGCCATTCTTTGAAGCTAACATCTAGATGTGAAATGTTAATCCCACAGCATTTATAGTTTTTGATCTACCAATAATTTTTAAATTCCAAGTGACTAAATAGCAACTAAGACTGACTTAAATAGGACAAATGCGTGGACAAATGACATAAACACAGTGTTCTTTTGTGAAGGTGGCGATTCAAAGGGTTGTGAAGAGCTTAAGGAAGAACCGTAAAAAAGGGCCTACAGAACCTTTTTGCTTTTGTTTTTACTGAGATGTAGTTCAAATCCCATAAGATTTGCCCTTTACAGTGCACAATTTAACAGGTTTTAATATATTCACAATGTAGTGCAACCATCGTTTCACAGTTAATCCAGATCATTTTCATCTCTACAAATAGAAATTGTACACTAATTAGCAATTACTTCCTATTAATTCTTCCCCAGAGCCCTGGCAACCACTAATCTCATTTCTATATTATGGATTTGCTACTTACGTCTGTAAGTATAATTCATATAAATTGAATCATACAAAAAAGAACTTTGTGCTTGCCTTCTTTCATTTATAATGTTTTCAAGGTGCATCCATGTCATAGCATATATTATTAATTCATTATTTTTCATAGCTAAACAATATTACATTGTTTGGATGTAACACATTTTGCTTATTCATTCATCAGTTAAGGAGATTTGAGTTGTTTTTATTTTTGAACAATACTGCTGTGAACTTTCATATGTAAGTTTATACACAGATATATGTATTCAGTTCTTCTAGGTATATAGGTAGGAATGGAATGGCTAGGCCACATGAGAACTCTCTTTATGTTTCTGAGCAACTGCCAAGCAGTTTTTCTAAGTAGCTTTACTATTGTACATCTCTACTAGCAATTCAAGAAGGTTTCAATTTCTTCACATCTTCCCCAACACTTGGTATTGTCCATCTTTTTTTATCATAGCCATACTAATGAGTGTAAAATATGTTTAGGAACTTCTGTTCCAGAGTAATCTTAAATTTAAACAAGAAAAGAAGACAAAAGGAGAAAAGAATTTTTAAAAAGCTGGGATATAAGCACCAGAGACAAAGGAAACAATTCAACAAATGAAAATCAGTTACTCTCCTGCTTCGATCCAAATCTTAAAAAGGAAATATTTGGAAATTCAGCAAAGAAAGGAAAGCACTGTCTGTCTATATATTTGTCCATCTATCTCCCCAAAAGGCTCAATATTCTATCACTTTATGTTTTAAAAAAATTGACAGGGGGCTGGGCGCGGTGGCTCAGGCCTGTAATCCCAGCACTTTGGGAGGCCGAGGCGGGCAGATCATGAGGTCAGGAGATCAAGACCATACTGGCTAGCACGGTGAAACCCCATCTCTACTAAAAATACAAAAAAAGTTAGCCAGGCATGGTGGCGGGCACTTGTAGTCCCACCTACTTGGGAGGCTAGGCAGGAGAATGGCGTGAACCCGAGAGGCGGAGCTTGCAGTGAGTCGAGATAGTGCTACTGCACTCCAGCCTGGGCGACAGAGCAAGACTCCGCCTCAAAAAAAAAAAAAAAAAAAAAAAAAAAAAAAAATTAACAGGGAACATTTACTATAAAAATAAGCATATTTTAAACTTAAATAGAACACATTTCTTAAATGCGTATGCTCTTAAACCTGAAAATCCATGTGTTTACCTGTGACTAATCGGAGTAAAGAGAAGTCTGGTGAATGCCTGACACTAGATCCCATATAACAGGGGCCTAGAGACTATAACTAGATATCATGGATCTTCTCTGCAAGGTAAAATGTATTCCCTTACTTCATAAATTAACAAAAATGTCATTCATGTCCATGACATCTAGAATGGATGACAAGGCAGCACTGCAAGGCCAAAGAAACCCCTTAGTGTCACCACCAGCATGAGAACGCAAGGACACAGAAGGGAACTGTGTTCCCAGAATCTCAGATTGAGTGAACCTTCTTACCTGTAGCAGCTCCATTGCTGACCACTGACTCCGACACTCCACATCTGAGATTAGCTCTCTCACCAACTGCTTCTGCTGAACTAGCTCATCCTCAGCCTCTGCAAACTTATCCAGCCTCTTCTTTTCCTCTTCTTCCAATCTTTGCAGCTCTCTCTGCTCCTCACTATTTAGGATGCTTCTAAGCTGATCAAATTCTGTTTGTATCCTTTGTCTCTCAGTTTGTACCTGATACTGCAAGGATGGACAAGAGAGAGATGTAATAAGTTTGTCAGGCTAAGGGCCTATTGTGCAAGGGATTAGGAGGCAGTAGGGAAATACACACACACACACACACACACACGTGTGTGTGTATTTATATTATCTGTATATATATATACCTATATTATCTATATATAGATTTTTTTTTTTCCAGGGAGTTCAAATCAGCAAGGAGTAGAAGCAATAGAGGTACTTAGAGGGAAGCTATTTTTTCCTACTATTTTCCTTTCAGTACTTGCCAAAACAATGACCTCAAACTGTCTTATCTAGGCTAACCCTCAGACAAAATGTAAAACATAAGGCTTAGCTTCTAGACCGCTTTCCTGGATATTCATGACTGCCTGCCTTACCACACTCCTAATTTGAATCTTGAGGAAAACTGTAGTCCTTTATATAGTGTCTTTCACCAGAAGTAGTAGAGCCTCATAGGAAAAGAGCAATGGAACACAGTATTTGCTAGCCTTCCTCATCATAGAGTCCATCTTTGTGCTTAGTTCCAGTATGTGTGTGTAATTGTAACATGTCCACTTTCTAGCCTCCACCCCCAACAGGGAAAGGACAGAGAAGAGAACTAATCAAATGGCTTCAGGACTCATGCAATGTCAAGGAATAAAAGGATGAGGCCTCCTCGGATTAAGGTCCTGTCAAGATTCCTGTCTCAGAAATCCTTCAGAGTCTCCTCTTGCCTTCCAGGAAGTTTTCTCTTCTCTGATGTCAGCTTCTAGCTTCTCAGCTTCCTGTTCCTCCTTCTTCAGCCTCTTGAGGACTGCCTGGAGTTTCCCCTAGGAGAAGGGAATCACACTAGAGTCAAGCTATAAGCTTTCTCAGTATCTGGATAGAGGACAACAGAGAAAAAATCAAGTTGATGCCAGAAAAAAATCAATTTACAGAAACTGTGAAGCTGGTGATTAGAATCTATGACATGGGGAAAAATTTGAGGAGATGAATGTATCGTTTATTCATTGTGATGAAAATCAATACCCCTCAAAAGGAGTAGCCTGATTCTCTCTTTCCTTAGAGTAAGTATTTACCCTGCAGAAAGGAAAGTCCTTTCCTCTTATCAATGCTCTTTCCTCGTTCAATCCACAATGTTCCTGAGCAATTATCCTGCTTAGAGAAGCAAGAGAGCTAACTTTGGGAAGGAGCTTATCACCTATACAATGAAAAAGGAAAAAACAAAACAAAAATCTCTCACTCTAGGCTAAGAGACTGTACTCTAGGATCATCTGTTATGTAAATGAAAGGAATACGCAGGAATGTACCCCAGGCATTGGAAGCTGAGCACAGGGTGAAACATATACATGGAGATGATCAAGGGACTCAAAATTATGGCTCCACAAGGGGTAAAGAAGGATGAAAAGGGCTGGCTCCTTTTTCTGACTTAGTCTGCCCGCACCCAGGTGATTAAAAACCTTTATTGCTCACACACAAAAAAAAAAAAAAAAAAAAAAAGGCTGGGGGCGGTGGCTTACGCCTGTAATCCCAGCACTTTGGGAGGCCGAGGTGGGTGGATTATGAGATTAGGAGTTTAAGACCAGCCTGGCCAAGATGGTGAAACTCCGTCTCTACTAAAAACAAACAAACAAACAAACAAAAATAGCTGGGCGCGGTGGCAGGTGCCTATAATCCTAACTGCTCGGGAGGCTGAGGCAGAAGAATCGCTTGAACTCGGAGGGCGGAGGTTGCAGTGAGTAGAGATCACACCACTGCACTCCAGCCTGGGTGACAGGTGACTTTTTTTTCTCAAAAAAAAAAAAAAAAAAAAAAAAAAAGAAGGATGAAAGGGTGAGACTTTCCACCAACTACCATCTTCTGCCCCAACTCCCTCCATCTAGGGCCCTACCTGACATTCCTTGAATAATTCCTCCGTGAGGACTGTGTGGTGACCACGGTGCTCCTGAGACCGCTCACAAAGCCAGCAAATGACTTTCCTGTCCTCCTTACAGAAGAGTAGGAGTTTCTCTCCATGATGATCACAGAGATCTCTCTTCTTCCCATTGTCTGAGCTCAACTTGACCTCCTTGAGTCTCTCCACTATGTTGGTCAGATGCCGATTAGTTTGTAGGTTTTCAAATGAGTAACTGGTACCACACACAGGACAGCTGCTTTTTCCTCCTGGGCTGGTCACTGCCTCCTTGTTGCTCACAGTGATGCAGGCTCGGCAGAGGCTGTGGCCACAGCCTAGACTCAAGGGTTCTGTCAACAGCTCGAGGCAGATGGGACAAGTGACCTCCTCTTGCACATTAAGCAAGATTTTTGAAGCCATTGCACTGCTTTCCTGGCTTCTTCTGGTCCTCACTCCTGAGGCTCTCCTCTCTCTTCTGGTTAAAGACCCCTGGATGGCCGAGAAGATTGAAAGAATGGTATAAGAATGGTACAAATAAAATGCATTCTAATTGCGCACACATCAAAGACTGGCCAAGACTGCAACATCAAAGAACAAAGATGAGGAAGAGAAACCAAAAATGGCTGAAAGTGGTCTGGGCAAGCTGTTAATGCCTCAGGGCTTTTGCACTTGTTCATTACTCAGCCTAGAATTACCCTCCTGTTGCTATTTGCATAACTTTCGTTTATACATTTTTCAATTTTCTCCTTACATGTCCCTTCACAGAAGGGCCTGATAAGACAAACTTAACTACAGCACAACCACAAACTCATCATTCAATGTACATTTGCCATCTTTCTCTTATTATCACTATCTATTTTAAAATGTCTACGTCTTCTTTCTAAAATATAATCTACACATAGATTAGGCACTTCTGTTTTTTTACTGCTATAGCCTCAGTGTTTAGAACATAGAGAAGCACAATGTTTGATAAATATATATATAAAAAAATCCCTGTCTCTCCATAGACGACTAAAACTTTATCAGTGTTTCATTTTTCTTTCCCATTATTTGGAAATTCTTCAATAGCTGAACTTTGGAACCCCAGATGTGGTTTCCAGTGAAGAAGTGCTCACCTTCTAACACATCCACCCACACAAAATCCTCCCATGCCCTCACACACTTTCCAGAGATACCCACAGAAACAGCAATGACCACAATATGGAGATTTCATTACCAGTTACAATTTAAAAATCACTTTGGCCTATTTGTTCCTCCTTCAAAAATTCTTAAGAAATAAGAGTACTCCCTTTCTTCAGATGAATAAATAAAATTAAATGACTTACAAAGATCATCCAATTCAATAGGTAGAATTGGAGTGAACATAATATCCTCAGAGTTCTCTTTCGGAGGTCTCCATGCTACTCCACTTATTTAAACAAAGAAAAGCAGAGGTAAAGCCTGAAAGAAGTAGATTGGGATCCAGTGTTATGAGAGTGTAGAAATGGAGGAAACCACATAAGCTGGGAATTTCTAGGGGGTCTTGTGTTTGTAGATGGTAGGATTTCATCTTGGCATGAAGGATGTTATAGAGGTTGATAGGAACCAAAAGGTGTGTATTTGTTGGGGGAGGGGGTGTAACCAGCTGAATTACACATAGATCACAGATTCATACCAATGTCAGATCATTGAGGAATAGAAATACCAAGGAGATGGCTGTTGGTCATGGGAGAGATGTCCCAATATATAACGGGAGACTACATTTAGGAGCAATGAAGTTCTGTCTGTGTTAAATCCACATCCACTAATTGAATGCCAATTATTCCTGTGTTTATTTTGGAAATTCTCACTGAAGACATATTATCTTCCATGATTAAAATCTAGGAAATGGATTAAAATTCAAAGTTGAGTATGAACAGATGGTATTAGCCAGAATAAAGTAAATAGTCACCTAAATAAGATAGAAGCTAATTATATAATCATTCATAAAGTGTAAAATAGTAAAAATTACACCTATGAAGGTGTAAAAAACACCATCATAGAGAGGTATAGGTTTTTAGAAAACAAATAATTTGCTAAGTAGAGAACAATCCAAGATATCTTGCTGGATAAGCAAGAGTTTAATGAAAGCTGAATAAAGAGAAAGGAACACAGAATGAGAAAGAAAACAAATATTTTAGGTAGAAGGAGTTATGTAAGTGAATGCCCCGTTCATGGAGGATGTAGCATCATAACATCTTCGAAAGTTTTTAAATGTGTGGTTGGTATGCAAAAAGCCCTAGGCCTTGGCATCACATGAGCCTAGAGGAACCTGGATATGTGACACTTCCTAAATGAAGTAAAAGTGACAGTCTCTTTCCAATGAATAGGAGGTAAGGGCAGGGATGGGAAGATGCAGGACAAGTTAACAGAAGAAATAGAGAGAAGCAGATGAGGGTGGGAAATAGGGTGAGGTAAAGGAAATAAGATTGGAAGTCAGACTAGACATGTGGGGGAAAAAAGGGATATCATTAGGCTTAAGTCCTTCCTTCCTATAAAAAAGACATCCCCATCACCATCCCCTGGCATATTATTTCATTTTCATTTTTTTGGTAAGCACAGACCTCATCTTCTGTAAGAGGTCTGAGACTCTTGTAACAAAATATTCTCTGTAGGGCCCTGGAAGCTATGTTCATGGTCTTTACAAGGGAATCAGTCTGTTGATGTAAGATTTACCTAAGCTATGTTAGTTTCACACACATCCACATGGTCTTGTACCAACATAAGAATCCTCACTGAGGCCCGGCGCGGTGGCTCACACCTGTAATCCCAGCACCTTGGGAGGCTGAGGCTGGCAGATCACGAGGTCAGGAGATCGAGACCATCCTGGCTAACAAGGTGAAACCCCGTCTCTACTAAAAATACAAAAATTAGCCAGGCATGGTGGTGGGCACCTGTAGTCCCAGCTACTCGGGAGGCTGAGGCAGGAGAATGGCGTGAACAGGGGAGGCAGAGCTTGCAGTGAGCCGAGATGGCGCCACTGCACTCCAGCCTGGGCAACAGAGCGAGACTCCGTCTAAAAAAAAAAAAAAAAAAAAAAAATCCTCACTGAGAGCTTACCTGAAGCAGCCCTGCCTGCATGCTATATCTCCTGTCCTATATTCCCCCTGTGGAGTTAAGCTGCATGAGTGCAAATGGCAAAAGAAACCTGCAATTATTGCTTGTGGTCAGCCAGAGGGTGCACCACAGAGTAGTGGCATGATGATACAATGCCAATTCTCAGAACCTGAGGTCAGTTTAGACAAGAAACTGTGAGGCAAAGGGGAAAAGGGTGGCTCTCAGTAGGCAGTAAGTAACATTTTGATACTTGTTCTAGTAGATAGAATTATACCCTTCACAAAAATATATTTGCTTGTATGAATATGACCTTATTTGAAAACTACATCTTTGCAGGTGTAATCAAGTTAAGATGAGGTCATACTGGATAAAGACAAGCCCTAAATTTAAAGATCTGTGTTTTTTTTCTTTTTTTGAGATGGAGTTTCGCTCTGTCGCCCAGGCTGGAGTACAATGGCGCGATTTCAGCTCACTGCAACCCCCGCCTCCCAGGTTCAAGCGATTCTCCTGCCTCAGTCTCCTGAGTAGCTGGGATTACAGGCATATGCCACCACGCCCAGCTAATTTTTATATTTTTAGTAGAGATGGGGTTTCACCATGTTGGCCAGGCTGGTCTCGATCTCCTGACCTCAGGTGATCCACCTGCCTCAGCCTCCCAAAGTGCTGGGATTACAGGCATGAGCCACTGCACCCGGCCTTGACCTGTGTTTTTATAAGAGGAGAGGACATACAAACACACGGGAAAGAAAGCCATGTGACAATAGAGACAGAGACGGAAGTAGCACAGATATAAGCCAAAGAATGCCAAGGTTTGCTAGAAACCACCAGAAGCTAGGGGAGAGGAATAGAACCCATTTTCACATAGAGCCTTCTGAAAAAAATCAAGTTTGCCACCATCTTGCTTTTGGACTTCTGACTCCTGAGCTGTGATACAGATTCCTATTGTTTTAAGTCATCTAGTTTGTGATAATTGGTTACAACAGTGCTAGAAAACTAATATAATTGAATAGGTTTGATAGTGAAAGAAAGATCTGTGATGTGTGACAACCTAGGACTCTTTCCTACGCTTGGCAAAAGGATGGGGTACGATAAAAAGCTGTATGGAGATAAATCTAGGCCTCGAGACCTGTCTATTCCTCTAACCATCCATCAAAAGACCTTAAGGAGGAAAAAAGGCTGAAAGTAGGCTGGTGAATGTCATCCAGCCAATGGTACAGATACTAAAAATCATACAAAAGAGATATACTCGTAGCCCCTGGCTGCAATGACCATTGGTCAGACCAGGATCTGATGACTAGTAAGACCAGGAGTTTACATGATATGATAATATTCACCCCTGTTTATAGCTAAAGCTATGAGCCAACCACAGATGTGGGGTTCTTTGTTATCTTTTATTCCAATCAGTATCCAACTAATAGTTAGAAATACTGGGGGACTCCAGGAGAGGAAGCAGTAGAACATGCATTCTGCCACGGGCTGTGACTTCATGTTCACAGTGAGGCTGCATGTTGATGCCAAAGCTGCTGCCACCATAATGACAAAAGAATGAGAAAAGTGCAGAGGACCAGGGTCCCACGTGTGAGAAATGACGCCACTACTTCCCAATGTGGCTCAAGCCCAGCAGCAGTCAGGGAGGTAGAGAAGGGAACATGAGTGCCATGGGCCTGACAGAACTCCCAGGTTAACTGGTTACCATAGCTGCCAGGTGATTGTACCCTTCTTTTGAGTCTTCTCCTAACATCTGGACTCCTAACATCTGGATATGATAATGCAAACTTTAAGTCTCTTTGCAGGTAGATAGTAAAATTAGAGTGTGTCTAATAGTGACTTTTAGGGGAGGATGTCTTTTGAAGCTTCTAGACAATATCCTAGACACTTCTTCTGGTTCCTTGGTCAGAAACTGCCAATAAGGAAAGTAGAGCCTGTTTTGACATCCAGAGGCCTGGAGAGCTCAGAAACATCATAACATCTCCTCCCCACTCCTCTATGTACTGAGTTCTTGCTTCAGCTACTCCTTAGAGTCCAGGGCTCAATCTATACCACATTAGTGACTCTCTCCCCAAGAGCTGTAGTGTTCTGGTCAATATATTTCCCAAAAGTTTTTTTTTTTTTTTTTTAAACATAGAATCATTTTCATTAAGCAACCCCTAATCTAGTCTTTTTCTGTCTGTTACTTCGTGAGAAAATGCTGAAAGAGTTTTTTTTTTTTTTTTCCAAATTAGTTCCAACCACCTCAACTGCCACCACTCCGGTAGAAACCACCTGAATTCAGGAAATTGTTCTTCAACTAGTCTTGCTGATACTATCATTGCCCTTCCTTTTTTTTTTTTTTTTTTTTTGAGACAGAGTTTCACTGTTGTTAGCCAGGTTGTAGTGTGGTAGTGGGGTGGCGTGATCTCGGCTCACTGCAACCTCTGCCTGCCGGGTTCAAGTGATTCTCTTGCCTCAGCCTCCCAAGTAGCTGGGATTACAGGTGCCTGCTACCACGGCTGGCTAATTTTTGTATTTTTAGCAGAGACAGAGTTTCACCATCTTGGCCAGGGTGGTCTCAAACTCATGATCCACCTCAAGTGATCCACCTGCCTTGGCCTCCCACAGTGTTAGGATTATAGGCATGAGCTACTGTGCCCAGCCATGATTGCCCTTCTTCACTCTGCTCTCATCTTTGTTCTTACATCAGTAGATAGAGTGATCACCTTAAAGCAGATGTCAATCATGTCACTCTTCTGTTCACACCCATGCCATCCAGAGTGAGGCCAGACTTCACAATGGTCCAGTTAGGTCCGCATCACACATCCCTTCCCATTGCCTCAATCCTCAGAGCTCACCCTTTTTTTTTTTTTTTTTTGAGACAGTCTTACTCTTGTCCCCCAGGCTGGAAGACTGGAGCGCAATGGCAAGATCTTGGCAACCTCCACCTCCCGGCTTCAAGCGATTCTCCTGCCTTAGCCTCCCAAGTAGCTGGGACTACAGACATCCACCACCATGCCCAGCTAATTTTTGCATTTTTTTAGTAGAGAAAGGGTTTCACCACGTTGGCCAGGCTGGTCTTGAACTCCTGATCTCTGGTGATCCTCCCTCCTTGTCCTCCCAAAGTGCTGGGATTACAAGCATGAGCCACCACTTCTGGCCAGAGCTCATCTTTTATTCCTCTCCCTGCACACTCCCATCTCAACCTTCCGTATCCACACTGTTCTCCTTTTAAGTGCAGGGAAAAGCCATTAAAGGCTTTAATTTCCTCACATTCTTAAGATTCTATTCAAAAGTGTTCTTCTTACAATGAAAACTATTTAAAACTTTCATAAAAACTATTTAAAGTTGCAAGGCCTTTATGAGGTCTTTACAGAGTCCTTATCCTAATTTAACTTCTTAAAGATGTTACTCCATAGTATTAGTTATCTTCTTGTGTACTCTATCATTCATTGATATGGTCTATGATTGCTGTCTAATTAGAATGTAGGCTTCCACGTATATTTCATATTTTCTGAATGCTGAATGGATGCTAATTGCACATTTTTACATCAGCAGCCTGCTTTATCATCAATATTATCCCATATATTGGGCCTCGTGCCTGACTAGACGCCTCTGGGAGACAGTCAGTATGTAGGCAGACATGGATTCTCCCCAGGAGGATGGCAGTTTCAGTGAACTCTGAGGGGTGAGAGCAGAGGCCAGAATGGCATGTGTCGGAATATCTGTAACATATCAATCAAGGTGCAAATTGCTCGCAAGTGAGCTTAAGATAGGACATACTGTATGTCAAATTCTTAACAAGAAGATTAAATCTGTGGGCTCCTTCTGAGCCCACAATAAACAACTTCTGTTAAGTAGTTGTGAGCAAAGACAAGCAATAAGAAATTGAGGTTATAAATCAATGCAAAGGTGTGTCTAAGAGGAAGAATGATGAGGAACGAGTTCTGAGACAGGCGAAGACGCTGGTGGCACATGGGTTACTGAAGTAAAAGTAAACAGTATGTTCAGGGATGTGCAAGGAGAGCCCTGAGATGACCTGCAGAAAGACACAGGATAAGAGGGAACACAGCAGCGTGCAGCAGTCAGATCACTCAACCTGCAATAGTCAGGCAGGCCAAGGACTAAGAATACGTGAGGATGGCCTCAGAAAGCCGCTTAGTGGTTGCCAGGAGGGCAGCGAAAGAACCCGCTTCAATATTCCCCCTGGCCATGCCCCCATGGCTCCATTCTATCTGATGCTGCATACTAGGAGCTAAGCCCTGCACACACTTGAAAAACAGAGACCTCCTCTCACCAACTTCTCTTTTGAGGAGGGAGGGGCGTGGAAAATAAGAGATCTTCTGTTCATCTCTTTAAGAGAGAGAGAGAGAAAGAGAGAGAGAGAATTCAGTTTCCTTTGCAAGGTAGAAAATCAAAATTATACAATAGGAAGGCAATGGAACTGGATTCAGCCTGGAGAAAAAAAAGACACTCCAGAAAACAAAGGCGGCCTTCTGCCTCTTTAACACTGCTTTCAAGGCTGTCCCTCCCCAGACTCTAGGCTGCTATCAGTGCGCACTCAAAGCAGGAAGCCTGCAAGCCAGCCTTTGCTCCCGACAGAGCAGGGCAGCCTTGGGGCCATAAATCAAATTATCCTAACTTCATTGAGAACTTTTCTCCTTGAATCTCATACCTTCTACCCCCCAACAAACCTCCCCACACACCTTCAGACCAACAGAAATCTCGGCTCCTGGTTGAAGAGGTGAAGAAAAGCCAGGGTGGGTGTGGTCAGGATTCATTCAACAAATGAGGTTCCTCTGTGTGAAGAAGTCCCTCCCTCCTGAGGAGGAACTGCCTGAGAAATGAAAGTGAAATTTTTGGGGCTGTCAGGAGGAGAAAAGTGGAAGGAGCGTCCAGGTGAAATGAACTGTGCAGTCCTTTAGAGCCTCTGGACAGAAGGTAATGCTCTTAATCCAGTGATTCTCGAAGGCAGAATGGAGGATTTGCACTAGAGGGCACATTTGGCAATGTCTGAAGAGATATTTGGTTGTTAACTAGGGGGATGCTACTTGCCTGCTACCTACCAAAGTACCAGGTCACCCCCTAGGAGATGGATGATGGGGGGCGGAGAGGTAGATGGTGCTGAGAAAAGCTGGCTACAAAGGACCTGAGGAACTTCTGGGAGTGTTGGAAATGTTCTAAATCTTTAAAAGGGGTAAAACTTTTTCAAAACTCATCAAATTGTGCACGGTAAATGGGTGCATATTATTGCACATAACATATACATCAGTAACTTTATTTAAAAATGAAAAGTCTTCCAGGTAATTTTTATGCGAATCTGAGGCTGAGAACCACTAGTTGTAAGTAGTAAATCAGGAGTTTTGTGCCCTGGACAGAAAGGGCTGGTTTGAAACTGAGGTAACATTGAAATCAAACCTAACAAGGAGGAAACTTGAACAAGAGTTGCCACTCGTTTGGTCACAGGATGACCCCACATTGTGCCTCCACAAACAGCATGCTCTGTTTTCGTGAGGAATAAAAGTTGATAGATTCATTTTCTGGGCCGTATGCGTCAAAACAATCCTAGTCTTCTACCTCTTGTAGAGCACGTTACATAACAAAAGGTGCCACCTTTGGAAACCACCTGACAAGGTACAATTTTCCTTTTTGCCCTCTCCATCTGACTCATGCATGGCGATCAAGGACAATTCCCAGGCAGGACAATTATAAACTTGTTGGAAGTTTAACAATTTTCCCATAAAAAGTATCCACATCCAATACTTTTGGAATATGCTTTGACTACTTTTAAGGGAGTCAATTATTATTAGGTTGGTGCAAAAGTAATTGCGGCTTTTGAAATTAAAAGTATTATAAGGCCAGGTGCAGTGGTTCACGCCTGTAATCCCAGAATTTTGGGAGGTTGAGGCAGGCGGATCACAAAGTCAGGAGTTCGAGACCACTTTGGCTAACACGGTGAAACTCCGTCTCTACTAAAATTACCAAAAAAAAAAAAATTAGCCGGGCGTGGTGGCTGGTGCCTGTAATCCCAGCTACTCGGGAGACTGAGACAGGAGAATCGCTTGAACCTGGGAGGCAGAGGTTGCAGTGAGCCGAGATTGCATCACTGCACTCCAGCCTGGGTGACAGAGCAAGACTCCATCTCAAAAAATAAAAAAATAAAAATCAATAAAATAAATAAAAGTATTATAATAGCAAGAACCACGATTACTTTTGTACCAACCTAATACTTTGAGATTTCTTTTCCTTATTTCAATATTGGTAACTAATACATTTAGATAGTGTAAAAGGGAACAAAATCTCGGGACCCAAAAATCACTAAGCCAAAGGGAAAAGACAGGTTGGGAACTGGTTAGGGCAAACCTGGCTCCCATTCTATTCCAAAAAAAGACAGCTACTAAGATAAAAAAACTCCAGACAAAATTCAAAGTCACCCCTCTGCTCAGGTGAGATAAATGAGTATCTGGTTACTTCCTTTGCCCTATTGCTTAATGCAACCTGTTTGTCTTTTGTCTACCTGTTACCTGTAAACCCCCCTCCCGGCCTCAGTTGTCCCACCTTTGCGGACTGAACCAATGTGCATCTTACATACATTGACTGATGTCTCATGTCTCCCTGAAGTGTATAAAACCAAGTTGTGCCCTGATCACCTTGGGTACATGTTGTCAGGACCTCCTGAGGCTGTCATGGGTGCGTCCTTAACCTTGGCAAAATAAACTTCCTAAATTGATTGAGAGTTTTCTCAGATACTCTTTCATTTACAATAGTAAAGCATTGGACATATTTGTTAAAGCATGAGTTGAGATGTGTATATTACCTTAGCCCATCAGTTCTGAGTGCATGACATTCAATTTTTCATCATTTATTTTGTTCACTTGAGTTTTTTCTGGTTTTTTTTTTTTTTTTTTTTTTTTGAGACAGAGTTTTGCTCTTGTCGCCTAGACTGGAGTGCAATGGCATGATCTCGGCCCACCGCAACCTCCGCCTCCCAGGTTCAAGTGATTCTCCTACCCCTCCTGAGTAGCTGGGATTACAGGCATGTGCCACCACGCCCAGCTAATTTTTCTTTTTCTTTTCTTTTTTTCTTTTTTTTTTTTTTTTGAGAGGGCGTCTTGCTCTGTCGCCCAGGATGGAGTGCAGTGGTGCCATCTCGGCTCACTACAAGCTCCGCCTCCCGGGTTCATGCCATTCTCCTGCCTCAGCCTCCCAAGTAGCTGGGACTACAGCTGCCCACCACCACCCCTGGCTAATTTTTTCTATTTTTTTTTAGTAAAGATGGGGTTTCACCATGTTAGCCAGGGTGGTCTCGATCTCCTGACCTCGTGATCCACCCGCCTCGGCCTCCCAAAGTGCTGGGATTACAGGCGTGAGCCACCGCGCCCGGCAGTTTTTGGTTATTCTTAAACCCTAAATGTGTTTTAAGTTATTCTTGAGAATATTGGAGACTTAATGACAAAGCTCCTACTGTCTTCAAGTTATGGAAAGGAAAGGACCTTAGAGCAGAGAGATAAATTTAATGTTTCTGCTAAACAGCCTATTATTTCAAGTGGTCATCTTTAACAAACTCATGCAGTTTTAGAATTTTAATATTTAATATGGGATATGAGTACATTTTTATTGTTTATAATGTATTGTAGGAAGGCTAAAGTTAACAGATGACACTTCACAGTTGGCATCTGTGACCCTCGGGTGTTCTCAGAGGCCTTAGAGTTTTTCTTTTTCTTTTCTTTTCCGTTTTTTTTTTTTTTTTTTTTTTTTTTTTTTAAGATGGAGTCTCTCTCTGTCTCCCAGACTGGAGTGCAGTGGCGCGACCTCGGCTCACTGCAACCTCTGCCTCCTGGGTTCAAGCAATTCTCTTCCTCAGCCTCCTGAGTAGCTGGGATTACAGGCGCCCACCAACAAACCCAGCTAATTTTTGTATTTTTAGTAGAGACAGAGTTTCACTATCTTGGCCAGACTGGTCTTGAACTCCTGACCTCGTGATCCACAGGCCTTAGCCTCCCAAAATGCTGGGATTACAGGTGTGAGCCACCACGCCCAGCCAGATTTTTCTTCTCATTCAGTAAATGTGCTGCTCTGCACTGCTGAGTACAAAAGGTTCAAAAGGTCTTCTTCACTGGTTGATGGGCTGGAGCTACATCTGTAGGGCTGAGGCCTGAAAGTCCAAGCTCTGTTGCATTAGTGGCCCTATCAGCATTTCCTCTGACCTGAGCCTGCCCCTTCCCTCTCTGAGCCATTCTCAGACTACCACTAACTGGTTTCACAGGAGGAGGCAACTGGAGGATTTCAGATTGGGGAAGTTATTTCAGCCTTTTCTGTCTCCAAGTTGTTCTGTCTTCTCATACAGGAGAGACTTGCTCTTTGAGAGACTATAATAATGAATAGAACACATTAAAATAAATTTTAGTAGACAAAGGTAGCATAACCAATAAAATTGCAAATGAAAAGTGGTTCGTTATAGGTAAAGTATTTTTTAAAATGTTTTTAAAAAAGCACAGTTCTATGCTAATAAACTTTAGAATCTGTGTAATAAAATTATTTGAAAAATAAAAATGTAACATTCACCAAAAGGCAGAAACATTTCACAAGAAAAAAATTAGAAGCTATGTAAAATTATTTTCCACATATTGATGTTTTCCAAGTATTGATGCTTGTGCTGGCCCGGCTTCCGAATGAGTTCTGCAGGTGGAGGTTGGCAGAGAAGACAGCCCTGCTGTGCCTTGCTCAGGGAGGGCTTTGGGACCCGGGAGAATGGTGTGAGTAAAGCCAGAGGGATCTGAGAAGACAGATACTTTACTCCTGCACTGTTGTCTCTAGAGAATTTCCCAGCTGGCTCTCTGTCTGTGTAAACAAGCCTTGAGGATATGACCGTTGCCCGCCCTTGTTAGCCCCTCCTCTGTTTACATAGAGCTCTAAGTACACGCCCATGGAAATATCTGCATATTCTTGAATGACTAAACTTGCTCATTTTTCTGTCCAGGTCATTTCTGCCATCCAGAAGCACAGATCAGCTGAGAGCGACGCACCAGAAGAAGGCCTAAGAGTTTCCGAAAGTGGTGATTTTTTTTACCATTAATATATTACATGTTGGTAGTATGAAAGGAAAATAAATCTTGGAGCTTCAAAATCAGTAGGCCAAAGATAAAAGTCAAGCTGGGAACTGCTTAGGGCAAACCTGCCTCCCATTCTATTCAAAGTCATCCCTCTGCTCACTGACATAAATATGTATCTGATTGACTCCTTTGGAGAGGCTAATCAGAAACTCAAAAGAAAGCAACAGGTTGTCTGTCCTGTGACCTGGAAGCCCTTCCCTGCTTGAGTTGTCCTGCCTTTTCAGATGGAACCAATGCACATCTCACATATACTGATTGATGTCTCATGTCTCTCTAAAATGTATAAAACCAAGTTGTGCTCTGATCACCTTGAGCACATGTCATCAGGACGTTCTGAGGCTGCCAGGGACACATGTCTTCAACCTTGCTAAAATAAACTTTCTAAATTATCTGAGATCTGGCTCAGATTTTCGGGGTTCACACTAGACAGTTAAGAAAATAACAAAAAGACATTACAGACATAGCATAGTTGCATGTCCATTTCCACTGAACTCAGAGAAATGAGTTTTTTAAAAAGGAAAAAACTCGGCCGGGCACGGTGGCTCACACCTGTAATCCCAGCACTTTGGGAGGCCGAGGCAGGAGGATTACCAGGTCAAGAGTTTGAAAACATCCTGGCCAACATGGTGAAACCCTGTCTCTACCAAAAAGAGAAAAATTAGGGAGGCCAAGGCGGGCGGATCACAAGGTCAGGAGATCAAGACCATCCTGGCTCACATGGTGAAACCCAGTCTCTATTAAAAATAGAAAAAATTAGCCGGGCGTGGTGGCGGCTAATTTTTGTGTTTGCTATTTCAAGTCCTTGTTTCCTTGTAACCAGTTTCCTATCTTGACCTTGGGGGCTGAAGATTTGTTATGCCCAGACTGTTTGTTCCCCAAAGAAGACCACCAGAGTCCAGAGTCAAAGCCAAGCGGCAAGGATCTTTACTACAAGTTCGAACTTGGTCCCTCCTTTACACAGTATACAAGAGGGCCCCGAACAATGCGAGCGTTTGCTTTTTATAGCCCGAAAGTTGTAGGGGAACAAAGAAATTCCTGCGCTTTCAGTAACCTTGTAAGGCTGTCTCCTTATCGGAGACTTTCCAGGTGGTGTTTGTACTGAGCTCAGGGAGTTTGAGAGATATATGGTGGTGGGATGGGAGGATGGGATGTGTTTGTGCTAGGCTCAGGGAGTTTTGAGCCCGGGGCTGAGGAATGTGCCCAGCTCCTTTCATTCCCCCCTTCTTTTCAGGTATCTTCAGAGCCAATCTTGGGTCTCATAAGTCTGATTCTGTTTCAGCGTTTACAGGTTGGTATTGGGCTCTGAGGACCATGAGTTGTATGGTGTCAAATCTCTCCCTAATAAATTGTAAAATTCTGTTAACAGCACAAGGTCCTACGGTAAGCAGAAATAGTAGACTTAGCAGGGGTCCAAGGAAGGGGGCTAACAGAGAAAACATAGAGGAATTCCACCATTGGTCTGCAGCTGAAGCAAACTGCCGTGTTTTTACTTCAGTGCTTAACTTGCGTAACTGTTGGACCCGGTCCTCTACAAGTCCTGATTCATTTATGTAGAAACAACAGTCTTCTTTTAGAAATATACATGTACCACCTTTTTCTGCAGTGAGGAGGTCTAGGGCCCTCCGGTTTTGCAAGGTTACCTGAGCTAGGGACGTGAGCTGCCGCTGAAGGGAGGCAAGGGACTCAGCCGACTCTTCCATAGCAACGGCAAATTGTTGGTATAACCTGTTACTTTCTATGAGGGTGTGACCTAGGGCTCCCCCCGCCAGTCCGGCCGCAATGAAGGATGCGGTGAGGGAGATTCCTGCAATGAGGGGGAGAAATATGGCTCGTGCAGGTCTTGGTCTAGGGTCTGGGTGAATAATAGCACTAGTCCAGTTACCGGTATACCCTAAGAACTCGCCAGCAGTTAGTAGAGTCAACCGGGGAACTAATGTGACAGGGAGACATAGTAGGTTATTAACAGAAGGACTAGGTAGGTTCTTAGATAAGGTTCCATTACACCAGAAGAATATGCCTGATGGAGCTCTTAAGGTAATATTAGGGGGCGTTGCAGTGATGCTGCAGAGGCTGGAATTGGTTCCTGAGAAACAGTAGGGAAACTTCTCCTGACTGGGGTTTAGGTATAGGGGCACGTTCAGGATAGGAGCATACGAGTGGTTTCGGAGGTTGTTAGCTTGGGCAAAGGTAGAGGGTCCCCATGGCAGAGGGACAGCTGTTAGCGGTGGACGCCCTAGAGTGGCGCACAGGAAGCAGCCAGACAGGCTATGAAGTCCTGTAAGGTTAGCAAGTTCTAGTCCTTCTTGTAATAACTTTAACCAGGAGAAAGGACGTAAGTCTTGTGTTAGTCTGTTTTCCTGTCGTTGGATATTCCCGTGGACCAGGGGCAGTACTTGCACTAGGCCTCGCCACAGATAGAGGTGACTGCTAGGCCATGTGGAGGAGGGGGAGTAGTATACAGCCCCATGTTGAGGTGTGGTCCAGCGGGAGTTCCAGGGGTCTCTAACTATCCATGTATATGGAAAGTCTTTATCCCGTCTACGATAGAAGGGCCATTTAGGGTCTAACTGTTTTCTCTCTCCCCAATAACGGGGCCTGTGGATGTTACAATAGTTATAAGGACAGCCAGCATTTTGGTGCCACCAATAGTGTTTACAATTGTATTTAGTCTGATCAAACTCAAAGCATATTATTGGTGTCATAGGTTTGGCTATTTGAAAACCGGTAAAATTTAGTAGAATTGGGCTGTTGCACCCTGAGGAAGGGCAATCAGCACTGGCCAATAATTTTCCGGGCTTATGAGGTTGCCCAGGGTGGGTTCGGTTTTCATAAAGCCAGAATCTCCAGACAAAGGGATTATGAGCTGGTTTTGTGATTTCTCCAGCGGCCACTAGGGCGACTAACATTAGGGTTAGACTATCTAACTGCATGTTTGCAGTGAGCTATGTTGTCGGCGCAGGGTGAGTTTTAAGGGGTTGTTCTTAGCTCTGTCCACAGTCCACGTGTCCGGTGCTTCAGCCGCCGCCGTGATTGGTCCCAGAAGATCAGAGGTTGGGTCTACTGGCTTGACGTGGGTGTAGTGGATCCACGATGCGATGCCTTCTACCTTCAGGGTGGTGGGTGTGGTTAGGAGTACCTGGAGTGGTCCTTTCCACCTGGGTTCTAGGGTCTCTTGTCGGTGTCGCTTGACCAGGACCCAGTCTCCCGGCTGGTATGGATGGGGTGTCGGCGGGGGACCGGTCTCATATAGTTCCTTCAGCTTGGGCCAGATTTCTTGATGAATTTTCTGCAAGGCTTGTAGGGAAAACAAGAGTTCAGAGACATTTTCTGTTTCGGACTTGAGCAGATCATCTTTTAGGCCGGGAACTAAGGGTGGGGGTCTGCCATACATAATTTCATAAGGAGTAAGGCCTAGTCTGTAAGGGGTGTTACGGGCCCGGAACAGAGCGTAGGGGAGAAGGACTACCCAATTAGCGCCAGTCTCCATAGTCAATTTAGTTAAGGTCTCTTTTAAGGTCCGATTCATTCTCTCTACCTGTCCTGAACTCTGGGGCCTGTAAGCGCAGTGTAGTTTCCAATTTGCCCCAAGGATGGAAGCCAAATCCTGACTTACCTTAGCGACGAAGGCCGGCCCATTATCTGACCCTATCTGGACGGGGAAGCCATACCTGGGGAGGATATCTTCCAGGATTTTCTTTGCTACAACCTGAGCAGTCTCTTTCTTGGTGGGGAATGCTTCAGTCCACCCTGAAAAAGTGTCTACAAAGACAAGTAAGTACCGATACCCGTATTTTCCTGGCTTTATCTCAGTAAAATCTACTTCCCAGTAGATACCGGGCCTGGTTCCCCTGAGCCTTGTTCCCGTTGCAGCCTGGGATTGGGGGTAGGCGTTGTTAAGCTGGCAGACTTTGCAACTTGTCACGATGTTGCTGGCCATCTCGGCTGTATGTCTGAATTTGAGCTTAGAGCGTCTGATCAGGTCTATCATCCGCCGAGCACCCAGGTGGGTGGTTCGGTGGATGTGTTCTAACACTTGTTGTCCTAATTTTTCTGGTAGGATGGTTTGGTCATTAGTATCAGTCCACCACCCATTCTGGATCTGTTTCAGGGGAAGCTTTTCAATCCACTGGAGATCTTGTTCTGAATAATCAGGGAAATATGGCAAGTCCCGGGGGCCCGGGTCAGGGAGCTGGAGTGCAAGGAGTTGGCTGGGAGCCTTCGCCACCTTTCTTGCAGTTTGGTCCGCTAGAAAGTTGCCTTGAGCAGTTGGAGTAGTTAGTTTCTGATGCCCTGGGCAATGCACAATGGCTAACTTTTCTGGCCTCCATAGGGCTGTTAGCAGGGCTAGGATTTCTTGCTTGTTTTTTATTTCTTTTCCTTCAGCCGTTAGTAACCCCCGCTCCCTGTAAATGGCCCCATGTATATGCGCTGTTGCAAAAGCATATCGGCTGTCTGTATATACCGTCAGCTTTTTCCCCGCCCCTAAGGTAAGAGCTTGGGTGAGCGCTATTAATTCAGCCTTCTGGGCCGATGTCCCCGGGGGCAGGGGTTCCGCCCAGATTACCTTAGTCTCTGAAGTCACTGCCGCTCCAGCGTACCTCTGGCCCTGATGCATGAAGCTGCTCCCATCAGTGAACCAGACGAGGTCGGCGTCAGGAAGTGGGCGATCCTGCAGGTCTTCTCGAACTCCGTGCACCTGAGCTAGTATCTCGGTGCAGTCATGGAGTGGGGCGTCCAGGTCCGGGTTGGGCAGCAGCGAGGCAGGGTTTAAGGTCGTTGGGGGCAGGAAAGTTATCCTGAGAGGATTTAGTAGTAATCCTTGGTAGTGGGTGAGTCGGGCGTTACTCATCCATCGATTGGGTGGCTGTTTGAGTACACCTTCGATGGCATGTGGGGTAACGACCCGCAATTCTTGCCCCATGACAAGCTTATCAGCATCCTGCACCATCAGAGCCGTGGCTGCAATCATTCGGAGACAAGGGGGCCACCCGGCAGCCACTGGGTCTAACTTCTTTGACAGGTAGGCAACTGGCCTCCGCCAGGGGCCTAAGTTTTGAGTTATTACTGCCTTAGCGATACCTTTATTTTCATTTATGTATAAGTGGAAGGGCTTGGTAACATCAGGTAGTCCTAGTGCAGGCGCGGAGAGTAGGGCAGTTTTAATCTGTTGGAAAGCCGACTCGGCTTCGTCTGTCCACTTAAATGGCTGCTGCCCCCGTGTTGCCTGATATAGGGGTTTAGCCAGTTCTGCGAACCCAAGTATCCATAGTCTGCAAAACCCCGCTGACCCCAGGAATTCCCTCACTTGTCGGGTGGATTGCGGCCTGGGGATCTGCAGAACAGTTTGTTTTCGGGCGTCTGTTAACCAGCGCTGCCCTTCTTTAAGCAGGTATCCTAGGTATGTTACCTCTGATTTACAGATTTGAGCTTTCTTTGCTGAGGCTCGGTATCCTAGATTTCCCAGAGCTTGTAAGAGACCTTTGGTCCCTTGGATGCAAGCTTCTTGGGTCTCAGCAGCAATCAGGAGGTCATCAACATACTGTAGTAAGGTTATTTCAGGGTGTTTGCGTCGGTACTCACCCAGGTCTTCATGGAGGGCCTCATCGAACAGGGTAGGAGAGTTTTTGAATCCTTGCAGCAGTCTGGTCCATGTCAGTTGGCCACTTATGCCTCTATCAGGGTCATTCCACTCGAAGGCGAAGAGCTTTTGGCTCTGAGGGGCTAAAGGCAAACTGAAGAAAGCATCTTTTAAATCTAAAACAGTGTACCATTGATGTTTAGGGTTTAGGGTGCTTAGGAGGGTATATGGGTTAGGCACAGTTGGGTGTATGTCCACAACTCTCTTATTGATTTCTCTTAAGTCTTGTACAGGTCTGTATTCTCCACTATTAGGTTTTCGTACCGGCAACAATGGAGTATTCCAGGGTGAGTGACATGAGCAGAGGATTCCTTGGTCAAGGAGCCGGCGGATATGCGGGGCAATTCCTTTCTTGGCCTCTAGGGGCATCGGGTATTGGCGTACCCGCACGGGGTCTGCCCCAGGTTTAAGTTCAACAAATAAAGCAGGACGGTGTTTTGCTAGTCCTAAGCCCCCCGTTTCCGCCCAAGCTTCTGGATATTGCTGGAGCCAGGTTGCTATGTCCTGGTCAGGGGCCGGTTGCTCCTGGTGGAGCCGGTACTCATCTTCTAGGGTTATAGTTAGGACGGACACGGGTTGATTGTGGGAGTTGGTCACGATGGGCCCCTCAGGGAGGAAATGGATCTGTGCTCCCATTTTAGTTAGCAGGTCTCTCCCTAATAGGGGACAGGGGCTCTCAGGGATAACCAGGAAAGAATGGGTTACATTCTTGGCTCCGAGGTTTACTGTTCTTTGTGTTGTCCATGGGTATTTCTTAACTCCTGTGGCCCCTTGTACCCACGAGGACTTGGAGGATAATTTTCCATTAGTTTTAACTAAGACTGAGTGCTGTGCTCCCGTATCGACCAAGAACTGGACTGGGGACCCCTCCACTTGCAAAGTTACCCTAGGTTCGGGGAGGGGATCCGAACCCCGTCTTCCCTAGTCTTCATTTTGAGTGACTAGTACGGGTGTAGACCTAGGGGGTCCCTGTCCTCGTTGTTTCTTTTTGGGGCAGTCTCTTACCCAGTGGCCAGCCTCCTTGCAGTAGGCACATTGGTCTTTTTTTCAGATTATCATGCCTGGGGGGCCGCCTGGGTTGGGTGTACTCTGGCTGTAGATGCTCTTTCTGTACTACTGCTGCCAGGACCTTGGTCATTTTTTCAGTGGCCTTAAATTGCCTTTCTTCTGGAGTATCTCTGTTATTGTAAACCCGCTGGGCTATCTGAAGGAGGTCCTGAATCCGCTTTCCTTCCAAGTCTTCTAATTTCTGGAGTTTTCTTTTAATATCTGGGGCTGCCTGATTTACGAATGACATTACAATAGCTGCCTGACTTCCTGGAGCCTCTGGATCTATGGGGGTGTACTGTCTAAAAGCTTCCATTAATCTTTCTAAGTAGGTGGCTGGGCTCTCTGTCTTTTCTTGCAGAATAGAATATACTTTAGCCAAATTAGTGGGCTTGCGAGCAGCTGCCCGGAGACCTGCCATTAGAGTCTGGCGATAAAGGCGTAGCCGTCCCCTACCTTCTGCCGTATTGTAGTCCCATGCCGGCCTGGTCAGAGGAAAGGTCGCGTTTATGAGGTCGGGGTTGGCAGTCGGTTGACCGTCGTCCCCCGGGACCAGCTTTCTAGCTTCTACCTGTATTCTCTCTCGCTCTTCCGTGGTAAACAAGATTCGGAGGAGCTGCTGACAATCGTCCCAAGTGGGCTGGTGGGTGAACATGACACTATCCAGTAAAGACAGTAAATCTTTGGGGTTGTCTGAAAACCGAGCACTCTGAGTCTTCCAGTTATACAGATCACTGGTGGAGAATGGCCAGTACTGGAGCCTGGGGATTCCTGTGTCATCTGGGGGTCCTATTTCCCGGAGGGGTAAAGCCACCGTGGAGTCAGGCGGCTGGGGGGGGCTAGTCCGCAAAGTGCGCCCTCGCGTCCGCCCCGCCGGCCCCTCAAAGTTACTTTCTCTTTCAGCAGGCCCGTGAGTGGCGGCCGCCTCCTCTCCGCCTGCTCTCTCCCGCGACTCAGCCCGAGGGGCCGGAACCTGGGGCCCGGAGGGGTACGGAGGGGGTTCTGTGAACAGTGGGTCCCCGCTATCAGGTAGAACAGGATGGGAGGGGGCAGTTGGTTGCTTGGTTTTTAGTGGTCGAGCAACCAGTGCCTTAGAGGGTTCAGAGGCTAATTGGAAAGGGGACAGCCAAGGAGGCGGGTTTTCAACAAGGTCCTGCCATATGAGGATGTATGGGATTTGGTCTAAGTGGCCCGCATGTCCAGGTAGGAAAATCTTGGATTTTACCCTAGTGATGACAGCAAGTCGGAAGGTCCCTTCGGGTGGCCACCCCACATCAAAGGCAGGCCACTCGGAGCGACACAGAGTAATTAGCTTTCCTTTCCTGATTTCCATACCAAGATCATGGCCCCTTGCTCTAACTTCTTTGAAATTATTTGTAAGGAGAGATAGAGGAGTACTCTGGGTATTGCCCATCCTGTAACGATTTGTAGTCCTTTCCTGTAAAGGAATGTGGGTTAGAATCCCAATAGAGGAAATCTGATCTGACTTATTACTGATAGCTAGCCGGGAGTGCGGCGCCGGAAGCCGGGAGCCGGGGGACCGGGGCCGGAAGTGTGGCACCGGAAGCCGGGGAGCCCGGGGACCGGGGCCGGAAGTGTGGCACCGGAAGCCGGGGAGCCCCGGGACCGGGGCCGGAAGTGTGGCGCCGGAAGCCGGGAGCCCGGGGACCGGGGCCGGAAGTGTGGTGCCGGAAGCCGGGAGCCCGGGGACCGGGCCGGAAGTGTGGCGCCGGAAGCCGGGAGCCCGGGGACCGGGCCGGAAGTGTGGCGCCGGAAGCCGGGAGCCCGGGGACCGGGCCGGAAGTGTGGCGCCGGAAGCCGGGAGCCCGGGGACCGGGCCGGAAGTGTGGCGCCGGAAGCCGGGAGCCCGGGGACCGGGGCCGCGAGCGCGCGCCGGAAGCCGGGAGCCCGGGGACCGGGGCCGCGAGCGCGCGCCGGAAGCCGGGAGCCCGGGGACCGGGGCCGGGAGCGCGCGCCGGAAGCCGGGAGCCCGGGGACCGGGGCCGCGAGCGCGCGCCGGAAGCCGGGAGCCCGGGGACCGGGGCCGCGAGCGCGCGCCGGAAGCCGGGAGCCCGGGGACCGGGGCCGCGAGCGCGCGCCGGAAGCCGGGAGCCCGGGGACCGGGGCCGCGAGCGTGCGCCGGAAGCCGGGAGCCCGGGGACCGGGGCAATTCAGACGGCAGGCGCGCACCCGGGGACCGGGGCAATTCAGACGGCAGGCGCGCACCCGGGGACCGGGGCAATTCAGACGGCAGGCGCGCACCCGGGGACCGGGGCAATTCAGACGGCAGGCGCGCACCCGGGGACCGGGGCAATTCAGACGGCAGGCGCGCACCCGGGGACCGGGGCAATTCAGACGGCAGGCGCGCACCCGGGGACCGGGGCAATTCAGACGGCAGGCGCGCACCCGGGGACCGGGGCAATTCAGACGGCAGGCGCGCACCCGGGGACCGGGGCAATTCAGACGGCAGGCGCGCACCCGGGGACCGGGGCAATTCAGACTGTTGCCCGGATCGCGAACCCGCTCCGGCAACTCAGATCGCAATTTAAATCAGAAGAGAGCCAGGGGACGTCTCCCACCGGTCTCCACTGGCTGTCCTATAGCGCGTCCGCCAGGACTGTGCCAGCCTCAGTTTCAGACCTCGCGAGTCAGAGATTCAGATTCAGAACAGACACACAGACACAGACAGACAAACGGAGACGAGCCAGCTCACCTATTAGTAGATCGATCCTAGCAGATCCGTTGACCAGGGGTCTGGTGGGCTTGGGGAATCCCGGACGGGCCCCCAGATGTTATGCCCAGACTGTTTGTTCCCCAAAGAAGACCACCAGAGTCCAGAGTCAAAGCCAAGCGGCAAGGATCTTTACTACAAGTTCGAACTTGGTCCCTCCTTTACACAGTATACAAGAGGGCCCCGAACAATGCGAGCGTTTGCTTTTTATAGCCCGAAAGTTGTAGGGGAACAAAGAAATTCCTGCGCTTTCAGTAACCTTGTAAGGCTGTCTCCTTATCGGAGACTTTCCAGGTGGTGTTTGTACTGAGCTCAGGGAGTTTGAGAGATATATGGTGGTGGGATGGGAGGATGGGATGTTTTTGTGCTAGGCTCAGGGAGTTTTGAGCCCGGGGCTGAGGAATGTGCCCAGCTCCTTTCAGATTCTGAAAATGAAAGACATAAATATCCCAAAAGAGTTACCTGTAATTTAAGAGAGTGCAGCAGCTTGTAGTGATCCAGAGCCTCGGGCATTGCAATAAAGGGGCGACTGGGATTCAGGGGTCAAAGGAAAATGGATAGAAATGGATTTCCTCCAGTTGCCATGGATGAGTGCTGGAGATAGGGATGTGTGTCTACACATAGAGAAACTGTGGGTATCTAACTTGGAATCCCTTCCTCCACCAAAGGTCACCAAGATATGGGGACTAAAAGTATTCTAGCAAAGCTGGGAGCAGAGCAGAAACTGCTTTACCAGTTTAGAAGCAGAGGAAGGACAGTTGGCAACAAAAATCCCAAAAGACACAGGGACTCTACCACATAGTGAACACTGCACAGCAGCTTTTGCCCAGCTATCTCACTGCAGGAGCGGAACAGGCTTTACTTCATTCCTGAGGACTACCAGAGCCTCTCACTTCAATGGAAAGAAGAAGCTAATCTTGAGGAAGAGAACACTGACAAACGCCATTGCAGAGGGAGCCCATGACAGTACTTCTGACCCTCCCACTGTAAGGTATAATGTGCACCAGTAACCTGAAAAATGGAGACTTAGCTAGGCAGACAGAGAAAGTGATTTCCAAAGAAAGAGATTACCACAGAAGTAGAAAAGAATACCAGGAACTTCCAATTTTAGTTCCAACATGGAAAGAGCTTGAGAATCATTACTCCAATCCTCACAAGATAAACAAAGCTTGGCTGGACACAGTAGCTCACGCCTATAATCCCAGCACTTTGGGAGGCTGAGGCGGGTGGATCACTTGAGGTCAGGAGTTCGAGACCAGCCTGGCCAACATGTTGAAACCCTGTTTACAAAATTACAAAAATTAACCGGGCATGGTGGTGGGTGCCTGCAATCCCAGCTACTCCGGAAGCTGAGACAGGAGGATCACTTGAACCCAGGAGACAGAGGTTGCGGTGAGCCGAGGCCGCACTACTACACTCTAGCCTGGGCGACAGAGTGAGGCTCAGTCTCAAAAAAAAAATTTTTTTTTTTTTTGAAAAAGGACTTGCATGAGTCATATACTGGTAGGAACACTTAAACAGCAGTTCTGACAAATTGCTGGAGGCTGATTATGGACTAGCTTGAGAGAGAGAAACTCCTAGCACCTAGACTTAGGGCCCCACCCCCGCCCCACTTTCTTGGAATTTACCTCCAAAAACCAAAGTGAGTTCCCATATTGGAAAGCCAAGAAAAAGATCCTTTCTTTTCTGGCAGAGAGACAGTAAAAGAACCGTTCTGAAATATGTTCAGAGCATCCCCCATAACAAAGGCCTACTCTCCACTGGAAAAGACTTGAAAGCAGAATGCTTTCTCCAAGTAAGACAAAGAACTGAAGATTCCTGCACTTCTCTGGTAACAGAATGAAGGAGGTGTATTCTTGTACGGTCATGTGGTTACCACTGAAACTGTTTTGGGGACATCAAATTATTGATAATGGCAAGCTCTTGGCCTTAATGGTACAATGCCTAAGAGACAGGGACAGATATTCCATATGCAGGGTAGATGTCAACTTTTGTCAATGAGTACATGCAGAGGCTCTTTTTAGATAATAGGAGTACAAAGTCCACTTGCTACACAAAGTTGGCCGTTTTTCCCAAGGAGTTCATATGACTCAGGCTACCATCATATCACCATTTGCACACAATACATCGATTCACACATTCTTAATTTTCTCCAGGGTTACTGTGAATTTTTACCCAATGACATGAAGCCTGCTCATGTGACTGATTTAAAATGGCTTGTCCTTATCGTGCTACACTGATGTTTCCCAAGTAAGTCATGGTTTTAGCTTTGTTACTGTTTCTCTCCCAAATCTGCCCTTCATGAGATTTGTATCCTCCTTATGTCTTATAATTATACAAAGCTTCAAATAGAATTTCCTCTCATAGTCCAATCTTTTCTCCCCCAGAGTATACTATATTTGATGTTATCTATAATCAATCAAGGCTCAAGAATCAAAACAATCATGTACTTGTGCCATTGTTTTATAATAGATTAATCAATATGCAATGTATACAGTTTATCATAGGCTAATTTTCTCTCTTCTTTTACCCTGTATATCCATTGATATTCCTGAATGTGGTGTTAAAATCTGCATATGAAATGATTTTGTTTTTCAACATAAGCTTTCAACTTGAAGTTTTCATCATTACCTTGGTCTAGACCAAAGTAGACCCCAACTTTAATATTACTTACATCATTTATGAGTAATATAATTATAGGAGTCTATTCCTTCATTAGGCCTGAGATTACATTTTGAGCATTATACATTACTTTGATTATTATTATTATTATTTTTTGAGATGGAGTCTCACTTTGTTGCCCAGGCTGGAGTGCAGTGGCATGATCTCTGCTCATTGCAACCTTTGCCTCCTGGGTTCAAGCGATTCCCCTGCCTCAGCCTCCCGAATAGCTGGAATTACAGGCACGTGCCACCATGCCCGGCTAATTTTTGTATTTTTAGTAGAGACAGGGTTTCACCATGTTGGTCAGCCTGGTCAAACAGTAAATATTTTAGGATTTGCAGGTCAAGCAGTCTCTGTTGCAACCAGTCAACACTGCTGTTGTAACCTGAAAGCAGTCACAGATGATACATAAATGAGCATGGTGATATTCCAATAAAGTACATTTACAAAAATAGATATAAAAGTAGGATTTGACTCACACACTGACCTTTTCAGATTTCTAACAGAGAGGAATGAATAAAAATGTTGCCTCTGAATTTTGCTGCCATGTTTTGTAGGCTAATTCTACCACTTCATATTTGTCCAACTTTGAGCTAATTCTTTCATCTCACTGTACCTCCATTTTCTCACTTTTTTTAAAAAAAGGGATAATGACAGTACCTATTTTCATAGGACCACTATAAAGATTGAGTCCAGGCCGTATGCAGTGGCTCAAGCCTGTAATTCTAGCACTTTGGGAGGCCAAGGCGGGTGGATCACCTGAGGTCAGGAGTTTGAGACCAGCCTGGCTAACATGGCGAAACCCTGTCTCTACTAAAAAACACAAAAATTAGATAGGCGTGGTGGTGGGTGCCTGTAATCCCAGCCTACTCGGGAGGCCGAGGCTGGTGAATCGCTTAACCTGGGAGGCGAAGGTTGCAGTGAGCCAAGATTGTGTCATTGCTCTCCAGCCTGGGCGACAAGTGCAAAACTCTGTCTCAAAAAAAAAAAAAAAAAAAATTAAGTCCATATATATAATGTGTAGAAATGTGATTAACACACAGGAAACAATATAGAAAACTCAGTTGCTGTCTTCATACAAGTACCCTCAGTGGTCAGGTGGAAATGTATGTGATTCAAATGTATGTGTTGACTTTCAGTTCAAAAATGTGAGTGTTTCCTTTGATCTCTTGAAATAAAGGCCAATGCTTAGCTGAGATAGGCAATAATGCCATAAACTTGCAGTTCTATCTTCAATTCTCTAACATTTCTCCTCTGCTTTTTCAAAGATTCCAAAATAGACTCAGTTTCCCTGTTTTTCGTATTTTAATTATTTGCCTTCCAAATACTAGTATGTTTTCAAGATGGATAAAAATGAATCAATTTCTTAGTTGATTCCTTGTTTGACATGAGCCTTTACCTAAGCTTGCATTTATTTAAAAGAAAAAAAAAAAAAAAAGCCAGGTGTGGTGGCTCATTCCTGTAATCCCAGCACTTTGGCAGACCAAGGGAGGTAGATCACCTGAGACTGAGAGTTTGAGATCAGCCTGGCCAACATGGTGAAATCCTGTTTCTACTAAAAATACAAAAATTAGCCAGGGGTGGCAGGCACCTTTAATCCCAGCTACTTGGGAGGCTGAGGCAGGAAAATCACTTGAACCCGGGAGGCAGAGGTTGCAGTGAGCTGAGATCGTGCCACTGCACTCCAGCCTGGGCAACAAGAGGGAGACTCCATCTCAAGAAAAAAAAAAAAAAAAAAGGTTATTCTCGGTCTCAAGCATCAACCCAATGAGAACCTGAGAACTAGCCCTTCACCAATCAAATATAATGTTTCAAATCTTGGAACCCTAGAACCCCAAATTTATCTTCTAAAAGATGGTTGAAATAAACCTGGCACAGAATATGCCTTTGTTTTATCTAAAATTGACTGAGTCTCTGTGAAGAATAGGGCTAGATTGTATGCACGAAGCAGTTATACAGCAAATGTTTAAAAAACTGAGAGTCCCATGGAATCAAGATCATTTAGACAACAGGTAAAGTAGCAAAATATCTAAATTTTAATTAAAACTAAGTTAAAATGCCCATTCAGACAGTAACTTGTTGGGAAAAATGAAGACAACTGTATCATTTACCTAGAGCAATAACATGCTACTTAAATACTTTTTTTTTTTTTTTTGAGATGGCGTTTCGCTCTCGTTGCCCAGGCTAGAGTACAATGGCACGATCTCGGCTCACCGCAACCTCTGCCTCCCAGGTTCAAGTGATTCTCCTGCCTCAGCCTCCCGAGTAGCTGGGATTACAAGCATGTGCCACCACACCCGGCTAATTTTGTATTTTTAGTAGAGATGGAGTGTCTCCATGTTTTTCAGGCCGGACTTGAACTCCCAACCTCAGGTGATCCACCCACCTCAGCCTCCCAAAGTGCTAGAATTACAGGTATGAGCCACTGCACCTGGCCTAAATAATCTTTAAATATAAAGACACAAATAGTTTAAAAGTAAAAAGATGAAAAGGTATGTTACGAAAACAATAATCAAAAGAAAGCTGGGCTGGGTGCGGTGGCCCATGCCTGTAATTCCAGCACTTTGGGAGGCCAAGGCGGGTGGATCACCTGAGGTCAGGAGTTCGAGACCAATCTGACCAACATGGTGAAAACCTGTCTCTACTAAAAATACAATATTAGCTGGATGTGGTGGCAGGCGCCTGTAATCCCAGCTACTCAGGAAGCTGAGGCAGGAGAATCGCTTGAATCCAGGGGGCAGAGGTTGCAGTGAGCCAAGATCACACCACTGTACTTCAGCCTGGATGACAGAACAAGACTCCGTCTCAAAAAAAAAAAAAAAAAACAGAAAAAGAAAAAAAAAGCTAGAGTGGCTAAATTAATATCTAACAAAGTAGGAAAGAGATATTAGTAGAGACAGAGGGTAATTCCATAATGAGAAAGGGGTCAATTCATCAACAGGATGTAACATTCCTAAATGTGTATGCTCCTTACAAAACAGCTTCAAAAATCAAAAAGCAAAATCTGATAGAATTGCAGGAGAAATAGGCAAATTCATAAATATAGTTGGAAATGTCAACACCCCTCTCTCATAGAAAATCAGTAAGGATATAGAAGATTTGAATAATATTGACCAACATGATGTTTATTGAACACTGTACCCCAGGACAAGAGAATACACATTTCTTTCAAGTGCAAATGAAACATTTACCGATATAGATCATATCCTTCACCGTAAAACAAGTCTCAATACATTTAAAAAGGATTCAAGTCATATAAAGTCTATATCTGGACCATTTAAAATTAAATTATAAACCAATAACAAAAAGATATATGAACATCCTCATAGATTAGGGAAAAAATACAATTTTAAATAATTCAATGGTCAAAGAAGAAATCAAAAGGGAAAATAGAATCTTGAATAGAATGGAGAATATATCAAAATTTGTGAGATGCCATAGAAGGAAATTTATAGCTCTAAGTGCTATATATACATAAAAGAACGTCATCTGATTTATTGCCTCGATGGTGATGAGTTTCACGAGTCAAAATGTATCAAGTTATATACTTTATGAAATGTATTATATGTCAATTATATCACAATAATAATATTAAGACAGTCCTCTTCCCCTAAAAAATTTTTTTAAAGTTAGAATCAAACTTACCTGCCACTCACTTGTTGGGAAATATTAGGATAACTATACCACATGTCTAGAACTTTAGTGACAATACGGTTTTCTTTTACAAACTTTAGGTTATAGAATAGAATTAACATAGTTCCAGAAAAAAGCTGAGATCCTGAGTCCTCTATAATGGGAAAAGGGACTACTTAGGGTTCCAGGCAGTTTCCACCAAAATCTGAGTTTTCTTTCCCTTGAAATTTGATTGTAGATGATTGCATACAGCTAGACATTTAAAAAATCTTTACAGTTAGGTTTAGCCATATGGCTATTCTCATCAACAGAAAATGAGCAGATATTACGAATCTCATCTATGAACTAAGGATTTAAAAAGCAAGTTTTCTCCGCTAAGTTTTTTCTTTACCTTTCTGCCAGCTTGATGCTGTTACTACTATTCTGGGGTACAGCAAGTGCCACAAGATGAAAGCAAGCTTGGCGCACGAATCCCACATGGAACAGTGCCACTCACCACCAGTTACATAGACTCATGACCAATTGTTTTACATTAACAAGAAATACATTTCTTTAGTATTTGATCCATTATGTATTTTGGTTCTTTTTTAAAAGTAGTTTAGCCTACTCTATCACACCCAAAATTTCAAGAACAGAAGGCCTCTGTCAAGCCCCCATAATCCCTCAGGAAAAGGTCAGAGCTCTGAACTTACCCTAATAATTGTCCCCAAGTCTCAGATTGAGCAACCTTCCCCAGGTCTTACCTATAGAATTCCAGCAAGTACTTGTAAATATCACAATAAAGATGTTAAGAAAGTCCCTCTCCCTGCCAAAATCTTTTTAAGTTAGCATCAAACTGAAATGCCCACTCTAGCAAGCACTCACATTTGGGGAAATATCGGGATAACTATACCACATCCCTAGAACTCTGGTGACAAAAAAACATTTTACTTATAAAGTAAATTCACTTGGAAAGTAAATTTACTCGTAAAGTGAGTTTACAGTAGAAGACAGCTGGGCTAATTTTTTGCCTAGAACTTACTGTATGGGAAAATAAGTGGGAAGGGGATAAGTACTCCAGCAGATCTTTCTCTTTCCTGAACTTCCACCAGCCCCATGGGCCCCAGTCAGCTGGCTCTGTCTCCTTTTATATCTTTTCCAGTTGAAATGCAGAGCAGGATGAGTTGAAATGCAGAGCATCCAGTCTCTGGGCTTCCACAGACGTGATCTCCTAATTATTATAAAACCGTGCCTTAGAACAAACCAGTACTGAGCTTTTACTATTACCCGCACTACTTTATCTCACCACAGACACCCAAGCTGAGCCTTGCTAACAAATCAGTATTTCCTCAAACCACGAAGGAGCTTCAAGCACCCAACAGACTGAGGACTAACGGCAGGGGCCAGAGCCGGCAGAATCATTCTCTGGCCATGAGCCCTTCCTATGATCTTCCAAATTTCTACACTTCTAGATATGTTGAGATCTTCTTTTCTCTGGCATTACCTTCTATAAAAATGCCTCAGGGCAGCAGGTTCTTGTAGAGATAAACATATGTGCCTTGAAACCTCCTCTGTATCCCGAGTCCACAGGCTTTTACACTAGGGCTCACTTAGGGACAGAAATTTCATTATAGGATCTGCTCCAGAGTTGTCCAATAGAAATACAATTTTAAGGTTTATAGTATCACATTAAAAAAGTAAAATGGAACAGGTACAATGAATAACATATTTAATCCAATAGAGCCAACATATTATCCTTGCAATACGCAAAGGAAAAGTTATTAGTGAGATATTTTACATTATTTTTTGAAGTAAGTATTTGAAATCTGGTATACATTTTATACTTTGAGCACATCTCAATTCAGACTAGTCATGTGTGAAGTCCTCAATAGACATTGGTGGCTCCTGGATACCACATGGGACAGCCAGTGCCATTCTTCTCCTTGATACTTGTTTCTACCCTCACATGTACCTCATAATTTCTTTTATAGCTGGTTCAAAAAACATATTGCACCTCTCTACCAAAGTCACAGCAGCTCACTCACCAGCTGTTTGTTCCTGTGCTAAGGAAAAGAGAGTGTGGAAAAGCTGGAAGAAATCATCCTCTTCCTGTAAGTGCTTTATATTATTCATATTTTCTCTTTGAATTTTCTTTCTATTCTGAGAGAAAAATATGTATTGGATTGTTTTTCTCTCTCCACTATCCTTTTGTTTTTACTTCAATTTATCTGAAAGATATATATAGTTTTTATTGTTCTATTGTTATTCTTAAATGTAGAGAGGAAGGCCGAAGGTTGTAGTGAAGATTGTAGCGAAGACTCTCTTCAATTTGAGTTTGAAGCTACCCAAATTATCATGATAATGGTTTGGCTTTAGAGCCCAATCCTATACATACTTATACAAAAACACAGTAATTTATTTGGTTATTATTGCATTTTATAGAACCTGGCAAAGATATTACAAGAATGTAAAAATACAGGCCAATTTCTTTCATTAACATAGATGAAAACAAAATCTAAACAATATATTATCAAAATAAATCCAGTATTGCATACAACAAATAATAACAGTGTATTTCAGCAATTTGTGGCCAATATAACAAATTGAAGTAAATCAATGTACTAAGCCACATTAACAGAATAAAAATTACACACAATTATCTCAATAATTTATAGAAAAGACATAGGTAGAATACAGTTTTTCATTTTATACAAAAACTTGTAGCAAATTATCAGATCAGAACTTCCTAAATTTGATCCCCTGCATCAACCAAAAAAAAAAAAAAACCCTGCATCAAATACTATGCTTAACGGCAAAATAATGAAAGCGCCCCCTATCCACATCAAGACCTGTCATCAGACAAAGATGCCTACTTTCACCACTGGGTGCATTCTAGTACTGAGTAAATGTTTAAAACGAAAGAATTGGCTGGGTGCGGTGGCTCACATCTGTAATCCCAGCACTTTGGGAGATCGAGGTGGGTGGATCACTTGTGGTCAGGAGTTCGAGATCAGCCTGGCCAACACGGTGAAACCCTATCTCTACAAAAATACAAAAATTAGTTGGGCATGGTGGTGGGAGCCTGTAATCCCAGCTACTTGGGATGCTGAGGCAGGAGGTTCGCTTGAACCCAGGAGGCAGACGTTGCAGTGAGCTGAGATTGTGCCACTGCACTCCAGCCTGGGCAACAGAGCGAGATTCCATCTCAAACAAATCCAAAAACCAAAAAAATGACAAAAAGAATTGAGAACACAGAAAAACAGAAGATCAGAAGGGAGAATCACATGCTGATAAGCCTCAGGGTACTTATCAGAAGTGGGTGGGAACAGAAGACTATTCAAGAGCTTGGACGACGCAGGGTCATAGGAATTACACAGTTGCAAGGATTAAAATATGGACAAAGAGTAGTGGGAAAGTAATATTTAGAGAAAGTGTAGATGGGGAAGCCATGGTTTGTGACATTATAAAAGGAAACGGTGCCAGCCTCATAATCTAAGAAAACCCCAACACGGCGAGGGGGCACCGTCATGGAGAGGAGCAGAGAAGGGGAAGAATCCTCATAGGCCCTGTATTCATGGTTATGCTGTAACCCAATCACCCAGTATCCTCTTTGAGGCTGATACCTGGAGTAAGCATTGTGATTTTGAGCATACTGGTTGAAAGAGAATGTAGGTCCCACTGAATTGCTGCATACCCCCAGGATCCAGGCAGTCTTCTTGGCCACATCTACCTCCCAGTAATGCTTTCCGGAGGAGAAGTGCTGGGAGCCCAGGACACTACAGTCATAATGCTTTTCCAGACGGGAAGGTCCAGATACTTTAGCTCCCACAAACCTCACCTGTCTCCGGTTTTTAGCCAGGACAAGATTTAAATTAGCTGTGTGTGGATTCAGGGTCACGTCCACTGTAGGAAAAGGTACAACATCAGCAGATGAGAATAGGGACATGGGTCTCATTATGCTGAGAAGAGGAAACACAGGAAGTGGTTGGAGGAACTGGAACTATATGGCGGGGATGGGGGAGGCATCAACACCTAGGACCTGTGTGGCTATGTCTGGGGAGCACATGTGAAAGGAGATCAGAATGTGCCAGCCCAAAGAGGCCATGGCTTCTACTTACCCCAGTAGCTTTGGACATCTGTCAGCTCTGTAATGATAAAAAGAGTCAAGAATGTTGAATAGGACCAGTTGTCTCATGTCTGGTATCTCTCTCCTTACCAGATTGAGGGGCATGGTGAGGAATCCTGTGAGGATGTCACCTGGCCATTTCATCTCCCCTTAAATACAAACTGCATCTTCTTCAGCACACTATGTCCCTCCCTCTGGGACCTCCCTCTTTGCCACTATGCTCAAATACCAACTATATCCTCGATCCTGTTTATTTCTTCCCACGAAGTAATTTCACATCCAAACTCTTTCCTCTGAATCTCCTTACCTCTAAACACTCGCAGCATCCTTTTCAGATCTGGGGCTCGAAACATACTTCTCAGCTTTGTAGGGAGAGCTTCTGGCTTCCTCAGGGTCCAGAACTCACTCCTAGACAGGACACGACTTCTGAGTTCCCACACTGCTGACTATGGGTTCCTCTGCCACCCGTCTCCCTTACCTCCCAAGCCATGGCCTCTTTGGGCTGGGAGGATGAACTCCAATCCTCCTTTCTGAAGAAACTTAGCATCATTTTGCAAACAGCCCTGGCACTGGAGCCAGAAGACCTAGACTAGAAACTATCATCTCACGATCTACATAAACTTGTGTAAGATTTAACTTTTTCTTTGAGATGGAGTCTTGCTCTTTCGCCCAGGCTGGAGTGCAGTTGCGCGATCTCGGCTCACTGCAACCTCCACCTCCCAGGTTCAAGCAATTCTCCTGCCTCAGCCTTCCGAGTAGCTGGAACTATAGGCACATGCCACCACGCCTGGCTAATTTTCTTGTATTTTTAGTAGAGATAGGGTTTCACCATGTTAGCCAGGATAGTTTCGACCTCCTGACCTCGTGATCCGCCCTCCTCGGCCTCCCAAAGTGCTGGGATTACAGGTGTGAGTCACTGCACCTGGCCAACATTTAACTTCTTAATGTCTCATTTTGTTTTTCTGTTGTTATTTTTAGAAAATACTATAATTTTCCTTTTTCTATGTCCTAGAGATATTATGCAATTCAGTAAAATAATGGCTTGGAAATCTTTTGCTACCTCTAAAACAAGATATAAAATATTTAAAATCAGAGGGGCTGAAGATGTCTGGGTTGAAGACAGAACACCAGGGGCCTGCTGCTGGGGCTTGGAGAGTATCAAGTGAAGGGGTTTCTTCAGAAGAGTCTGTGGGCTTAGGCCCTAGGATTTCTCAGAAAACCTTCAACACAGCATTTTAAGATTTGCTGTCTCTGGGAATGTTATGCCGCCAGCTGGAGAAAAGATATCCTCACCTCCAAATGGAGAGTACAGATTTCAGAAGGGACAACAGGCTTCATATTTTACGTGTCTGTGAGGAGCATGAACGTACCAAGTGTGCAAGCAGCTTGAGATGTCACCTTGTTGATAAGACTCTGGAGTATGCGATAGAGAACACGTTTGATTCCCGGGCTCAATTATTATCCTCAAGAGCTCGGGTTTATGTTTTTACTGGAATTGAGACAAAAGAAAATCTACTAGGGAACAAGGCCTGGGAGAAAGAAAAAGTCCCAAGAGCAAATTCTTAGACCTTGAGAAATAATGCAGATAGGAATGTCACTGATAAAATTCACGGGCAGGAAATTGCAGTGAGCCGAGATCACACCGCCGCACTCCAGCCTGGGCAACAGAGTGTGACTCTGTCTCAAAAAAAAAAAAAAAAAAAAAAAAAAAATTTACGGGCAAAGAAAATTCCTGTGTATTTTGAGGTAACTATAAACTTAAGAATCAGGGATGAAAGCAGGCACAGAGGTTTACTGAAAAGTACACTTAACAGGGTACTTGGGGAGTCACTGATACTGCAACTCTTTATTCTTTTTTTTTTTTTGAGGCGGAGTCTGTCTCCCTTTGTCTCCCAGGCTGGAGTGCAATGGCGCGATACTGCAATTCTTTATTCTAAATAACAGTACTGTCCCCAACTAGTGACCTCCCATCGCCCACATTTTCCTACAGAGAAGCCAGTTCATCCCCTTTAGCTGGGGGTGCCAAAACTCTCATGTGATGCTCAATTCAAGACTACAGTCTTGAATCTTCCCCACTCTGATTTTTCTCCCCTTTCCCACTGTTCATGGGTAAAGGAATCATCTGTCAATCCAGGGGAGCTACCTCATGTTCTCCTACACATACCTTTCTGTGACATCACTCACATCCTAGGAAGGAAAAAGACAGGTTAAGTCAAGGAGTAACAGGTCATGCCTTTATCCACATTTCTCCTTCCATGTCCACTACCCCATGACATGACACACATAAAGACCATCCTAACATGGAGCCACAGAGCAGAGATAAAAACTCAGGCCAGACTGTCCCTAAGAACCCATGTGAAGACCTCAAAAAATAACTCAACTGACTCATCAGTGTCTCGATTTTCACAACATCATGTGTGTGCTTATGCGTGTGTAATGTTATGTATGTATAGCATGTATTATTTGTCAGGCATTGTGCCTGGCCTACAGAACCTCAGATGATGAAGTCATAATCTCCATCCTTGAGTAGCTTACATTCTGTTCTGGTTGCTGAAGATACAGGCTCATGGGCTTTAAATATGGTTGCTTCTCAAACTTCACCTTCTCTAACCCTCTACCCTACCTTTGCTGACTTTATCCATTTCCTTCATTTTAACACACACATGTTGATGATTCTCAAATCTGTACTTCTGCTCAGCCCACTTTCCTTATGATTTTGATTAATATATACACCAGCAAATGAGTCACAGGTACCTCAAATACAAGATGTTTAAGAGAAAACTTATTTCTGCAACTCTTGTCTCCCTTCCATCCTACTGAATCATACTAGCAACCACCTAGTCACCAAATTTAAGCAAATAGGTAATAATTACCATACATTCACCCTGGCCTCCTATCTTTGCCCAAGTCAGTCCACCTCACATGCTTAATTTCATTTAGCCACGGGTGGTTCACCTTTATCACTGGCACTGCCAGTCTCATTTCCATGGAATTGGCCTATTCCCTTCTATTTGGTCTCTTTATCTTCTGCTCCATACATCTCAATGACCCTGAAGAAAAGCTTAAGTTTGGTCCATATAACACAAGATTAACTATTTTCTCTGTATTAGGACTGTTTATGGTGGCATTTCATAGAGACACAACTCAAACTGGCTTGAACACACAACGTGGTAGAGGTGCTGTGTGTGTCAATTTGCAGTAAATATCCAGGATTGTATCAATCTTACATTGTGGCTGTACTGAGGAACTGAAATGATCAAATCGATGTGCTATTTTGTGGCTAATTCTCTTATGTTGGCTTTATGTCTATATTTTGAAGCTTTTATGTTGTCTATAAAATCTTAATGGGCAACAATTCACACAGATATGGAAAAGAGAAGGAAGAATGTCTGTGATGGGAAAATTCTAGAAAATTTATTGTTAGAAAAGACTCAAGTTTAAATGTCCATTGGGCAGTCATACTAATGAATGTGGAAGTATCTAAACTAGTAATATGAATTGATGATTCATTTGCATTTAAAAATATTTACAGTTTGAGGAGTGGTGAGGAGCCAGAACAAAAGAGTGAAGGAGAAAGTATCAGGGTAACAATATCAATGATGAGGACAAAACGGCAAGAAGAATAAAATGAAGATGCAAAGCAGGAAGCAGTGAATGAGAAACAGCTGTACTAGGCAGAAAGTAGCTACCCATGGCTCTCATACTAAGACCCAAGAATATGTAAATAAACAATTATTCCACCAAGAAAGAAAGAACAAGAGGAAAGCACGAAGGCAAACAAAACATAAAGAATATCTTACACTCTAAAGGTTACAGAATATCACAAGGTACATCATGCCTTAAATTCACAGCCACACTATTCATTCTATGCAGAAAACAGCTGCTAAAATTTCAACCTTAGTTCAAGTCCCTCCATCAAATCTTTCTAGGCTTGATACCTTGTAATCTTTGACCTACACACATATAGACCAGAGCCCAGACCCCCAAAACCAGTTCAAATATCTATTACTAGAGTATGTTAAATCACTCTGCTCTAGAGAAGAGAGTGAAAACAACGAAGGGCTGGTAATACATCATCTCTAAGAATTTAGCTTGGCATAAGTGTGCCTGTGACTAAGCTGGGTAAGAAGCACTTGGCAAATTCCCAACACAGCATCAGAGACAAGAGGTGCCTAATGAACAGTGGTTCTCAATTGGGAGAGCACTGTATTCACCCTGGGGCTATCGTGGCAATGTCTGAAGAAATCTGGGGTTGTCACATCTGGGGTGGTGCTGCTGCCATCTAGTGAGCAGAGGCCAGAGACGCTGCTAAACATCCTACAATGTACAGGAGAATCCCATGCAGCAAAGAATTATCCAGTCAGAAATGTAAATAGTGCCAAGACTGAGAAAGAAAGAACAGAAAGAACAACATCAATGGATACAACAGATCTTCTCCACAGCATCAAATAAACTTTCAGACAACCTTTATAAATAAAACGGGGTTTTCCCTTGCATTTGAACTCTGAATTATCTTATGCTTTACTCCGTATCTCTAAACAGTTTAATAGGGGATAGGCACTATAGCACCAAAGGAATGTTTTTTCTTGTCCCTGCAATGATGGTAGTCTGAAGTTCCAGAAAGGAAGGAAAGTTAGTTTCTCTTTTCCTTAACTCTCAGATCTGAGCTTCTTCACAAGCCTTACCTGAAGCAGCTCCATTGTTGACCCCTGACATCGACGCTCCAGATCCAAGATGAGCTCTCGCAGTGACTGGCTCTGGTGGACCAGATCATTCTCAGCCTCTTCTATAATTCGTAGCCCCTTCTTCTCTTCCTCTTCCAGCTTTTTCAGCTCTCGCTGCTCCACTCTGTCTAGGATGTTTCGCAGCTGATTAAACTCTGTCTGGATCCTGTGTCTCTCGGGCTCCATCTGATTCTTCAGGAACAGGGAAGAAAAAGAGGCTGCTATTCTGTCACACTGAGGTTCTCCTCTGTTAAAAGCTGGGGAGTTGGGCTCAGGACTGTTTTCCTGGGCCAGGCCTCCCAAGGAGAGGGAGGGTAAATGCTGCAGGAGGAAGCCTTTGTAGCCTTTTCTTCCCTTCTTTTCTCCCTTCAGCTCTGCCCAGACCACTGGCCCCGGGCTGCTTTATCTAGGCCATCTAGACATCAACTGTGATTCCTGGGTGACATTTAGATTCCAGGAAGCCTCCCTCACCTCTGCATCAGCCTCCTCTTCCAATTTTGAGTACTGAGGTAGAAATTACTGGCCTGTGACTAACTGTCTCAGATCTGGGCTTCTTCGCAAGCCTTACCTGCATCTTCCCTTGCATTTGTACTCTGAATGCAATGGAAAAGCCAAAGAGACTGAAACCGTAGAGCAAGATCCAGAATTATGAATTGGGGGAACCCCTAGCCATGGTTCCTCTGCTATGTGATTGTCTCCTAGGTTCAGTTTTGATATGTTTGCTATTTAGCTCTCCTCTCCTCCCCCTGTTTGGAAGGAATACAGTGGAGGACCAGGCAAAGGGAAGCTCTTCTAGTCATGGCATCAGAGGACAGACAGGACAAGGACTCCTTTGCCCTCAGCTCCTGTGACCTGCCATGATTCCTGCCCCAGGACATCCTCAGAAAAAGTCCCCCTTGCCTTCCAGCATGTCTTCTTCTCTCTGATAAAAGCTGTTAGCTTCTCAGCTTCCTGCTCCTCATTCTTCAGCTTCTTTAGAGACTCCTGAAACTTTTCCTGGAAGAAACAAATCAGATCACGCAGGATCAAGCCTTCAGTTGACTCAGTACACAGACATGGAATGAATGGGACAGAGATTCTGCTAACCTCAAAAGGAGCCTGTCCTAACCTAGGATGAAAACTTGAGAGGGCCAACAAATATTTCATATACATGGGATGAAAACCAACAAGAATAGGCTGGTTCTCCATTCCTCCTTGTGAAGGTGCCTGACCACAAAGCACCTGTGGCTCATGCATGTAATCCCAGCACTTTGGCAGGCTAAGGCGGGCGGATTGCCTGAACTCAAGAGTTTGAGATCAGCCTGGGCAACATGGCAAAACCCCATCTCCACTATACACACACACACACACACACACACACACACACACACACACACGAAATTAGCTGGGCATGGTGGTGCACACCTGTAGTCCAACCTACTTGGGAGGCTAGGCATGAGAATTGCTTGAACCCAGGAGGCAGAGGTTGCAGTGAGCCGAGATCGCGCCACCGCACTCCAGCCTGGGTGACAGAGAGAGGCGCCTTCTCAAAATAAATATGTGAGTAAATAAGTTCCTTTACCTTCACTGCCAACGTATCTCCACACTCAATCAACCAAGTACCCCTTTTCCCCTCAGCAGCTCTATCTACTCAATCTGGAATAGCAAGTAAGAGATAAAGTCTCTATTCTTAATCAGGGAGGCAGTTTCCAGGTTCATTCTCTAGGTAAATGGAAAGACTACAAAGAGATTAGATCAGAGCATGATAAAACGTTAAAACCTACCAAAGACCCTGATCTCTGTCTCCCCTTCCATCCTGGGGTCTCACCTGGTACTCCTGGGCAACCTCCTCCACGAGGAACGTGTGGTGACCACGGTGCTCCTGAGACCGCTCACAAAGCCAGCAAATGACCTTCCCATGCTCCTGACAGAAGAGCTGCAGTTTTTCTCCATGGTCTGCACAAAGAACTGCTTTCAGCTGCTTCCCAGGGCCCAACACCACCTCTCTGAGCCGCCTCACTATGTTGGCCAGATGCCGATTAGGCCGCAGGTTCCCTGGCTGGTAGCTGGTCTGGCACACAGGGCAGCTTCTTTCCCCTTCTTGACCAATCATTGATTCCCTGCTATTCGGTGTGATGCAGGCTTGGCAGAAGCTGTGGCCACAGTCTATGCTCAGGGGTTCTGTTAGGAGCTCCAGGCAGATAGGGCAGGTCACATCTTCTCGTATGTCCACCAGTACTGGTGAAGTCATTGTAGCTACTCTCCTGGCTCCTGCCTGCCTAGCCCTGATTTCTAAGATGTTTCTTGCTTGTAGAATCCTAGGTAGATGAGCAAACAAAAAAAGGGTCAGGGTAAGAAAGGAGGGAGATTAAAGGAATACTGACTGCCCAGTCCTGGATGAAGAGGTCAGACACCTGGGGTAACAAGGGCTCCTCATTCTAATATCGAATACGTTCTTTATTCTGGCTCCGATTTCTTCCCATATTAGAGCAGTGGTTATGATTTCCTCTTTCTCCCATTGAACGGAGTGACAAACTGAGGCCCTGGAAAGGAGGGGCCTGTGTGAGTCACTGTCTGTGTGATCTTTTCTTTTCTTTTTTTTTTTTTTTTTGAGACGGAGTCTCGCTCTGCCGCCCAGGCTGGAGTGCAGTGGCCGGATCTCAGCTCACTGCAAGCTCCGCCTCCCGGGTTCACGCCATTCTCCTGCCTCAGCCTCCCGAGTAGTTGGGACTATAGGCGCCCGCCACCGCGCCCGGCTAGTTTTTTTTTTTTGTATTTTTTTAGTAGAGACGGGGTTTCACCGTGTTCGCCAGGATGGTCTCGATCTCCTGACCTCGTGATCCACCCGTCTCGGCCTCCCAAAGTGCTGGGATTACAGGCTTGAGCCACCGCGCCCGGCCTTTTTTTTTTTTTTTTTTGAGATGGAGACTCACTCTGTCACCCAGGCTGGAATGCAGTGGTACGATCTCAGCTCACTGCAACCTTTGCCTCCCGGGTTCAAGCAGTTCTCCTGCCTCAGCCTCCCAAGTAGCTGGGATTACAGGCACGTGCCACAACACCTGGCTAGTTTTTGTATTTTTAATAGAGACGGAGTTTCACCATGTTAGCCAGGGTGGTCTTCAACTCCTGACCTTAAGTGATGCTCCTCCTTGGCCTCTCAAAGTGCTGGGATTACAGGCATGAGCCACCACAACTGGACTGTGTGATCTTTTCTCACCGAAAACATATCCTCAATGTTAAAAGCACCCAAAACACACTGTTGCCTCAGGATTTTTGCATTTGTTGTTCGTGCTCTACTCTGCTATCTGCATGACTTACTAGCTTCCTACCTATTCCCTTATCAGAAGGGTTTGCTCTGACTAGTCTATTTAGAGCACAGCCACCATACAATCACTCTCCACATATTTACCTCATTTATTTTACTTCTTTTTTTTTGAGATGGAGTCTCACTCTGTAGCCCAGGCTGGAGTGCAGTGGCACGATCTCGACTCACTGCAAGCTCTGCCTTCCGAGATCATGCCATTCTCTTGCCTCAGCCTCCCCAGTAGCTGGGACTACAGGTGCCCGCCACCATGCCTGGCTAATTTTTTTTGTACTTTTTTAGTAGAGACGAGGTTTCACTGTTAGCCAGGATGGTCTCAATCTCCTGACCTTGTGATCCGCCCACCGTGGCCTCCCAAAGTGCTGGGATTATAGAGGTGAGCCACTGCGCCTGGCCTATTTTACTTCTTACACCACCTAATATAGATCTTTACTTGTCTGAATCCTCACAGTGAAATGTAAGCTCCATGAGATCAGAGACTGTTTTTGTTCATGGTTGTATCCTTGGCAGCTAGCACAGAGCCTGACATATAGGTCCTCAACCTTTGACGAATGAAAGGTTAGAACCCTCTCATCCTCCACACTGATTATCTGTGACCTTTCTCGTGAGCTCTTTCACCTGTTTGCCATCACCCTTGCCGCACTCTTTGGTATTTGATCTCCAAGACTGTGCAAACACTTCCACTTCTTGACAGCCCTGCCCCACATAGAGCCCTCTCCCCCTAAACATGCTGCCCTTCTCAGAAAAAAAACAAAGAAACAGCAATGGCCACAATAAGGGGAGGTAATGTTTTGTTGTTATTGAAACTGAGTCTTGCTCTATCACCCAGGCTGGAGTGCAGTGGCACTATCTCAGCTCACTGCAACCTCTGCCTCCCAGGTTTAAGCGATTCTCGTGCCTCAGCCTCCTGAGTAGCTGTGATTACAGGCGAGCATCACCATGCCCAGCTAATTTTTGTATTTTTAGTAGAGACGGGGTTTCACCGTGTTGGCCAGGCTGGTATCGAACTCCTGACCTCAAGTGATCTGCCTGCCTCGGCCTCCCAAAGTGCTGGGATTACAGGCATGAGCCACTGCACCCAGCCTGGGGAGGTAAAATTTTTACAACTCATGATTCTGTAACCACTTGTGATTTAGAAATCATCTTCTCCTGCTTTCTTTATACCTCATGGGACAACTCTGCATAACTAAGAGTATTCTCGATTCTTCAATAAGGAGAGACATTAAGTGACTTTACAAAATCATGCATCTTGTAAGTTGTAGCATTGGCATAACCTAACCTTTCCAGGGTCCTAGTTCAAAGCTTTGTCCTCAAACTCATAACTGTGACCAAAGACAGTCACTGGTGAAGGCTATAAAAGTCAGGCACTGACTAAGTGCTTTCGAAGTATGAAAATGGGAGAGATCCTATTTGATGATGGGATTTTGCCAGGGCCTGTCTTAAACTTCAGCAGGATCCTACGGGGGCCCATATGTAAGGAGAGGTGGCTGGTAAGGCAGTTGAGGCCTTATATCTTCATTGAGAAATACTACCTTTATTCATTTTTCTTGAAAGAGTTGTTGATAAATTACATTACCATTATTTAAAATCACACTGAGAATACTCTTCAGAAAATTTTAAAACCTGTTTCCAGCATTGAGTTATTTTCATCGGGGGCCATTTGCTCTGCTTGCCTACCTGGAGTTGTGTTTGTGCCACCAAAGAAGAGCCAGCTAACACTGCCTATTTGAAGCTCTGGCCCTGGTCCCAGGCGCGACCTCGGTGTTCTGAACAGGCCATAGTGGGTAGAGAGCAGGTGGAATTCTCTAACTTGTCTTTGGCTGGTTTCCCAGCAAAAGTAAAAAACACAAGGCCCTGTAAATTGTACCAATTTACCCCCATCTTGAGGACCTGGTAGATTTTAAAAGTATATCAAAATGCCTCCCAATAACAGCACTCCTCCTAGAAGAAAGGGCCTGAGAAAGTGTCTCAGATAAGGACGAGAAAAAGTCATGGGACATAAGCATAAGCCTCCTAGCGGCCCTGCTGGGGGAATCTAGTGAGCTGAAAACAGGTCCTTGGTGCTGCCCTCTAGTGTTCTGTGGTGCTCCTGCAAGTACTGGCCTTGGTCTTCAGCTTTGCCATGATTAGTAGCAGCAGCGCTCACAGCAAATATTTACAGAAAGCCCACCAGGTACTGAGCAAGAACTTAATTATTTTGTATGTAATAACTCAATAATTCCATATAACAACATTACATTACAAACGTCCCTTAAATCTCATTTCATAGTTGTATAAACTGATATTTAGTAGATCCTTTAAGTGGCGAGGCCGGTTTTGAATGCAGATACGCAGGCTACAGAGCTGGAGCTCTTATTACTCCTTTATATTCCTCATCTCCATAAAGGGTGCAAAATATAATTATCAACAAATTAATGAACCCTGTACATCTAACTGGTAGTATTAATTGGTATTACAGATGTACTTACCTATTATCTGAGAGTCTGTTTAACCAAATTAATCACGCCTGTGGGAACTGCACTATTATTTCCTTTGTTAATATCTCCTACCATACCTAGATCATCTCACTTAGCACACTGCACTATAAGGCTCTATTTCCTTTGATAAATTAGCATTATGAGGGCAGAGGCCCAGTCTCACTTTATCTTCCAGGTGCCCCAGACCTTAGCATTGCAACTAAGACAGGAAATGATCAATTAACTTTATAATAGATTATAACTTACTGCTGAGCTTATAGTTGGCCTTGATGTTGGCACTAGAGTATAGAAATAAATGTGCTATCTTATGAAACTGTTACTGTTAAAAAATAATTGTGTTGGTATTATATTTTAATTGAAAGTCCAATTCCAATCCATCTTCCCCAACAAACACATGCACAATTTCATTTCAGGCAAAACTGTACTTAGTGTAGCCAGTTCTCTTGAAGGAGAATTGCTGCCTCATAAATGCAATGTAGTAATAGTCCCAAACTGAAAAGAATTCATGACATCACTAGCTGGTAAATGAACAAACTGTGGTGTATCCATACAATGGCATATTACCAAACAAACTGTTACATTAATACACACAACAAGATAAATCTCAAAAGCATGCAAAGTGAAAGAACCCAAACATCAAATTTAAGTTATTGTATGATGTTATTTATATGAAATCCTAAAAACGAGAAAGCTATAGTATTTGAAAGCACATCCGTGGAAGCCAGGGCCCAGGAGAGGGAGAAAAGGATGAACTGCAAAGGGCATAAGGAAATTTGAAGGGTGATGGAAACGCCCTTTACATATCATGATCACGGTGGTGGTTACACAACTGACTGCAACTGTGAAAATTCACAGAATTGTATGCTTAAAATTTGTAACTTACTAGATGGAAATTATAACTCAATAAACATGACAGAAACAAAAAAATAGAAGAAAAATTAAAGGCTTGATTTCTGATCTTCTAAGCACAATGGAACTGTGCTGTCAAACATGTAGCCACATATGGCTATTCAGCATTTGAAGTGTGGTTACTCAGAAAAGGGGTGTTTTAGGTACAAAACACACATTGGATTTTGAAGATTTAGTTTAAAAAAATTAAAGTAGTTTCTTAATTTTTTAATATTGATCACATGTCCTAATTGTATTTTGCATGTATTGGGTTAAATAAAATATATTAAAATTAATTTCACCTGCTTATTTTTAAATGAGGCTACTTGAATAAGTAACATTACATATGTGGCTTCATTCTATTTCTATTTCATAAAAACATATAAATGTCCTTTTTTTTCGTATCTAATATGCTGCTTTAGATATTCATCTAATACTCTGCTTTAGACAGAAAAATTCTTGAGCAGAAAAAAGATGTAAGAGTTGAGCTGTCTTGTCGAAGCTGAGGCTTGGGAAAGAAATTGTGAAGGAGGGAAGCATAGGTTTGAGTGACCCTTGCCCAAACACCAGCAAGCCTTTACTGCCCACTGCAGCTGAGTGCAGCCCAAGGGAGATATGGCAGGCTGCCAGTTTCCAACTGAGGCCAAGTCTCCAGAGCAGAGTGGATGGGCTGAGAGAAGGCATTCTGACTGTGAGGAGTGCAGACGAGGAGAGCCTGCAGTCCCAGAGCCCAGTGGATCAAATTAGCAGAAGAAAGAGCCCGAATTCACAACCAGGTGGGACCAATTAAATCAGAACCAGATGCGTGAAAAAGGTCTGCTAACTAGCAACGCTGCAACCACTTGGAGTTCTTTATGCAGAATCTCAGTCTTTCCTGGAATGATTCAGAATCTGCACTTTAATAAGTTCTCTAGATGATTCTTATGCCCATTAAGGCTTCAGAAGCACTGCCTTAGATAAAAGACCTTCTTTCCCAGGTGGATACAATTTAGGGAGCAAAACAGCTAGAAGAGGGAAGGGGACAGAGAATGGCCTGCTATTTAGATATGAAGCATCTTTTAGAATGGAAGCTCGCATTGATATCAAAATGGCTTTCAGAATAAAAATCAGTGACTCAGCAGGGGATACTGGGGCTGGTGTAGGCTGAGGGTTCAGAGTTAGGAATGACAGAGCAGGCCTGTCCACCAGCTGGGAGCCTTAGTGAAAGTGGAATAAAATAGGTGGCAATTGCATTTATAAGAGAATTGGGCATGAGTTCTTGCACTTTAGGAATAACATTTTTTTTTATCTTTGTGTAGGGTTATATTTAACCTATTATCTGGAATTGATTAACAGGACTCAATAAATATTTGAATTGGAACGTAATCAGTTTCAAAACAAAAAACTTAATTTGCACTTCAAAAGAATTTCTATCCCCCTGCAGTTCACAAACCTATAATTTAAAAATTGTTTTGATTGTGCATTTTTTTAAAGCTAGGCATGGAGTTTGCCAGTAATAATGACCATAATTTTGACATGATGTCAGACAGCCTCCTACGTGTTTAAATCTGTCTCGCTTAATCCTCACCAGAACAGAATAGGATATACATATTACTCCGTCCATCTTATAGATGAAATAAACTAAAGCTCAAAGAAGTCAACAGTCTTCGGGCACACAGCCAGTGTCTGTCAGAGTCAGGATTTGAACACATGCAGTCTGGCTCCGAACCACACATTTCTGTCTCTATTGACTGATTGATTAAATAAAACGTCTCTAACCTCAGTGGGGTCATTTGCGGTGAGGAAGAAAAAGAAATAAAGATATAATGAGTTCCGAAAGGGAAAGGACCTTATCTCTTTCACTGCCCTGTCACCTCTGCCAGAAGTACAATAAGAGCCAGTCAACAGAACGGTAGACATCCCTCTCTGACCCGCACATCTGGGGAATGAGAAGCCAAGTAATTTCCAGATGTAAGCAGTATCAGGTGGTCAAAGCTCTTCAGAGAAATCCAAGGCGCCTTAAACTAATTTTAAGGAACAGAGGGCGCTCACTCCTCTTTTATCTTAACTCAACCACGCATGACTCTGCTCCGTTCCGAGAAAGGCAGGGGGGGCTTCCTCCTCCGCCAGCCTTTGGCCGTTGAACGGACAGACCTACAGGTCAGGACTTTGCTCAACTCCCAACTCCGTCTGGGAGGAGTCGGGCCGCCTGGGGTGGAGGATAAATGGTGCTCACTTCCTGGAGCGGCCAGGCTGGAGATGGGGGGAGGGGATGGGGGGAAGGGGGGAAGGGATGCTGACTCTGAATCCACGCCTGACAAATCGTTTGCAGTGATTCCCTAATGCAAAGTCTCCAGAGCTGCCTCCCCTACATATTTTAGCTTCTAGAATCGAGGTTTCACTCTCACTACGCTTTACACGGCCTATTCCCAGCTGCAAAGGTGCCTCTTCTGTGCTCCCTTCCCAAACTTGAGTCAACTCGAAAATGCAGAAGTCTCCCTCATTCTTCTTTCACCCGTGAACCCCCAACCCGACCCGCAGGGCGGGTCAAACTCTCCAGACAAGTGGGGACAGCGGTAGCTGGCCAGAAAATGAACTTGCTCACTAACCTGGAATCTGTGGCCTGGATCAGAGCCGAAGACTTGCAGCAGCCGCGTCCTCCACCCAAGCCGAAAGACTCTAGGGGGAAGGGGCGGGACCAGGGGAGGAGGAGGGTCAAATTGTCCAGCACCGCAGGGGATCCAGCAGATTCCATGGGTGTGGTCACCAGCGACCCCTCAGGTGGTAAGGGAGATCGAGATAGTTTTTGAGGCTGGTCCCGGTGGCTCACCCCTGTAATCCCAGCACCCTGGGAGGCCGGGGCGAGCGGATCACGAGGTCAAGAGATTGAGACCAGCCTGGCCAACATGGTGAAACCCCGTCTCTACTAAAAATACAAAAATTAGCTGGGCGCGCCTGTAGTCCTAGATACTCGGGAGGCTGAGGCAGGAGAATCGCTTGAACCCGGGAGGCGGAGGTTGCACTCCAGCCTGGTAACAGAGCGATACTCTGTCTCCAAAAAAAAAAAAAAAAAAAAAAAAAGGTTTTGAAGGTAGCAACGCAAAGCTGTTCAACTTACCTGATGAATGGCAAATCCGGAGGCTTTTGAGAACACCAGGCCAGAGATGACCCTTGTAAATTGTCTGCAGTGTACTGTAGCTTTCCAATATCATATCAGAGTTTAATTACACTGATAATACACCTGTACTCCATATAAACATATTAATGTAAATGTCTAAATAGAAACAAAATTATACGAGTGAGTAAAAGCCCCTTTGCATAATGGCATGTTTTGCCAAACGATCATTAAAATTCATCAATTTAAAATTACATGTATGTATGTATAAAGCTGTGTGTGTGTATCTGTAATTTTGACCTATATAGCTAGAAAACAATCTTTGTTTTTATTTAGGTCTTATGAATACATGTAAAGCTTATAGAGCCTCAGAACTCTAACTACAGAGTTTCAATAGCACAGAAACTCTGAGAAGAAAAAGAATGTCAAAGTTCCTCCTAAGGAGACTGATTAGATGAGTGTCACCTTGCCTTAGAAGGTGGACTGGGGAGGGAGGTATAGAGAAAGAAGGGACTGGGGTATCCAGATAAAAGTCTGGATGAAGGATTGGGCAATAGGGAGAGAGCTGGGTTAAGTATCAAGAGATTTCTCTCAACAGTCCTTAGGCGAATGAAAGGTCATTAGAATCTCATAAGTGCGGACATGTGTCACTATTTCAGTGAGTACCTCATGTCCGCAGGCTTAAGAAGCCATACGAAGGACATTTCAGATCATCCTTTGTGTAGCTTTCTTCACAACGGTTTTAGGTATGGCTGCCTCCATATTGCCCATGGATGACGCTTCAGGTCAAAGCCTGCTTATGTTCTGAAATTCTCCTGGCCCCACCCAAACTGCCCAGTATGGTCACCACCCTGCCACTGGCCCAGCCCACATTTAAGTCCCTTGGAATACAAAATGGTATGATTGACACCCAGAGGGTTAGAAGTATTGGAAAAGGGATGGAGAGGCCCAACCCAGAGTCTCTTCTCGGGCCATTTTTTACGAGACGATATAAATGGAAGTAACTTAGAGGCTCCATAGTCTTGTCAGCATAGGGCTACATTTCTGGGGCTAGTAGGCTCAGTTAACAAAAAGGATGTTGGCTGGGCGTGGTGGCTCGCTTGTAGTCCCAGCATTTTGGGAGGCCGAGGTAGAAGGATAGCTTGAATCCAGGATTTTGAGGCCAACTTCGGCAACGTAGTAAAACCCTGTCTAAAAAAAAAGAAAATTGCCAGGCATGGTGGTACGTGCCTGTGGTCCCAGCTACTTGGGAGGCTGAAAGGTGGGAGAGGATCACTTGAGCCTGGAAGGTCCAGGCTGCGGTGAGCCATGATCCTGCTACTGCACTCCAGCCTGGGTGACACAGTGATAACCAGTCTCAAAACAAAAAAGAAAACAAAAAACAGAATAAAAGACTATTTCTCAGTGTGCAGAGTTTTTCCTTTTTGTTTGCTAACCAAGGCAGTTTTTATTTTCTCTGTAACTAATTTCTCATCTTGAACAGGGAGATTGGGCATTCTGATGGTTGAGAAGAAATGAAGGTACTTGGCAATAATTCAAGGGGTCTCAAAAAGTTAGATATAAATTTACCATATGATCCATCAAATCCACTCGTAGGAATCTACTCAAGAAAAATGAAAACATATCCATGCAAAGATTTGTACAGAAAAGTTCATAGTAGTTTTACTCATATTAAAAAATGGAATCAACCCAACTGTTCAACAAGTGTTAAATAGATTGAAAAAACAAGTGGTATACCCAATACAGTGGGTATTAGTGTTATTAGTATTACTATTATTAGTATTACTAGTATTAGTATGACTGTTAGTGTTAAAAGGGAACCAAGTATGTGGATTCAGAGGCTTGGTGGGGTGATATGATGCATCCAGTAGGACAGGTTTGAAGGTAATGAGGGCACAGATTTGCTGGCAGCCCCAAGTTCCTGAATACTCAGAGTACTTGCAGTTCTAGACTCAAGACCCACTGCTGCAGTTCTAGACTCAGGGTGGCATTAACGGATCCAGCCTGTTATTATAACAATACTCAATATGTTAAATACTCAGTATATGCCAGGAATATTGTTTAGTGCACAGGTTAAGGTATCAAGATTTCTTAAGAGCAGTAAGTGGATATCAACATTTGATAGGAAAGAGGTTTCAGGAAAAGCAAAAAAGACCATGACAAGGGTCACAGAACATTCTCACAGCCAAATAGTGACAAAAAATACAAACTCAGGAGACAGATTTTCTGTGAGTAAATCTCTAATATACTCGAATATATTTTCTTTGAGGAAATCTCTTATATATTCACAGGAGACAGATTTCCTGTGACAAAATCTCTAGTATATTTTTTCAGTACAACTTGTTTGAAAGCAGTGTTAGATGATTCTTGTGGTCAGAAATGTTTCTGCCCCTCTCATGGAAAACCCTCCTTAACTCATTACTACCAGCTGGGAACTGACGGGAACAAAAGAAAAGGAAAAAGTAGATACTGCAAGGCCAAGATTAAGACTCAGGGTAGTTTATGCTTGAGAATTCAGGATAGATCTAACTGGATTTTCTGAAAGATAATTGTTAACATCTGATTAGAGGAAGAACTTCAGTAAAACCAAATAAAAACAAATTTCAGTGAGAAACATTTCTTGTTCTAGAGACTTAGGGATATAGTAGAAACAAGCCACCAATTTTGTTTTCAGATGCTTCTGATCATCAAACATGGACCCAATTAATGTATGCTTCTTCTTTCCTCTTTTTTTTTTTTTTTTTTTTCTGAGACAGTCTCACTCTGTTGCCCAGGCTGGCATGTAGTAGCACGATCTCAGCTCACTTCAGCCACAAACTCTCGGGCTCAAGTGATCCTCCCACTTCAGCCTGTCAAGTAGTTGAGACTAACAGCACACACCACCATGCCAGGTAAATTTTTGTGTATTTTGTAGAGACAGGATTTCACTATGTTGCCCAGGCTGGTCTCAAACTTCTGGACTCAAGCGATTTGCCTACCTCAGTCTCCCAAAGTGCTGGGATTACAGGTGTGAGCCACCATGCCTGGCCCCATCTTTCCTTTGATATTTTATATTCTCTTTCTTCCTTCCTTCTTTTTAAAAATTTATTTTGTTCTTTCTTTTCAGCAGACACATATTAAACTATATATGTCACATAGCACAGTATTTAAGATGGTATTTAAGATGATAGACTCTGGAACCAGTTTTGCCAAGATTCAAATCCTAGCTCATTTACTTACCATCTGTATGATTTGGGGCAAGTTACTTAACCTCTGTTGGGCCTCAGTTTCCCTATCTGTAAAATACCTACTGCATAGAGTTATTGTGAAGACTAAATATGCAAATATATGTGGAGTACTTAGGACAGTTCCTGAAACACAATAGATCGTCAATCAGTGAAAGGTAGCATTATTAACTATAATGAAGTACCAAGCATTTGGCAGGGCTCTGGAGTAATACCGATGAATAAAACATGAATTTTGCTATGCGTATATTCACATTCTAGTCAATTTGAAGAAAATCAAACTAGTCACTTAAATATAGCTTTTTGTTTGTTTGTTAACTATTATCTCATCTTCTCTAAATCCCCTTCCTAGATAATCCCATCCACTTTGCTAGCTGACAAAGTCCGAACATTAACTACAGATCAGACCTCTTTTGGGCTTCAGAGTCCATGTGAATAACTCACAGGTAGAACAAAAACAAGATGTTGTAACCTCAGTGGACTAATCTGGTTCAACTTTTATGTGTCAAAGTTGTGAGCTGTTTTTCAATTGCCATAGCCCCCTGGGCTAAAGGTCACATAGCCTGAACATGCCCAGATAAACCAAGCATGCAACCACAGGTGGAACTCAAGTGCTCAGACTGAGGAGTAGGGACTGAATTAAGAAGGGACATCACGTGGCAGAATTCAGGATCTAATCAGATCGAGCCCTTGCAACACCCCAAGGCAGGATCCAATCAGATGATGCCTCCCAGCATCACCTCATTGCAAGATCCAATCAGATCATACCTCATTAATCATTTCTTCTGTCTCCTTGCCAGTCTACTTGCAATAAAGCTTTGCTTTTCTCAAAAGGTGCCATGGTATTGGCTTGTATGTATGTCAAGAGGCAAGCCCATTGATTGCTCAGTAACAGTATATAGTAGTAGTGTTTATTTGCCCACCAATTTGTTTATTCTCCTTTATTACTTATCTTGATGAATGGTACAACTCGCCTTTTTAGTTCCTCAGAAACAATGAACTCGTACATTCTTTCCTCTTCCTCATCCCAACATTCAATTTTTGCCCTTTTAATTTATCCTTTTGAAGAAGTTTTGTCCATTTGATTTATTTCTCTCCATCTTTACTGTCACTATCTTGTACAGATGCAAGTAGACCATTCCCATAGTCCACTAATTTGTCTTTTTTATTTTAGCCTGATTTCTGTTAAAAGACTTTTTTTAAAAAAATGAGAGTTTATAGACATATAAAATGAACACATGCCAAAGATTTATTTAGTTAATTAAGGAGAGAATCAGCAAGATGGTGTAACCAACCCAAAGGAGAATTTAAAAACACACATAAACATAGGCGATCAGAAAGACTTGCAATGAATTTACAAAGAGAGGAAAACAAGTCAACATCCACAATAGAATCATCATATACATGTCTCTTTGAGACAATTAATTTGCATTTCTATGGGCAAAATCACTTGCATGATTTTCAGCTCAATATAATTTACATAATAAATTGTATTAAGCTCAAAGACAATAAAAAGCTAAGAAAACTCAGAAGAGTACACCAGATGAGTAAGCATTTTTTTATTTTAAAATCTTTCATAATTTTTCTTCTAAGATTCCATCTACAGTGACTATTTGACCAGTTTGGAATACAAACAAATATACTCCACTGTATTTATTATAACCTCTCAGCTTGGATTTTTGAGGAAAAGAAAAACTTCAGTTGTCTGAGATGGGTATGATAAAAATGTGTGGCAGGGGGCCAGGTGCCCTGACTCACGTCTGTAATCCCAGCACTTTGGGAGGCCAAGGTGGGTGGATCATCTAAGGTCAGCAGCTCAAGACCAGCCTGGCCAACATGGTGAAACCCCATCTCTACTAAAAATATAAAAAAATTAGCCAGGCATGGTGACATGTGCCTGTAATTCCAGCTACACGGGAGGCTGAGGCAGGAGAATCACTTGAACCCAGGAGGCGGAGATTGCAGTGAGATGAGATCGCGCCACTGCACTCCAGGTTGGGCAACAAAGCGACACTCCATCTCAAAAAAAAAAAAAAAAAAAAAAAAAAAATCTGTGGGCAGGTAGAAGGAGTTATCAAAAGTTTGCTAACATGGAACATACACTCTAGGATTGTTTAATTCTAATCACAATTGATGTGAACATAGACATGTAAACAAGTGCTTTTTAAAAAAATTCTCATTAATAAAATTAGTATAAAGAAAGAAAGAAGGTGACCATGTAGGTTGTGACACCTGGAAACTCAAAAAAAAAAAAAAAAAAAACCCAAAAAGATCTTCATATGGTCTTGTTTGGGGTTAAAAATTAAAATAATAAGGGGATTGAGGATGGTGAGTTTTGAAAAACTTCAACTGGCCGGTCATGGAAGCTCATGCCTGTAATCTCAGCACTTTGGGAAGCTGAGGGGGGGGGGTGGATCACCTGAAGTCAGGAGTTCGAGACCAACCTGGCCAACATGGTGAAACCCCATCTCTACTAAAAATACAATGAACCAGGAGTGGTGGCTGGCGCCTGTAATCCCAGCTACTTGGGAGGCTGAGGCAGAAGAATTGCTTGAACCTGGGAGACGGAGGTTGCAGTGAGCAAAGACGGCGCCATTGCACTCCAGCCTGGGCAGTAAGAGCAAAACTCCATTAAAAAAAAAAAAAATATATATATATATATATGTGTGTGTGTGTGTGTGTATATATATATATATTTTAAAACATTCATCCAATTGAAATGGTAAAGACGTCGAAGGGATTCTACTATGGTCTAACAGTTTGTGCTGCACCCTTTCCCCCCAAAATTTATATGTTTAAACCTCATCACCATTGCAATAGTATTATGAGGTGGAGACTTTGGGAGGTGACTAGGTCATGAGGCTAGAGCCCTCATGAATGAATTAGTGCCCTTATAAAAGAGGCCCAAGAGAAACCTTTTCGTCCCTTTCTCCATGTGAAGACACAGCTAGAAGGCACCATCTATTAATCAGAAAGTAGGCTTTTACCAGATGCTGAATCTGCTGGCACCTTGTTTTGTACTTCCCAGCCTTCAGATATGAGAAGTAAATTTCTGTTGTTTATAAGTTATCTAGTTTCTGATATTTTGTTATAACAGCCCAAATGAACTGGGATAGGTTTATAATATGCTACTCCAAAACGTACCACTGCGGCATAAGAATTCTTTTAAGCTGCCTGCTTTGCAGAGGCTGCCGTGGAGGAAAACCCTGTACTATTAGCCATGGTCAACCCCACCGTGTGTTCTTTGACATTGCTGTTGACGGCGAGCCCTTTGGGCCACGTCTCCTCCAAGCTATTTGCAGACAAGGTTCCAAAGACAGCAGGAAATTTTCATGCTCTGAGCACTAGAGAGAAAGTATTTGGTTATAAGGGTTCCTGCTTTCATAGAATTATTCCAGGGTTTATGTGTCAGGGTGGTGACTTCACACGCCATAATGGCACTGGTGGCAAGTCCATCTATGGGGAGAAATTTGAAGATGAGAACTTCATCCTAAAGCATACAGGTCCTGGCATCTTGCCCATGGCAAATGCTGGACCCAACACAAACAGTTCCCAGTTTTTCATCTGCACTGCCAAGACTGAGTGGTTGGACGCAAACATGTGGTCTTTGGCAAAGTGAAAGAAAGCATGAATATTGTGGAGGCCATGGAGCACTTTGGGTCCAGGAATGGCAAGACCAGCAAGAAGATCACCGTTGCTGACTGTGGGCAACTCAAATAAGTTTGACTTGTGTTTTATCTTAACCACCAGATCATTCATTCCTTCTGTAACTCAGGAGAGCACCCCTCCACCCCATTTGCTCGCAGTATCCTAGAATCTTTATGCTCTCGCTGCAGTTCCCTTTGGGTTCCATGTTTTCCTTGTTCCCTCCCATGCCTAACTGGATTGCAGATTTGAGTTAAGTTTATGATTATGAAATAAAAACTAAATAAAAAAAGAAGAATTCTTTTAACCTGAAGGTAATTGAGAAAAAGCAGACACAGGATGAGCTCTCTACCCTCCTCCTAGCTGCCCAAAAGCTAAACACAAATTCCTCTTGTGACAGTGACCCCCTACCCTTGACTTATACTTCTCTGTTATTACCAGAAAGAGAATAACAACCTATCACCAGAGACAATATGGCACTGAGAAAGAGTCTATACAAACCTTACTGATTAGCCCTTATCCTCCATTAGTTTCCACCACATTTTTACTTTCCTACAGTTTGCTACCCTTAGAAGCCTAAAACTTTTTTGGTCACCTTTTAAAAATCTATTGTTCTTTTGTTAAGATGCTATGTAAACCAATGTTCTAACCACCCCTTTGAGTTAGTTATCAATAGATTTCTCCCATGTTAATGCACATATTAATAAATGTGTTTGTTTTTCTCTTGTTAATCTGTCTATTGTCAGTCTAATTTTCAGGGACCTGGCTGGAGAACCTAGGAGGGTAGACAAAATGTTTTTCTTCCCCTATGCCTTCATTCATTTGAGCATTCTCAGGAATGACTGCGAATAACTCTCTAGATGATGTTAGGGGAAGATTCAGACGGAGACTTGGGAGAGTGTTAAGGACTCAGTGAAAAGAAATGTCTCAAATCCCTAGATATTTTTTTCTGTAAATTTAGTTACACCCTCTAAGTCAAATCTCCCTTATTTAATCTCTCACTCAGGGTCTCAACCTTCAATCTATAAGACGAGGCCCTTTTATGGTATCTCTTACATGAAACTGCTTCTTACATAAAAAAAAATGACAGATTCTTCTTTTGATTCTAAATAAGTACAGATTACCTTTGTGGAGATAGCATCAGGCAATTATGTTTTTCACTTTTTATTTTATACTAAGAGAATGTGTTAATTTTGCAATGAAACTATAATAACAAAAGAAGCTATAGAAGAAAATCTTAATCTTGAAATAAAGAGAAACATAATGAAACTAATTTTATAAATATAGAGACTGGCAAACACAAAAATTAAAAATTTCCCTTGAAACTACTTGTTGACTTATCTATTGAAAAGCAAATTGGAAAATATATTTTTGGTATAAGCTTCTATGTTTTGCATGTATTCTGCTATATTTTTTATTTTGTAAAGGATTAATATAATTTATATATCAAATCTTAAAATCAGATCAAGAAAACGAGAGAAAAACGGAGAAAGATAATTCAAAGAAGATAAAATATAGATATGAATTATTAAAAGATAGCTTTTTTTAAAATTCAAAGTAAAAAAACAATGTGATAATATTACAAGTGGTACTGTTCATTTGCTATGAATTTACCTAGCTAATATTTACAGACAATTTGGCACTATTTATCAAAATTTTAAATATGTATGATCTATGATCTAGATATTCCACTTTTAGGCATTCAGCTAGTGGAAATACAGTTCTACCAGAGGTGCACACAAATATACCTGAAATAAAGTATATTCTAGCTATTTTATATTAGTAAAAATTTTGATAGCAATAAAGTATCCATTAATATACCAGTTATTTATTTTCTTATATCTAGCTAATCTCATTAATAAACAAAACAACCCCTGAAGCAGGTATTATTACTCTTTTTTTTACAGAGAAGATAACTGAGACTTAAAGAGGATAATTACCAAATTGCCCGTGACAAATAATTAGGTAGTATGTACTGAATATGGTGACTACAATCTAACCCACCTGTGTGATTATAACGCCTTTTTGTAACTTGGTAAAAGTTTAGGTTTTATACTTTAGTAAGCATAGGGTGTGGATTTGAAACCTAGGAATTCAGACTCTGTTTAGGTTGTTTCAAATATTTTTGTGTTACAAAAATGTTATCATAATGACTAACCTTGTACACATCATTTTGTCATAAGGAGGCATATATGAAATGTAACTCCTGTAAATGTGATTTCTGGATCAAATAATAAATTCATACACATTTTGTTAGATGTTTAAAAATTCTGTTGTATGGTCTATCCATAAGCAAAGTATGAGAGGCTCTGTTTTCTAACATTATAGCCAGCACAGGGTTAATCCTTTTAACTTTTACTAATCTGACAGGTGGGAAATGGTACCTTGGTATAGTTTTTAATGTATTTTCTCTTATTAATAATAAGCAAAGCATATTCTAATGATGTATCTGTTCTTTATGTTTATCAGGCTTTTGATCATTTTTTTCCTCTACATTTTGAGGAACTTTTATGTATTAGAAAAAGCAAGCATTTTATCTATAATATAACTTGAAAAGATTTCAATTTGTCATTGACTTTTGTCTCTTTGCTTATGATTTTTTTTTTTTTTTCCCATGAAAGAAAGGGAGGTATATTTCTTATTAGAAAATCATAGAGAAATTCCTGTGGAAAAGACATATAAACAGGGAAATGAAGAAAAGGTGGGAATGAGTCATGTAAAGATACAGGGAAAGGATGTTTCAGGAAACAAAATAACAAGCACAAAAGCCTAAGAAGGAAATGAGCTTGGTGTGTCTGTAAAACAGCGGTCAAGTTTATGTATCTTCAGTGGCATAGTTGTATTTAAAGAAATCTCTGCAATTCTTTTAAAAATACATTTAATTTTGACTTGTTAGAATTATATTTGATTGCATTTAGTTATTGTAAATATTAGATTAAAATATTTTTCTGTTTTATTCTTGTCTTCTTTTTCCTATTCCTCCTTGTAGAAACAAAATTTGAGTATGATACACAATCTGGTTAGGTCTCAGGACAACCATTCTGAGTGTTGGATGAGCCATTCATTAATAATAATTGAAACAATAATACAAATAAAGCTATCCTTTGTAGAGCACTTATTTATATGGAAAGTGCTGTTTTAAGATGGTTATATATTTATTTCTCATTAAATCATTAAGAGAAAGTTACTATTATTATTTCCGTTTTAAAGATGAGAAAGTTGCTGGGTGTGAGAGCTCAGGTCTGTAATCCCAGCACTTCGGGAGGCCGAAGCAGACAGATCACCTGAGGTCAGGAGTTCGAGACCAGCCTGGGCAACATGGCAAAACCCCACTTCTACTAAAAATATGTAAATTAGCCCGGTGTGGTAGTGCATCCCCAGCTACTGGGGAGGCTGAAGCGCAAGAATCGCTGAAACCTTTGAGGTGGAGGTTGCAGTGAGCTGACATCAGGCCACTACACTCCAGCCTGGGCAACAAAGCGAGGCTTTGTCTCAAAAAACAAAAGAAGAAGAAAGTTGAGATACAGAGAAGTAAAGTAACTTGCCCAGACTCATACAGTTAGTAAATGGAACAGTCATTTCCAACACAGTCAATTTCAAAAAGATCTAGAACTCAAAACTTGATCACTACTTCTTACAGTTTTCTCTTCCACATAATAAGGATGCTAATGGCTCCTCTCTCTAATTTTTATTATCATTGTCTTGAGGATGCAGAGAGCTATGTGGAAACAAAAAGGTGGAAATGAACTGAACATTCATTGAATGCTTATTATGCAATTGATCATAATGTTATATTATTCTCATCTTCAAAGTTGAGCAGAAAATTAAGTTCATGAATATTATGCAAACTCTCAAGCTTATTGAACAAGTAGTACATCTTACTTTTAAATCCATATCTCCTGGCACCTAGCACAATTCTCTCCTCTATGTGACATTGAGTTCCAGTATCTCCCAGGAGGAAGAACTCCTGCAAAGAAGAATGAGTCTAGAGAAAAAAAGTGATGTTACATTTTTTTAAAGAAGAATTTTATACAGATATACTCATATTACATATTTGCCAGGAGAAGGTTCTCATGCTTTGGGGCAATATGATAAAAAGCCTTCAAAATAATCTTTTCTTTCTCAAGAAGTGTACACTCTAGACAGGGAATTAAGACACAAACATGAGTTTTCTAATAAAACAAGAAGCAATATACTAATGATCCAACAAAACAGTGATTTAGATGAAAAGTGGGGCAGAATCTCAAATGATGGCTCTTTCACTGTGGGCTGAGTATAGGAGTGGGCAGGGTTGAGATGTGAACTATGTTTTCAAGAATAGTTTGGTCTTGGGCTAGAATTCAGGTTGAGTTCCTCTTCTCAATCTTAGAGAACATCAGCCTAGGCTAATTCCTGATGTTAATAGTTATTATTGAGTTAATAGTTATTATTGAGTTAATAGTTATTATTGAGTAAGTTATTAAATAACATATAGACGTTTATATTTCTTTAACTATTAAATAATACATACATCCATAGATATTAGATATGAGCAGGTATTTTTATTTCTAATTTTAATGATGAATATAACTTTTAAATACAAAGCATATTTGGATGGATAGGAGTCCTATACAATTGTCTACATTTCAGGGAAAACTTCATCCAGAACAGGTAATGGTTAGTTCAGAATTATTTGATAAAAGTTGATAAATGGATATGTCCACCTATTTATGCTGCTGCTGTGTTAGTATCTCCGAACATGGGTATATACATGTATGTGATCATGAATTTGTGCAACTGGTAAGAAAAATATCATCCCATGAGACTATAAACTCTTAGACATGACAGTTCTCAGGGGTTCCCATCATGAGAAAGATGTTGAACTGGCAAATGTCAAAATTATGTAGAAGTGATTAAGAACAAATTAGGAAGCCAATGTAAGCAGTTAGAGAAAGGTTTCAGTTAGACTGTAAATTTGGTTTTTACATTTCCCCTAATTAGCTAGTTTTTCTTGAGGTGATGGGAAATCAGATTGCATTTCAATAGTAAGGGTAAGAGGATTAGATAGATTTTGCTAGAGATTTCCAATAAAAGAAATCAGAGGTGGGTTTGAATAGATGACATATTTAAATAAATTGAAAGATCGATGAGAATAACACAGGGATAATTGGAAAATGTAGAGGCAAGAATGGGCTAAATACGGGACAATTGATAGATATAGAAAAGGGTTGAGACTAAGTTGAAAGCCTTTATTTAGATCCTTTGGCAAGATTTGAAAACATCTGCTTAGCCCCTTCCAGTATTTGCTTGGTCCTCACTCCATAAATAATGGGATTGAGCATAGGAGGAATGACAACATAGAGGTTGGCCAGGAGAATATGGACATAGCGTGGGATGCTTCTCCCACCAAACCTATAGGCAAAGACAGAAAAAAGGGCAGGGACATAGAAGAGTAGGATGACACAGACATGGGATCCACAGGTACTCAGGGCCTTGGAGCGGGCATCTTGAGAAGGGAGGTGGAAGACTGCTTGGAGGATGTGGATGTAGGAAACAGTAATAAGGATGATGTCCAGGCCTGTGGAGAGAAGAGCAGCTGCCAACCCATACCAGACATTGATGGAGATATCAGAACAGGAGAGGTGGGCAATGCCCATGTGCTCACAAAATGTGTGTGCAATGATGTTGATCCGGCAATAGTGCAGGCGCTTGAGGAGAAAGATGGATGGAAACATAATGATGAACCTGCAGCTCAGGACGGCAGCGGCAATCTTCCCAATGACCTTGCTTGTGAGGATCGTGACATATCTCAGCGGGGAGCAGATGGCCACGTAGCGATCAAAGGCCATGGCCGCCAGGACAACAGAGTCAGCCACAAAGAGGAAGTGAATGAAGAACATCTGAGTGAGGCAGCCATCAAAGGAAACGTGGCTATAACCTAGCCACAAATTGGCCAGGGCCTTAAGCATGGTGGTGGTAGAGAGCAAAACATCAGCACTGGCCAGCAGGGATAAGAATATGTACATGGGCTCATACAGGATTGCCTGGGAGAGGATGACACAAATTAGGATGCCATTGCCTGCCAGGGCGGCAATGTACATGATGCAGCAGGGGATGGATAGCCAGATGTGTAGGTGCTCCAGCCCAGGGATGCCAGTAAGGAAGCAGCCTGCTATGCGAGTGTCAGAGTTGTTCACAGCAGCTATGCTGTTAACAGAAAAAAGGGCCATGATTTTATGTAGAGTCCTCACCTGTGCCATAGGGAAAAAAGAGCTTCAGATTTTTGAACGCATTAGCAGAGTGTCCATAAAAACAAACAGCCACAAGGTCTGCATATAGTTAGAGGCCTGATGACAGTTATGGCCTCTGCACACAGACATATCTCTACAGATAATCACACACAGGCTCTGCACACAGCCATATTCTCTCTAAATAATTACACATGGGCTCTGCACAGTTACAGGACCTGCCCGCAGACAGGCTCTGTGTTCCTACTCAGAAGCCCTCCACACAACTTTAAGAATTTCAGGAAACTAGGCCAGGCGCAGCGGCTCACGCCTGTAATCCTAGCACTTTGGGAGGCCGAGGCGGGTGGATCATGAGGTCAGGAGTTCAAGACCAGCCTGGCTAAGATGGTGAAACCCCATCTCTGCTAAAAATCCAAAAAAAAAAAAAAAAAAAAAAAGAAAGAAAAAAGAAAAAAGAAAACAGAAAAAAAAAATTCAGGAAACTAAAGGGCTCAGAAACATTGCCAGACTCAGCACAGTACCATAGGTCCTGAAAAGAACAGGGATAGGTAGAACATCAAAACCAATCTCTACAATCTCTTTGGGCATGTGAACTGTAATGAGCTCTGCAAAAGCCCCAGGCCCTGCAGAGAGGACTGCAGTCCTACAACAAGAGGACTAAGCAACAATTTGCTTAGCAGATTATATGAAAGAGTAGGATTGGGGGTGGTAGGTACTGTCAACCCTATATCCCTTTTTCCCTAGGCACAGATGAAGGCAGTTAAGGTAGCTATGGCGTTTAGAAAGAACACAGGAGAGAGTGTGAAAAAACCTGGGTCAGAGTTCTGCCCTGTTAACTATTGGCTGCATGATCTTGGACAAGTCACTTCTCTGAGTAACAATTTTCTAATTTTTAAAATGAGCATAATTGTTGTTTTGTTGGTATATTAAGCTAAATTTTCTCCATGGAAGGCTTATTAAATTGCGTGTGACTTCCTGAGTCACCTCTGTGACTGTGAAATGTGGCACTATCATCCAGAGCAGAAAGGTAGGTGTAGGACAACGTTTCTGAAGCTTGGTCTCCACAGCATCATCAGTGAACTTGTAAATTCTTTGGCCCTACCACAAACCTACGGATGAGAAAACCTAGAGTTGGGATAACAATCTGTGTTTTGGCAAGCTCTCTAGATGATTCTGATTCATGCTGAAGTTTGTGAACCACTGATGTAAGAACTTATTGAGCTTTCTTCCCTATCTACTCTAGATGTCTATCATTTCCGCCAGGATCATTTCTTTTTAGTACCCATTGGTTTCTGCTGTATCTGTAAATTCTCAGACTTCAAATAAATCTAACTAGTGTTATCCTCAGCTTACATAGTCAGGTTGTGAAAAAAAAATGACACAATCACATAAGTAGTCTTTAGTACATATTAGGACACGTGATTCCTCCTCAGTCCTATTAAACTATTCTCACAATGAATATATGACTTTTTTTTTTTTTTTTTTTTTTTTTTTTTTTTTTTTATTGAGATGGAGTCTCGCTCTGTCACCCAGGCTAGAGTGCCATGATGTGATCTTGGCTCACTGCAAGCTCCGCATCCTGGGTTCAAGTGAGTCTCCTGTCTCAGCCTCCCGAATAACTGGGATTACAGGTGCCCACCACCATGCCCGGCTAATTTTTTTTTGTATTTTTAGTAGAGATGGGGTTTCACCATGTTGGTCAGGCTGATCTTGAACTCCTGACCTCAAGTGATCCACCCGCCTTGGCCTCCCAAAGTGCTGGGATTACAGGCATGAGCCACCATGCCTGGCCTATACGACTTTTATCACTGCCCAAATTCTGTTTTTCTCTCTCCACTGAATGTTTCTCTTTTGTAACTCACATTTCAAGACTATCAGGAACATATCCCTCATATTATTCCCTTCCTGTAAATTTATTTATCTCTGCATCCATCCTCCCCTCATATCCTCCAGTTCCAGCGAAAGAGGTGCTAATATCTTTTCTATTTTCCAATGTTTCCTTTGTCATAGCTGTAATGTATTTTACTTTACCTAAATATAAGAAAAGTTTCTTGAGTAATTTTTGGGAGGTGCTGGGAAATGAACCTAGGGCCTCATGTATGAATATTTAACTTATTAGATTCTTTTAAAAACAACCTTATACACAGACAAACATACATATGCATACTTGCATGCATGCATTCATATATGTACATATGTATGTATGCATGTATGTACATGTATTTATGTGTGTATGAATGTATGTAGCTATAGCGTCAATAATAATTTCCCCACCTATTCTCTGAACTTCCTTTCTTTCCTACCACTTCAGGGACTTTGTTTCATCAATTATTCTCTCTCTTTATCTTCAGCTTCTCCTAATTTCCTGGATCTTTATTAAAGAATATTCAAATGTTTTTAACCTGAAGACAAGCAAAAAATTAAGAACAACTATAATAAAAACATTTTATTCTACTAAACTCTCTTTTAAATTATAGTTTTGTCTCTCTTCTTTCCTTTAAAAATCATTCTTCCATGAAAGACCACTTTTGACTTTGATTTCTCTACCTTCCACCGTTTCTTCTCTTGTACCCTGGTCTGATCCTGCTCTCATTAAATCATCTCTCTCCCTGCAGAATTGTTTACTGTTTTTTAAAAAAATTTATTTACTATTATTATTATACTTTAAGTTCTAGGTTACACGTGCATAACGTGCAGGTTTGTTACATATGCATACTTGTGCCATGTTGGTGTGCTGCACCCATCAACTTGTCAGCACCCATCAACTCGTCATTTACATCAGGTATAACTCCCAATGCAATCCTTCCCCCCTCCCCCCTCCCCATGATAGGCCCCGGTGTGTGATGTTCCCCTTCCCGAGTCCAAGTGATCTCATTGTTCAGTTCCCACCTATGAGTGAGAACATGCAGTGTTTGGTTTTCTGTTCTTGTGATAGTTTGCTAAGAATGATGGTTTCCAGCTGCATCCATGTCCCTACAAAGGACACAAGCTCATCCTTTTTTATGGCTGCATGTATTCCATGGTGTATATGTGCCCCATTTTCTTAATCCAGTCTGTCACTGATGGACATTTGGGTTGATTCCAAGTCTTTGCTATTGTGAATAGTGCTGCAATAAACATATGTGTGCATGTGTCTTTATAGCAGCATGATTTATAATTCTTTGGATATATACTGAGTAATGGAATGGCTGGGTCATATGGTACATCTAGTTCTAGACCCTTGAGGAATCGCCACACTGTTTTCCATAATGGTTGAACTAGTTTACAATCCCACCAACAGTGTAAAAATGATCCTATTTCTCCACATCCTCTCCAGCACCTGTTGTTTCCTGACTTTTTAACGATTGCCATTCTAACTGGTGTGAGATGGTATCTCATTGTGGTTTTGATTTGCTTTTCTCTGATGGCCAGTGATGATGAACATTTTTTAATATGTCTGTTGGCTGTATGAATGTCTTCTTTTGAGAAATGTCTGTTCATATCCTTTGCCTACTTTTTGATGTGGTTGTTTGTTTTTTTCTTGTAAATTTGTTTGAGTTCTTTGTAGGTTCTGGATATTAGCCCTCTGTCAGATGAGTAGATTGCAAAAATTTTCTCCCATTCTGTAGGTTGCCTGTTCACTCTGATGGTAGTTTCTTTTGCTGTGCAGAAGTTTTGTAGTTTAATGAGATCCCATTTGTCAAATTTTGGCTTTTGCTGCCGTTGCTTTTGGTGCTTTAGACATGAAGTCTTTGCCCATGCCTATGTCCTGAATGGTACTACCTAGGTTTTCTTCTAGGATTTTTATGGTATTAGGTCTAACATTTAAGTCTCTAATCCATCTTGAATTAATTTTTGTATAAGGAGTAAGGAAAGGATCCAGTTTCAGCTTTCTACTTATGGCTAGCCAATTTTCCCAGCACCATTTATTAAATAGGGAATCCTTTCCCCATTTCTTGTTTCTCTCAGGTTTGTCAAAGATCAGATGGCTGTAGATGTGTGGTATTATTTCTGAGGACTCTGTTGTGTTCCATTGGTCTATATCTCTGTTTTGGTACCAGTACCATGCTGTTTTGGTTACTGTAGCCTTGTAGTATAGTTTGAAGTCAGGTAGCGTGATGCCTCCAGCTTTGTTCGTTTGACTTAGGATTGTCTTGGAGATGTGGGCTCTTTTTTGGTTCCCTATGAACTTTAAAGCAGTTTTTTCCAATTCTGTGAAGAAATTCATTGGTAGCTTGATGGGGATGGCATTGAATCTATAAATAACCTTGAGTAGTATGGCCATTTTCACGATATTGATTCTTCCTATCCATGAGCATGGTATGTTCTTCCATTTGTTTGTGTCCTCTTTGATTTCACTGAGCAGTGGTTTGTAGTTCTCCTTGAAGAGGTCCTTTACATCCCTTGTAAGTTGGATTCCTAGGTATTTTATTCTCTTTGAAGCAATTGTGAATGGAAGTTCATTCATGATTTGGCTCTCTGTTTGTCTGTTACTGGTGTGTAACAATGCTTGTGATTTTTGCACATTAATTTTGTATCCTGAGACTTTGCTGAAGTTGCTTATCAGCTTAAGGAGATTTTGGGCTGAGACAATGGGGTTTTCTAAATATACAATCATGTCATCTGCAAAGAGGGACAATTTGACTTCTTCTTTTCCTAACTGAATACCCTTGATTTCTTTCTCTTGCCTGATTGCCCTAGCCAGAACTTCCAACACTATGTTGAATAGGAGTGGTGAGAGAGGGCATCCCTGTCTTGTGCCAGTTTTCAAAGGGAATTTTTCCAGTTTTTGCCCATTCAGTATGATATTGGCTGTGGGTTTGTCATAAATAGCTCTTATGATTTTGAGGTACGTTCCATCAATACCGAATTTATTGAGCGTTTTTAGGATGAAGGGCTGTTGAATTTTGTCAAAAGCCTTTTCTGCATCTATTGAGATAATCATGTGGTTCTTGTCTTTGGTTCTGTTTATATGCTGGATTATGTTTATTGATTTGCAAATGTTGAACCAACCTTGCATCCCAGGGATGAAGCCCACTTGATCATGGTGGATAAGCTTTTTGATGTGCTGCTGAATCCGGTTTGCCAGTATTTTATTGAGGATTTTTGCATCGATGTTCATCAGGGATATTGGTCTAAAATTCTCTTTTTTTGTTGTGTCTCTGCCAGGCTTTGGTATCAGGATGATGTTGGCCTCATAAAATGAGTTAGGGAGGATTCCCTCTTTTTCTATTGATTGGAATAGTTTCAGAAGGAATGGTACCAGCTCCTCCTTGTACCTCTGGTAGAATTCAGCTGTGAATCCATCTGGTCCTGGACTTTTTTTGGTTGGTAGGCTATTAATTATTGCCTCAATTTCAGAGCCTGCTATTGGTCTATTCAGGGATTCAGCTTCTTCCTGGTTTAGTCTTGGAAGAGTGTAAGTGTCCAGGAAATTATCCATTTCTTCTAGATTTTCTAGTTTATTTGTGTAGAGGTGTTTATAGTATTCTCTGATGGTAGTTTGTATTTCTGTGGGGTCGGTGGTGATACCTCCTTTATCATTTTTTATTGCGTCTATTGGATTCTTCTCTCTTTTCTTCTTTATTAGTCTTGCTAGCAGTCTGTCAATTTTGTTGATCTTTTCAAAAAACCAACTGCTGGATTCATTGATTTTCTGGAGGGTGTTTTGTGTCTCTATCTCCTTCAGTTCTGCTCTGATCTTAGTTATTTCTTGCCTTCTGCTAGCTTTCGAATGTGTTTGCTCTGGCTTCTCTAGTTCTTTTCATTGTGATGTTAGAGTGTCAACTTTAGATCTTTCCAGCTTTCTCTTGTGGGCATTTAGTGCTATAAATTTCCCTCTACACACTGCTTTAAATGTGTCCCAGAGATTCTGGTATGTTGTATCTTTGTTCTCATTGGTTTCAAAGAACATCTTTATTTCTGCCTTCATTTCGTTATGTACCCAGTAGTCATTCAAGAGCAGGTTGTTCAGTTTCCATGTAATTGGGCAGTTTGGATTGAGTTTCTTAGTCCTGAGTTGTAGTTTGATTGCACTGTGGTCTGAGAGACAGTTTGTTATAATTTCTGTTCTTGTACATTTGCTGAGGAGTGCTTTACTTCCAATTATGTGGTCAATTTTGGAATAAGTGCAATGTGGTGCTGAGAAGAATGTATATTCTGTTGATTTGGGGTGGAGAGTTCTATAGATGTCTATTAGGTCTGCTTGCTGCAGAGCTGAGTTCAATTCCTGGATATCCTTGTTAACTTTCTGTCTCGTTGATCTGTCTAATGTTGACAGTGGAGTGTTGATGTCTCCCCTTATTATTGTATGGGAGTCTAAGTCTCTTTGTAAGTCTCTAAGGACTTGCTTTATGAATTTGAGTGCTCCTGTATTGGGTGCATATATATTTAGGATAGTTAGCTCTTCCTGTTGAATTGATCCTTTTACCATTATGTAATGGCCTTCTTTGTCTCTTTTGATCTTTGATGGTTTAAAGTCTATTTTATCAGAGACTAGTATTACAACCCCTGCTTTTTTTTTGTTCTCCATTTGCTTGGTAGATCTTCCTCCATCCCTTTATTTTGAGCCTATGTGTGTCTCTGTATGTGAGATGGGTCTCCTGACTACAGCAGACTGATGGGTCTTGACTCTTTATCCAGTTTGCCAGTCTGTGTCTTTTAATTGGAGCATTTAGTCCATTTACGTTTAGGGTTAATATTGTTATGTGTGAACTTGATCCTGCCATTATGATATTAACTGGTTATTTTGCTCGTTAGTTGATGCAGTTTCTTCCTAGCCTCGATGGTCTTTACATTTTGGCATGTTTTTGCAATGGCTGGTACCAGTTGTTCCTTTCCATGTTTAGTGCTTCCTTCAGGGCCTCTTGTAAGGCAGGCCTAGTGGTGACAAAATCTCTAAGCATTTGCTTATCTGTAAAGGATTTTATTTCTCCTTCACTTATGAAACTTAGTTTGGCTGGATATGAAATTCTGGGTTGAAAATTCTTTTCTTTAAGAATGTTGAATATTGGCCCCCACTCTCTTCTGGCTTGGAGAGTTTCTGCCGAGAGATCTGCTATTAGTCTGATGGGCTTCCCTTTGTGGGTAACCCGACCTTTCTCTCTGGCTGCCCTTAAGATTTTTTCCTTCATTTCAACTTTGGTGACTCTGGCAATTATGTGTCTTGGAGTTGCTCTTCTCGAGGAGTATCTTTGTGGCGTTCTCTGTATTTCCTGGATTTGAATGTTGGCCTGCCCTACTAGGTTGGGGAAGTTCTCCTGGATGATATCCTGAAGAGTGTTTTCCAACTTGGTTCCATTTTCCCCCTCACTTTCAGGCACCCCAATCAGACGTAGATTTGGTCTTTTTACATAATCCCATACTTCTCGCAGGCTTTGTTCATTTCTTTTTCTTCTTTTTTGTTTTGGTTTCTCTTCTCGCTTCATTTTGTTCATTTGATCCTCAATCGCTGATACTGTTTCTTCCAGTTGATCGAGTCGGTTACTGAAGCTTGTGCATTTGTCACGTATTTCTTGTGTCATGTTTTTCATCTCTTTCATTTCGTGTATTATCTTCTCTGCATTAATTACTCTAGCTATCAATTCTTCCACTTTTTTTTCAAGATTTTTAGTCTTTGTGCTGGGTACATAATTCCTCCTTTAGCTCTGAGAAGTTTGATGGACTGAAGCCTTCTTCTCTCATCTTGTCAAAGTCATTCTCCGTCCAGCTTTGATCCGTTGCTGTCGATGAGCTGCGCTCCTTTGCCAGGGGAGATGCACTCTTATTTTTTGAATTTCCAGCTTTTCTGCCCTGCTTTTTCCCCATCTTTGTGGTTTTATCTGCCTCTGGTCTTTGATGAGGATGGTGACGTACTGATGGGGTTTTGGTGTAGGTGTCCTTCCTGTTTGATAGTTTTCCTTCTAACAGTCAGGACCCTCAGCTGGAAGTCTGTTGGATATTGCTTGAGGTCCACTCCAGACCCTGTTTGCCTGGGTATCAGCAGCAGAGGCTGTGGAAGATAGAATATTGCTGAACAGCGAGTGTACCTGTCTGATTCTTGCTTTGGAAACTTCCTCTCAGGGGTGTACTCCACCCTGTGAAGTGTGGGGTGTCAGACTGCCCCTAGTGGGAGATGTCTCCCAGTTAGGCTACTCAGGGGTCAGGGACCCACTTGAACAGGCAGTCTGTCCCTTCTCAGATCTCAACCTCCGTGTTGGGAGATCCACTGCTCTCTTCAAAGCTGTCAGACAGAGTCGTTTGCGTCTGCAGAGGTTTCTGCTGCTTTTGTTGTTGTTTAGCTGTGCCCTGTCCCCAGAGGTGGAGTCTACAGAGACAGGCAGGTTTCCTTGAGCTGCTGTGAGCTCCACCCAGTTCGAGCTTCCCAGTGGCTTTGTTTACCTACTTAACCCTCAGCAATGGCGGGTGCCCCTCCCCCTGCCTTGCTGCTGCCTTGCCGTTAGATCGCAGACTGCTGTGCTAGCAATGAGGGAGGTTCCGTGGGCGGGGGACCCTCCCGGCCAGGTGTGGGATATAATCTCCTGGTGTGCCCGTTTGCTTAAAGCGGAGTATTGGGGTGGGAGTTACCCGATTTTCTAGGTGTTGTGTGTCTCAGTTCCCCTGGCTAGGAAAATGGATTCCCTTCCCCCTTGCGCTTCCTAGGTGAGGTGATGCCTCACCCTGCTTCAGCTCTCACTGGTCGGGCTGCAGCAGCTGACCAGCACCGATTGTCCGGCACTCCCTAGTGAGATGAACCCAGTACCTCAGTTGAAAATGCAGAAATCACCGGTCTTCTGTGTCACTCGCGCTGGGAGTTGGAGACTGGAGCTGTTCCTATTTGGCCATCTTGCTCCGCCCCCCTCCTGTTTTTTTTTTCTTAATGGTCTGTAGCCATCCTCTTCTCACTCTTTCCTCTCTCTGGCCAATTTTGTCTACTACCTTGGCTCCACTTAGCCTTGATGTGCTAATATCTCCCAAATTTACGTTGTCATTATGTTGCTTTCCAGCCTCTAGATCCACTTATCAAAAGACCTCCCAACTGGTCTCCTAGTCTGCAGTTCTAGACTCTAAACCATTCCTCACAATTAAACAATGTTCACAAAAGATAATTTTGCATATGCACTATCTTGATTATGGATAATAACTCCCATTGCCTGAAAGATTCATGCAACTAACACACACAAACACTGTCTCTCTCTCCCTCCCTTCTTTTTCTTTTCTCTACTCATACTGGAAAGCATGTATGCCCCTGAAACTACTCTTTTTTTCCTGTGGTCTTTTATGCATTCCGCTTCTTCTACTTCCATCCTCCTCTTTAATATAGCCAGTCTATATTTCTCATCCAGAAAGATTTTTCTCATCCCTCCAAATGGCTGGATCAGCAACTTTCTCTGTACTATTGCATTCCCCTGCAGCCATCTCCCTTTCTCCCTCTCTATACTTACTGTACTAAAATATTTTCAGTCCCACTATATTGTGAGCTCTCTGTGAGACAGGACTATGCCTCATTTGCTATGACTGAGTTAGAATTTACACTTAACGAATGTTCAAAAGAAGGCAGAGTAGGTAAGTTCCCACTCACTCAGCCATGTAAGTTTACACTGACAACAACCAGCACCACAAAAATCACAGGTTTCTTATCATGGATCTTCTGTTCTCATGTTCTCTTCGTGTCTGTAGTTGGTGCCACCGTTTTGCTCATTCTTTCCACAGCACCCATCATTCATCATGTTCATCCTCTGCTACATGTTCCCTCCTTTGTTGGTGAAATCAGCGCTTGCAAACACCTTTCTTCTCCAACTTGACTTCAGTTCTCCTCCTAAATAATGAACCTCCAATGCAGCCTGTGTCCATCTGGTGTCTCCCTGTTCTCCATCCCAGTAATTTTTGTTTTCATTCCAATTCAGGCATCCACTAAAGTCTTCACACCTCAAAACTGAGCAACTCTTCTTTAAGTGTCCATCTGGCAGCTCTTTAAAAAAGCCTTCCACTCCATGTATACTTAATCCCCTTGTCCACGAGTGCCTCCTTCAGTTATCTTTGGAATCTCTTGTCTTTTCTAATGTATATTTTCCAATTAAACATCTCTCGGCCACCATGGAAATTTACATCTTTTAGAGTAGAATCAGTTCAGAGATAGACTATTCAAAGTTAAACACAAAATTAAATATATTAACTGTAAGAATGGAAGCAGATTTTATTTACTTTCGCTTGGTTTTAGGCTTCAACTCCGCAAGTCTGAGTTCCTTGGTTAGAAACTTGAATAATACTGACCACATTTAATGCCCCCAGTCACTAACAATTCCTTATCCTGGCTCATATTCCTGGTTTTCTTTTTTTTTTTTTTTTTTTTTTGAGACGGAGTCTCACGCTGTTGCCCAGGCTGGAGTGCAGTGGCGCGATCTCGGCTCACTGCAAGCTCCACCTCCCGGGTTCCCGCCATTCTCCTGCCTCAGCCTCCTGAGTAGCTGGGACTACAGGCGCCCGCCACCGCGCCCGGCTAATTTTTTGTATTTTTAGTAGAGACGGGGTTTCACTGTGGTCTCGATCTCCTGACCTTGTGATCCGCCCGCCTCGGCCTCCCAAAGTGCTGGGATTACAGGCTTGAGCCACCGCGCCCGGCCATATTCCTGGTTTTCATTCTTTTTTTTTTTTTTTTTTTTTTTGAGACGGAGTCTCGCTCTGTCGCCCAGGCTGGAGTGCAGTGGCCGGATCTCAGCTCACTGCAAGCTCCGCCTCCCGGGTTCACGCCATTCTCCTGCCTCAGCCTCCCGAGTAGCTGGGACTACAGGCGCCCGCCACCTCGCCCGGCTAGTTTTTTTTTTTTTTTTGTATTTTTTAGTAGAGACGGGGTTTCACTGTGTTAGCCAGGATAGTCTCGATCTCCTGACCTCGTGATCCACCCGTCTCGGCCTCCCAAAGTGCTGGGATTACAGGCTTGAGCCACCGCGCCCGGCCCCTGGTTTTCATTCTTAGGCAGTATATTTTTGTTTGATAAATTCATATATATGATCTATTACAAATCTAGGCAGTTTCTATTAGAATTTTTTTGTCATCTGTTGACTTATGCCTTATCAGGTTCCCAAAATATGAATGTTGGTTCCAAACCTTCTCTTCCTTCCTCTCCTCCAAGACCCAGTACAGCAGATGGGCTGATCTCTGCAATAACAGAGAAATCTAGACCATCAAGCAAACATTCCTTTATCTTCTTTTCTCTGTACTCTGGCAATCCTCCTTCATAACTCTAATTATCTTCCTTTTTTTTTTAATGGGAGAAATTATCCCTTCTACCATTTTAGTACATTTCTACCACCTGTTTTTAAATCCTTTACCTGACTCTTCTGTCCAGGAACTTGACCCATTTATCCCTTATGCATGATCTCCCATATGCTGTAGTTTCGTTTCCACTGTTCCTCAATGTCCGAGGATATAATCTATCTGTAATTTATGATTCTTGCATCCTCCTTGAGAGCCAAGGATTATTTACTCTTCCAGTCTCTCCAACCTTACCTAGAAAGTGACCCTCCAAACTGCCCTTCTTCCACTCCACCCCTCAGGAAAACACAATTCATTCCAGCTACCCTTGCCCATTATTCTCTCTGTCCCTCTTTGAACATTGCCAATTTCTCATCCTATTCCTCCGTATCAATACTTCCTCTTCATCCTAAAAATATCTGACCCAGACTTACCTCCCTGATGTCACCTGCTCAGATTCACAGCTTCTCAATTCCACAATTCATACACAGCGCTGGCTTCCTTAACATATAGAATCAAATCTCAGGTCTTGTCTCATACAGTATTTATTCCCTCCTGTCCTCTGGGAGCAGGGATTCTCCTACCTCTGTATATCTTTCCCTTTCTCAGCTCTAATTTCCTCCCCTGCCATCAGGGCCCATTTCGCTCTCCCATTCAACACAAGGATCCAAGCCACATGGTATACGCTTTGGTATAGAGCCAGATGGAAGAGATTATTGATAGACACTCTTCATATCTGAAGAAGGGAAGGGCTCAGCAACAACTCAGAGGCTCTTGGCCTGAGAGTGTTCATTAAATTTGTTTTTGCATTTACTGTTCCAATACTAGTTGTTTTCCATGTCTTCAATTCCACCTTTTTTTCTCTCTTCCTAGTGTCCTTCGTAAAGTCTTTTTCTCTTAGGGTTTTTAAATTTATCACCTTCTTTGTGTCTGTCTGAAAACCCAGGTTTCTTTTTTACCTTAGAGCTTTTCCTTTACCCCTCCACTGCCCCTAAACATCTATTACATTCATATATTATTCTAAAGGGAGGGATGTACAGGGATTATACCCCTGTCTTGCTCACTCAAACATTTGACAATGCCTGATTGATCCCTTCCTTGGGTCAGCATTTGAGGTCAATAGATGAAGAAATCATGTCTCCTTACCATGAACAGTTATCATTAATTGCAATACAGCAGTGAGTACAACTTGCTGTGAGTCCAGAATCCAGATAAATAATTCATCTGGTATAGCTAGGGGAGGCTTTACAGAGTATCAAATTGTAGTTAGTACGAGAGAGAGTATGTAAGGTTATTGTGACTGCTTAATTGAAACAATGAATGTAAAAGGACTTTAAGGATGAAATAAATGACAATGGCAATGCTTTCAAGAATATAGATTAAGGGGTAAGAAGAAAATAATAACACTAGTACCATGACAGAAATAGTAAAGACTAATATTCAGGGTACAATAAATTGTATCAATCTGTCTCAGAACCTTTCAAAATTAAGATGACTTCTTTTTCTGGGCCAGGCTTAACTTAGTTTTTCTTTCTTTCTTTCTTTCTTTTTTTAATTGAGATATAATTCACTCACCATAAAATTTACTTTTTTAAAGTGTAAAATTCAGTGGCTTCTGGCTTATTCACTAGGTTTTTCAACTATTACTACTAATTCCAGAACATTTTTTATACCCCAAGGAGAATCTCCCTGCTCATTAGCAGTCACACCACATATTTCCCTCCGCATTGGCCTTCGGAAACCACTAATCCATTGTCTGTCTTTACAGATTTTCCTATTCTGGACATTTCATATAAATCAAATCACAAAATTGTGATCTTTCAATGTAGTTTCTTTCTCAGCAACTGTTTTCAGTGTTCACCTATTTTGTAGCATGTGTCAATACTTCATTCTTTTGTATGGCCAAATATCTGATTGCATGGATATAATGCATTTTATTTATCCACCCTTGGATTGAGGAACATTTGGTTTATTTTCATTTGGGGGGTGCTATTATAAATTGTGATGCCATAAAACATTTGTGTGCCAGTTTCTGTGTGGATAAGTCTTTATTTCTCCTGGATTTATATCTAGAAGTGGAATTGCTGGATTATATGTTAACTCTAATTGAGTTTAATTGTTTGAGAAATGCTAGACTGTTTTTCAAAGTGGTTGTACCATTTTGCTTTTCCACCAATGGTGTATGAGGATTATAATTTCTCCACATCCTCGCCAACACTTGCTGTTACCTGAAACTTTAAATCTAGATATCTTAGTAAGTGTGAGGTGATCTCTCATTGTGGTTTTGATTTGCATTTCTTTGATTATTTGCTTATGGGTTCATTGCCATTTTCATACCTGCTTTGAGAAATATCTATGAACATTTTTTGCTTATTTGCGATATTTGACTTTTTATTATAGAATTGCAAAGATGGCAAAGGTTGCTTATTAATTCTAGATATATGACCCTTCTCAAATATATGATTGGCAATTTTTTTTTCATTCTGAGTGTCATTTTTTTCACTTTCTTAGTGGTGTCCCTTGAAGAACAATTTATTTTTTAATTTTGATGAAGTACAATTTATCTATATTTTCTTTTGTTGCTCATGTTTTTGGTGTCATATCTAAGAATACTTTGCCAAATCCAAGGTCACAATGTTCTCCCCTTATGTTTTCTTGTAGTTTTATAATTTTTGCTCTTTGTTTTGTATATTGACTTTGATTATTATATATTGATCTGCAACATTTTGGACTCATTTATTAGTTCTAATAGTGTTTTTTAAGTGTCTCATTTAGCACTTTCTGTTTTTTTTTTTTTTTTTTTTTTGAGATGCAGTCTCTCTCTGTTGCCCAGGCTGGAGTGCAGTGGCACAATCTCGGTTCACTGCAAACACCACCTCCCACCTCCCAGGTTCACATCATTCTCCTGCCTCAGCCTCCCGAGTAGCTGGAACTACAGGTGCCCGCCACCACGCCCAGCTAATTTTTTGTATTTTTAGTAAAGACGGGATTTCACCGTGTTAGCCAGGATGGTCTCGATCTCCTGACCTCGTGATCTGCCTGCCTCAGCCTCCCAAAGTGCTGGGATTACAGGCGTGAGCCAACGCACCTGGCCAGCACTTTCTATGTATAAGATCATGCCATCTGTGATTAGAGATAATCTTACTTACAACTTTTAATTTTTGGTGCCTTTTATTTTCTTTTAATTGAGCTGTGAATTTTTCATAGATGACCTTTACCAGGTTCTGAGAGTTTCATTCTATACTAGTTTGTTGAGTGTCTTCTTTTGAAGATTATCTTCTATTTGAAGGATAATTTTGCCAGATATGGAGTTCTTGCTGGCAATTTATTTTCTTTCAGCATTTTAAATATGTCATCCCCCTACCTGAATAAGCACTAATCTTATTCAGGATCCCTTGCACATAATGAGTCACTTCTCTCTTTCCTCTCTCTCTTTTAAATAAGGTGTTGCTGATTTACTAATAGGTATAAGAATAATGGAAATGCCTCCTGTAATCCCAGCACTTTGGGAGGCCAAGGCAGGTGGATCACCTGAGGTCGGGAGTTCGAGACCAGCCTGACCAACATGGAGAAACTCCCACTCTACTAAAAATACAAAATTAGCCAGGCGTGGTTATGGGTGCCTGTAATCCCAGCTACTTGGGAGGCTGAGGCAGGAGAATGGCTTGAACCCGGGAGGCAGAGGTTGCGGTGAGCGGAGATCATGCCATCGCAATCCAGCCTGGGCAACAAGAGTGAAACTCTGTCTAAAAAAAAAAAAAATTAAAAAAAAAATGGAAATGCCTTCCTGCCCGTGGATGCCACCGAAGAAGCATCGTTAAAGTCTCTCTTCTCCCTGCCCTGATGTCTAAGTCAGAGTCTCCTAAAGAGCCCGAACAGCTGAGGAAGCTCTTCATTGGAGAGTTGAACTTTGAAACAACCAATGAGAGACTGAGGAAGGAGCCGTTTTGAGCAATGGGGAACACTCATGGATTGTGTGGTAACGAAAGACCCAAACACCAAGCGCTTTGGGGGCTTTGGGTTTGTCACATGTGCCGCTGTGGAGGAGGTGGATGCAGTCATGAATGCAAGGCTACACAAGGTGGATGGAAGAACTGTGGAACCAAAGAGAGCTGTCTCAAGAGAAGATTCTCAAAGACCCACTTAACTGTGAAAAAGATATTTGTTGGTGGCATTAAAGAAGACACTGAAGAACATCACCTAAGAGATTATTTTGAACAGTATGGAAAAATTGAAGTGATTGAAATCACGACTGACTGAGGCAGTGGCAAGAAAAGGGGCTTTGCCTTTGTAACCTTTGATGACCATGACTCTGTGGATATGATTGTCATTCAAAAATACCATCCTGTGAATGGCCACAACGGTGAAGTTAGGAAAGCCCTGTGAAAGCAAGAGGTAGCTAGTGCTTCAGCCAGCCAAAGAGGTTGAAGTGGTTCTGGAAGCTTTGTTGGTGGTCATGGAGGTGGTTTTGGTGGGAATGACAACTTTGGTCATGGAGGAAACTTCAGTGGTTATGGTGGCTTTGTTGGCAGCCATGGTGGTGGTGGATATGGTGGCAGTGGGGATGGCTATAATGGATTTGGTAATGATGAAAGCAATTTGGGAGGTGGTGGAAGTTACAATGATTTCGGGAATTACAACAATCAGTCTTCAAATTTCAGACCCATGAAGGGAGGAAATTTTGGAGGCAGAAGCTCTGGCCCCTATGGTGGTGGAGGCCAATACTTTGCCAAACCACGAAACCAAAGTGGCTATGGTGGTTCCAGCAGCAGCAGTAGCTATGGCAGTGGCAGAAGATTTTGATTAGGAAACAAAGCTTAGCAGAAGAGGAGAGCAAGAGAAGCGACAGGGAAGCTACAGGTTACAACAGATTTGTGAACTCAGCCAAGCACAGTGGTGGCAGGGCCTACCTGCTACAAAGAAGACATGTTTTAGACAAGTACTCATGTTTACGGGCAAAAAAACTCAAGGACTGTATTTATGACGAATTGTATAACAGGTTGTTTTAGTTTCTGTTCTGTGGAAAGTGTAAAGCATTCCAACACAGGGTTATAATGTAGATTTTTAATTTTTTTTTGTACCCATGCTGTTGAATTCTCAATGTAATAGTCTGATTGTGATGCTGAATAAATGTCTTTAAAAAGACTGGAAATAAGTAGAAATTATAAAATATAATAAAAATGATAATAAAACAGCTATGTTTGGAAAAATTTTCAACCTCACTAGAAATAGAATATATATTCCCACCAAACTAGCAAAAGTCAAAGAATTATGAGGCTATCAACTTTTTTTAGTCTATGTTTTTTATTTTTTACCAAAGAAGTGACACATTTTATGTAAATGCTTTACTTCTTTGAGATGGAAAGTGAATACTGCCATGCCTGAGTACTTACTATGTGCCAGCTCTGGTACTAAGGCAATTAAGATAAATATTTTAGGAAGAATAGGAACTATTTGAGAGCATTTTCATATAAAAATTATTCTAAAGAAAATGTGCTCAGAAGTTTTGGAACAAACTCACTTTTCTCTTGATGCTTTCATGATTTTCTTTTTGATTTTGGCTTTCAATATTTTCATTATTATGATATGGATATCTTAGTTTATCCTAC